>NW_019154105.1:46365875-46717188 GCF_002288905.1 Enhydra lutris kenyoni | reverse complement strand
AAAAAAAAAAAAAAAAAAAAAAAAAAAAAAAAAAAAGAGGAAGAAGAGAGAGATGGAGTGAGATTTAGTTATTTGAAGATTGTTTGGAAGTTACCTGGGGTTGAAAAGAGACGAAGAGCAAAGTTTGGAGGGGAAGCCTCAACGACTAGAATCTAGGCTGTAAATACCACCTCTTTATTTCTCTCTCTCTCTGTCAACTCTCTGTCCCTTTCTCTTTAACTGTGAAGGTCATTCCTGTCCACGATAGAGGGACTTTGTTTCAGGAGAGTGGCCTGTGCTCACATTTCGAGAGCATCACAATCAGAGTAAGAAGAATAGTTGGGGTAGGCTTGGGTAGGATGAAATGGGGAGAAAGGACACATATAGATATCTCTTGGGAGGATTCCTACCAATTAACTATTTACTGTGGCTATCTAGGTTGGGTAAGCAATCAGAAGGCAGTTTACTTTCCTAGGGTAATGAAGAACAATCTCTAAAAGTGTCTGGGTTGTCTGTGGACCTCAGGAGAATCATTGTGAGCTAGATAGACCCTCCTTCCTGACTACCACCACTATTTGAGTTTACTGATCTGTGGAAAATAATACATTGGATAAAAACATGCTCAAGATGATCAGTTAGAGCAGGCTTCCAAAACCACAAACTATTGCTTATTTCTTAGTTATAAGCAAGGGGCAGTTTGACTGAAAAAGTTTTCTTTATTTGATTCTGAAAAGGTCACTTTTCAGTATCACTTTTTGATGTTTATGCTTCAAATTGAGTCACAAGGCAATATGAGAATGCTCGGACATTTAGAGTTGTATGAATTGTTTCAAATACTGCTGCAGAGCCTAACAATATGTCTGAAGTGGAACTCTCAAGCCCTTTCCTAGGCACAGTCATATTTATTACATGCTACATTAGGGACAAAAATAGCTAAACTTAACACCCGATTAGGAGGGAAAAGAATTAGCAATTAGCTTTTCTCTCACAGATGGCTGCACAGTATTTTAAATTTTTACATGATTTTACTATTATTATTTTTTTAAGAGAAAATTAAGAGTCACAGCACAATTGAGGTCAAGGCACAGAGATTTCCCATAGATCCTCTGCCACCGCACATTCATAGTCTCCCCTGTATTGATGTGCCCCACCTGAGTAGTACATTTGTTGCAGCTGATGAACATCATAATTACCCAAAGTTCATAGTTCACCTTAGAGTTGATTCTTGTTATTGTACATTCTGTGGACTTGGACAAATGTATCATGACAGGTATCTAACACTAGGGTATTATACAGAGATTTTCACAGTCCTAAAAATCCTCTGTGCTGTATTTATCTCTCCCATTATACCTCCACCCTTGGCAACACTGATCTTTTTACTGTTTCCATGGTTTTGCTTTCCTCGGGATGTCCTGTAGTTGGAACCATACAATATTTAGCCTTCTCAGATTGGCTTCTTTTACTTAGCAATCTGCATTTAAGTTTCCTGCATGTCTTTTCATGACTGGACAGCTCATTTATTTTTAGTGCTGAATAATATTCCATTGTCTGGATGTGCCACTGATTCTTTATACATTCACTTACTAAAGGACATCTTGGTTGCTTCCAAATTTTGGCAATTATGAGTAAAACTGCTGTTAAGTATTCATGTACCGGTTTCTGAGTGGACACAAGTTCTCAGTTCCTGTGGTAAAATGCCTTTGTCAGAATATATTTTAAGAATACATTCAGTTTTGTAAGAAACTGCCAAACTGTCTCCCAAAGTAGCTGTAATGTATTGCATTCCCATCTGCAATATGAGAGTTCCTGTTGCTCCACATTCTTGTCAACACTTGGGATTGTCAGTGTTTTGGATTTTGGCCATTCTAATTAGTGTGTAATGATATGCTATTGTTCAAATTTGCATTTACCTAATAACCTGTGATATGGAAAACATCTTTCTATATACTTACTTGCCATATGTATATCTTTTTTAGGGAGTTATCTATTGAGGTCTTTGGCTCACTTTTTAATTGGGTTGTTTGTTTTCTTATTATTGAGTTTAAAGAGTTCTTTGTATATTTTAAGTATATCCTTAATATATAAGATGTGTCTTAATTAGATGTGTCTTTTGAAAATATTTTCTCTCAGACTATGGCTTATCTTTTCATTTTCTTGGCAACGTCTTTCAACAAACACCAGTTTTTAGTTTTAATAATGTCAGGGTTATTAATTCTTTTCTTTCCTGGATCATGGCTTTGGTGTTGTATATAAAACATCATCACCATTCCCAATGTCATTTATATTTTCTCCTGTATTATCTTCTAAAAATTTTGTAGTTTTGCATTTTACATTTAAATCATTTTGAGTTAGTTTTTGTTAAAGGTGTAAGGTCTGTGTCTAAATTCATGTTTTTGCATGTGGATGTCCAGTTGTCACAGCACTAATTACTGAAAAGACTAACTTTGCTCTATTGTATTGACTTTTCTTCTTTATCACAGACCAGTTGACTCTATGTGGATCTACTCCTGGCCTCTCTATTGTGTTCTGTCATTCTATTTGTCTATTCTTTCGCTTATGCCAGATTGTCTAGGTTTTCTGTAGATTTATAGTTAAGTCTTATAGTTGGCTAGTGTGGTCCTCCAATTTTGTTCTTCTCTTTCAAATAGTTGGCCCTGTGGTGGCTATTCTAGATCTGTCCCTTTGCATAAACTTTAGAATCAGTTTGTTGATGTATACAAAATGAGTTGCTGGTGTTTTGATTGGGATTGCATTGAATCTACAGATCAAGTTGGGAAGAATTAACATGTTGACAATAATGATTCTTCCTTTCCATGAACATGGGATATCTTCCCATTTATTTAGTTTTTCTTGTTTTTATTCATCAGAGTTTTGTAGTTTTCTTCATATAGATCTTGTATACATTTTGTTAGATTTATACTTAAGTATTTCACTTTTATCCATACTAATATAAATTGTAATTGTGTTTTCAATTTCAAATGCCACTGGTTCATGGCTACTATATAGGAAATCAATCAACTTTTTTACATTAACCTTACAACACACACTTTTCCTATAAGTACTTATTAGTTCCAGTAGCTTTTTTTTTTTTTTTTTTTGTCATTTTTGGGGTATTCTATGTAGACAATCATGTCATTTGCAAACAAAGACAGTTTTATTTCTTCCTTCCCAATCTGTATACATTTCATTTCTATTTCTTGTCTGATTGCACTAGCTGGAAATTCTAGTACAATGTTGAAATGGAATAGTGAGAAAGGACATTCTTACCTTGTATCTACTCTTAGAAGGAAAACTTCAAGTTTCTCACTATTAAGTAAGATGTTAGCTGTGGGTTTTTTTTTTTTTTATTGTTGCTGTTTTTGAGAAGGGATGTATTATCAAGGTGAGGAAGTTATCCTTTATTCGTAGTTTACAAAAATTTTTTATCATGAATAAGAGTTGGAGTTTGCCAAATGCTTTCTTCTGAAACTATTGATAGGATCATGTGATTTTTATTTTTTAGGATATTGAGGTGATAGATCACATTATGTGATTTTTGAATATTCAAACAGCCTTCTGTATCTGGGTTAAACCTTGTGTGGTTACTGCACATTTTTAGCTCATATTGGTCAACTTTCTTGGATATAAGCACATTATTACTTTGGTAAATAATTAAAATACTTAATAAAACTTAAAAAATCAGCTTTACATTTATTATTTTAAGATAAATAAATTAAAAATTACATACAATTCATATAAACCTGCCTTGTTGGGAACCTGCCTATTGTGGACACTACAGTAACCACACTGTTTTTGTTTGTTTGTTTTTGTGTTTCCTGGAGCATTCTGAGCTGACTTCTACATCAGAGCCCTTGTTATTTTTCTTTGTATATGGACATTTTCCCAGATATATTTATGGCTTTCTCCCTCATCTCTATAGTTCTTCATTTCTTCAGTCAAATACAACCTTCCCTGTGAGGCATTCCATGTCAACCATATTAAAAAACGCTACTGTTTAAAATAGATCCCTTATTTCTAATCTCCACTTCCTAGTTAGTTATCTTCCATAGCACTTAATATTTCTATCACTATAGGTAGATAAATGATGTGATGGCTAATTTTAAGTGTCAAACTGATATTTGGTCAAACATTATTCTGTGTGTGTCTGTGTGGGTGTTTTTGGATGAAGTTTACATTTAAATTAATAGGCTGTGTAGACTGCCTTCTCTCAAGTTGGTGGGACTTATCCAGTTAGCTGAAGGCCTCAGCAAAAAAAAAAAATTTTTTTTTTACTCTTACTAGAGTAAGAGAGAATTCTTCCTCCCTGACTGCCTTCAAATTAGAACATTGGCTTTTTCTTGCCTTTAAATTTGAACTGAAATATTAGCTCTTCCAGAATATCAAACCTATTTGCCTTAGAACCTGAACTACACCATTGGCTTTCTGGGGTCTCCTGCTTGCCAATTCATCTAGTAGATCTTAGGTCATATCAACCTTCATAATCATGTGTGTCAAATCCTTATAATAAATATCTTTATAGCCTACTGGTTCTCATTCTCTTGCAAGCCCCTATAGAGATAGATGATAGAAACAGATATATAGATATATAGATAGATATTTAGATAGATAGTCACACATGTATTAATATACGTATATAGTTTGTGGATTAATCGTCTGTCTTCTCTTCCACTAAAATCTAAACACCATGACAGCATGGATTTTTGTCTTCCTTGTTCATTGCTGGATTCCCAATGCATTGTATGAGTATATGTAAATAAATGAATAAGAATATATTATGTATCTTATATATCTTGATTCATTCATTCACATGTAAATATATCTTCTGAATATTAGCATCTGTAAGGTTATTTCTACACAATAGTAGAGCACATTTTTAAACAATCTGCAACTGAATTTCACCAAATCAAACTATGTAGGCAAGTAAAGAAATCGAGATTTATGTGTGATATTAGAAAATTCTGGATATAGTCACCTCAGTAATTTTATTCATCTTTGACAATAATCTTCCCCACAACAGGGCTTATGTAATTACCTAAAAGCTGGGTTTCTGAAGCAGCTGAAAAGAAATACAATAAAATGTCATAAACGATTCTAATGGATCACACAGTCATGGCCACAGGGAAGGAAAGCAAATATAGTTGTTTATGCTTTGATGATGTAAATGGTCAATATTTCAGACTTGAATTAATCACTTTTAGTGGCAGCATTTCTGTAATTCTTTAAGAATCTATCTAATTGTGTGGAGCTGCTGCAAACCATTATATCATGATTATTCTTAAAAATTTCTCTCTTGACTCAAAAACTAGATTATGGTAGTTAGGATAAATGACCTGCCTGTACCACCTTGCACATAGTATACCCTCAACAAGTTTATATTAGAAATAATAATGAGATTGATAATAAATACAACCCCTGTGCCAATAAGTAGAACAGAACTTCTATCACTTGAAATACTCCAAAGTCTTTTCTACCAAAGAAAGTACAAATTACTCAGCCTATATTCAGTGACTTCTTCCACTTTTCCTCTTACATTTTATAACATATATCTCTCACTACTCTCTTTATTTTCCTAATGCACTAACCATATAAAATGTTTCTTGTTTCCTGAGCATGATCTGTTTTTTTTTTTTTTCCATCTCTTTACTTTTATCACACTGTCCCTTATACCAGGAAAAAAAAAAAAAAAAGCTTTCCTGGGGCACCTGGGTGGCTCAGGGGTTAAAAGTGTCTGCCTTCTTCTCAGGTCGCGATCCTGGAACCCTGGGGTGGAGTCTCCACATAAGGCTCCCTGCCCAGCATGGAGCCTGCTTCTCTTTCTCCCTCTGCCTACAGGTCCCCCTGCTTGTGCTCTCTCTCTCTCTCTCTCTCTCAATCTGTGTCAAATAAATAACTAAAATTTAAAACAAACAAACAAAAACACAACCCTTTCCTACTACTCTTAGCAAAATTGTCTCTTGATAATAGACTATATTGAAAGCTGTCTTCAATCTTTCTTAATCCTCTCAATAAAACTGTATTCTTTCTTTTAAAAATCAAAATTTTACACCATTCTTAAAGCTGATTTCAATACACATGTAATAAATAATTACTTAATTAAGACTTCAGATCTTTAATAATAAAATCTATATTATGAAACTATGGTATCAAATTGAGTTCCCATAGGTATCTGTTGAGTTGAGTTGAGTTGAGGAGAAAATGGAGTTATCTCAAGACGTGAGGAAAATTTTCCAAATAATTTAAAGAAAAAAATTGCTTTTCTCTGGCTCTGATGGAAATTTTTCAACTTATATATCAGGAAATTCACAAAGAAAAGTAATGTTTGCAAATACATTAATACCGAATAAGAATGTAAGTAGGACCTTGAAAATGTTTTCAACATACCCCTATTTAATTTATTTTTCTCTCTAACAAGGCTCTATTTTCTAATATTATAGCATATACTACCATGCACAAAGTGTTTATGATTCTGTTTTATGAGATGATAAGCTCATTGGCTCCAAATGCTCTAGTTGCTTCCTCATTGCATAGCAAGCATCTGGCATAGTGCATAGTATATATCAGTTTCCTGGGGTAGAAATCCATGGTGTCATGAATGAGGGCACTAATTTAGAATAACACAGATATGTCATTGAATCCTGGTGCCTGCACTTCATATTTGTGTTATTTTGCTCAAATGTTAATTCGATGACTTTTTTTTTAATTATTCTTATTATTTTGCTTAGAGACTACAGTTTCTTCATATACAAAACAGAGATAAGAACCACAACTAACTCAGAGGATTGCTTTGAGACTTGGAGTGTTACTATGGCATCTGACACATGGAAAGTGCTAAGGAAACAACTCTTGTGTAGTACATGAGGGTAGAAAGCATGGACTCTGGAACAAGCCACCTCAATTCCAATGCCAATCTCATCAGGCTAGCTGGGTGACACTGGGCATATTGCCTAAGTTCTGGGACTCATATACTTATCTGGAAAAATCAAGCTTGTAACAATTTATTTAACAGTTGTCCTGGGAACAAATCAAGTTATGTGGTGATACACTTAAAATAGTTCTTGGTTCTTGTAGTAAGCACTTTATAAACATTTATTATTATTTATTTAAAAATTGTGATTTGGAGCTTGATTTACACACATACTTTCAAACTATGGCCATAGATTCCTTTTATTTTTATATGTACTTGACAATCTATTGCAAAATCCTAAAATGTATGTATATATCCAATACAACTTTATTTCAGTCTCTTAATATGTTGGATCTGGACTATCATCACTGTCTCCTAATTGGCCTCCTGATTTCCTGTTTTCTTCTTTTTCAATTCATCCTCTCTCTCTTAGGTGATCTGTCTGATTTTTGTCACTCACATCTTTAAAGTGCCTCAATGACCTTCTCCAGCCGAAATAGATTTATTGGCTTAAGATACATACTGTATTATTTGGTTCCTCTCTTTCTTTATAATAACTTTTCAGGGGTGCCTGGGTGGCTCAGTAAGTTAAGCATTCTATTCTTGATGTCTGCTCAAGTCATGATCTCAGGGTTGTGGGATCAAGCTCTGTGTGGAGTCTGCTTGAGATTCTCTCTCTCCCTCTCCCTCTGCACCTCCCCTCCATTCCCTCTCAAATTAATTAATTAATTAATTAAATTTTTGGAATATATTTAATAATTTTCCAAACACATTATCTTTCTTCCCCATTCCCTACCTATCATTCATATACCTTTGAAGTTTTACACGTTATTTCATCTACTTGGAATTGTTTTGTTTTGTTTTTAAAGATTTTTATTTATTTATTTGACAGACCGAGATCACAAGTAGGCAGAGAGGCAGGCAGAGAGATAGAGGAAGAAGCAGACTCCCTGCTGAGCCGATGTGGGGCTCGATCCCAGGACCCTGGGATCATGACCTGAGCCGAAGGCAGAGGCTTTAACCCACTGAGCCACCCAGGCACCCCTTGGAATTGTTTTTGCTCATCTTTTTTATTTTGCCTGGTTAGTTCCTATCCAGCCTTTATGGCTCAGCATAATTTTCTTAGCAAGACATTTTCTCCAGTACTTCATTAACATAAGTCCAGTTAAACAACCTGTGGTCTAAGAATGCTCTGAAAAGACCACTATTATTTGTGTTTGCTGTGTTTGCTGTCGCCTTCTAATCTGTGAACTCAACAGCAAGCTTTCACTTTCTCTGCATTTAAGACACCTTCTACAATGCCAGTTGTGAATAAGTTTCCATTAAAATAAAAAAGAATGAATAGCCTTTGAAATTACACACTTATTACATAATACTAATGATCACTCTTCTCTAAAATTTTGTAGCCCTTCTCTTAAATCCACCCTGAAACACATAGATGCATCACTCCACTTACTTCCCAGTAGGTCCTGAGGGATGCACTTTGCATTTATTATAAAATTTGATGCAAATTTAAATAGACTCTCTGGTGTAAGGAAATTATGTGTAAATGATATTTTAATATGAAACTAAATGTTCATATAACATTATGGAAATAAAAACATGAATCAAATTCTATAAATAAGACCAATATGACTGAAAAGAGCTCTGAGGGTATTTTTCTCCAATGCCAAAACACAATCGGCCAATTCACTTAATCTGATGAAAACTCAAATAAGCCATTATTACCTCAAAGCATCAATAGGCTGTGAGGCAGAAAGAAAAAACAAAATGGCCAATCTCAAATGAAAGAATGTGGCCAGAACTTATGTCTTAAAACTAAAAATTGCTTAATATCATATAAAAGTCTATCACAGAAGGAAGTAATCTATAGAATACAGTTGCTTTTGGGGGCGTCTGGGTAGCTCAGTAGGTTAAGCATCTGCCTTCAGCTCAGGTCATGATCCCAGAGTTCTAGAATGAACCCCTTGTTGGGGTCTTTGCTCAATGGGGAGCCTTTTTCTCCTTTCCCTCTGCCTGCCACACCACTGCTTATGCGCTCTTTCTCTGTCAAATAAATAAAATCTTAAAAAAATAATACAGTTGCTTTTTAAAAATGTTCAACACTTTCCCAAATTATATTTAATTATGGCTACCATTATATTTATAGAAGAGCTTCCTGAAAGCAATGGATTATTATGATAATTACATGTCTATCTCTTAATTAATCATGCTAAATACAACTGGCTTTGAAATTAAAGACCTGTGTTAAAATCAAACTCCTACTGGAACAGGTTATGTGACCTTGGATAAACTACTTACTTTTTCCAAGCCTCAATTACTGCATACCTCAGGGGTATAATGGGAATAATAATACCACCTCAAGGAAATATAGGAGATATGAAGTAAGCTATTATACCACTGAGAAGTCTTTCAGTTGCATTAATAGTAAAACAAGGAAAGAGGGGAAAGAGAATTAATACATGAGTTATCAGAATGAAACTGAACAAAATTGAGTCAAGCACCAGTTACTGAGGAAATAGCCACAGAAGCTAGCAAAACTACTGTGCTTATTGACTATAGCCTGGGATACATATGTTCCTAAACCATTTGAGGTTCAATCAAGAAAACATAACTGCATAACCAATAATCTCTAATATACCAGGGATTTGGGATTTGGCCTTGCACAATTGTTGGAGTGGGTTAGGCAGTCTCTGTAAAGCTGTTGTTTTCACATCTGAGGATGATGAATTTGCAATAAGAAGGCAAGCAATGAGGAAGGCCAAATGGATGTACAGAGCAAGCTAGAGCACACAATGCAAAGCAAGAGCCCAAGAGGAAAGACTAAATCCTAAGTCTATTCTTCTCTCCTCTGGGGTTTCGTTAGAGGTCATTGAGAGGATGTGACCGGCAACTGACCCAGGAGCTGGACCTGGGCAATCAGAGGCTCTTCCTGTCTTTCCTATCATTGGGATGTGTTCTGCTCACCATTCCCCAGGGGGAACCACACTTGAAAGAGCCATAGGAACTTGAGAGAGCATGGTGATGTTGAGGTCCTCTAGATGCTGCGGGTAGCTCAGGCTGAACCCACATAAGGTCTCTATGCAGACTGTGCTGATTCTTGCAGGTGGACATGGAGGTCCACAGAGCTTTCAGCCCCCAAGACAAGCCTGGTGTGTAAGTTTCTGTGCTTATCAAACCTGCCACCTACCATTATGGAGTGGCTGCCTCTTTCCTTGGTCTCCAAGTAGGGGGGCCAGTTTCACATTTCACCTCAGAAGCTGCCAAGTTGCAAACTAAGCAAGAGAGATCTGTGGGAGAAGTCTCTAGTTGGCTACTGACCTCTCTGTGGGAAGGATGGCTTCTATGTCAGTCACTTGTGGCCTGCAGTGTATGTACAGGGACACCTCCCAAACTTGGCTGATGCGTTCCATTTGTTGAGGGGTGGCAGACAAGGTGGGAGGGCAGGATAATCAGTTCGAAACTTAGCTTGCCCTTAGGCAAAGCTGAGGTGGGGTCAGGGCCTCAAGCTACCGGCAGATTAAGTTCTGAGCACTTGCCACACAGCCTGATTGAAATACTAAGAGGTGGACTCCCTGAAAAGTGAGAACAAAGGGAAGGGATATTGTGCTATTGATGGTGAAATGGACAAACTGCCTTCCATAATCAGACCCCTAATACAAAGGAAAGCAAAAACACAGCAGCAACAGCCCCAGTCCCCTACCCTTTATTATCTGTCTTTTTGACCTTAGACTTTTGCTGTTCTTGTGATGTCAGATCACAGGATGGGCACCTGATGGAAGTACCTTTCTAGAGTGTGCCCACTTGTATCCATAGCAAAGGATCCAACACGTTTGGTGTATGGGTATCCTGTAGAAGCCAGGGTTCTTCTTCACTGTGGTGAACACACACACACAAACACACACACACACACACACACACAGTAGCCCAGGAGTCAGAGAAACTGTAGAAGAATCTAGGAAAAGTTTGAGCAGTTGCAAACCTAATGCTGTTTCAACCTGAAGACATGAGTGAGCAGATCAACAGCAATATGAATGAGCTGTACAATGGCTACTGCTTCATTTCTCCCTTCCAAATCTCCCAAGAATTTTCCATGTGGCTGATCTAACTAGGAAGATCCAATAAAGAGAATTCTGGGAAATGTAGTTCAGCCTAGTCAAGTGAACTTATTACAAAGACTCCACTGAAGCCTTAGAGCTAGAATAGAATCAGCTCCCTCAGAGCAGAGAGGCTCAGAGAGGATTCTGTTTTTACTGAAAGAATGGATAATGTGCATATGGTTGGCAGACAACAAAGCATCTCCAATGGATCTATTTAAATAGTCCAAGGTTGAGCTTACTATACAATAAATACCACGTATAAAATGAATACAAAGGCCTCCAAAACAAACTTTTAATTTAAAAACTATAAAGTAATGTAAAATGTATTCAGTGAATACCATCTATGCACTTATGGGTTTCTTTTCTGCAAAAAAAAAAAATCGTTCTTAAAATACAGAAATTATTGTATCATTACAGTAAAGTTTTTGGCTGTCCTACTCTAACCCATGTTTCATTTTTTGTTTCATCATGCTGTAATGTCCTTCATCAATGTGACACAAATCTTAGTCCCTTGGGAAGAAAAACAAAAGATAAAATAAAGGACAATGCCATGGTTATTTTTCTTAAATTTTCTGGATATCATGGTTAAGCAAAGACAATAAATAATATCCATAAAATGTCTGCTCTCTGCATTCCTACAAGAAAATTGGTATTTTAATTATGGAAATCCTCCTCATAACCATCTTCTCCCCATGAAAACAGTCATTTGACACATTAGTGTATGTATAGGTCCATTATAAAACCTAAACACTTCCATTAGATAAAAGACCTAAAATGATTATGAAAAATGTTCTTTTTCTTCCAATGTATTCTAAATCAAACACCCAGTAGTACAATATGTTTCAGGTTAATTAGTTTAATCCAGTTTTAATTAAGTTCATGTTTCCATGCCAACAAATGGTTTTTAAATTGTTGAAATCTTGATGTTTCAGAATATGATAAAATTAATTACCTAAGAGCATTTGACTCAATTTTTTTGGGAGCATGGAGTGCAATTTTAGCATCACTATAGCAATGACTTTAATATTAGCAAAAAGTCATGATAAAGAACTTTAAAAAGGTTTACTGTAAGGTTTACTTTTATATTCCAAATTTTATGTGTGTAATTTTTATAATGCACCCCTACTTGGATTATATATGATTTTACAAAATTAGATGCATGAGGAGACACAAACACAAGCATACACCTGCTAACTAGCAGCATAAGAAGTTTGTTTTCTGGTAATACTGTACTATGCCTGTACATTCAAGTGATATATTAAGACTAATAGCCAAACGGGTGGCTTTGGACTAATTTGTAGATTCCAATTATCTCACCGACATGCTTGGAAAAGGGGTAAAATTCTCAATCTGAGATAAGGACAAACATGACTTACAAATGCCTAGAAACAGAGCCATAGTAATTGATAAAATTTTTTATATATTCCAAGAATTTTATTTTTATATTTGTATTTCCTGAAAAGAGCAGCAGGATTTTTGAGAGATAAAAATCCCTTCTTTCCGGGGGTTGGGAGAGCTTCCGGGTTGGGGAGCACACGGAGATGTGGGTGGTGTGGCGGGCCTGGAGAGGGCAGGGAAGCTCCTCGCCCTCTCCCCCTACCTTGCTCGCCCTGTGCATCTCTTCCATCTGGTTGTTCCAGAGCTCTAGCCTTTTGTAATAAATTGGTGATCTCGTGAGTAAAAAAAAAAAAAAAAAAAAAAAAATCCCTTCTTTCCTTTGCCTTTTTCATCTTTTCAGTCAATGCCTTCTACTGGCTGAATCTATGAGGTTTCACTTCACAAAAAAGAATCATTGTTGGTTCAGTGTTAACAGTATCACAGAGTGTCTGCAAATGTACTTAAAGTGTGACTTTAAAGCTAAGACAATAGGTAAATGGCCAGTACATGGCCCTTATAATTTGTTTTTTCTTAGCTGGTCTGTTATCTTCTCTCTGGCTTTAAAATCTTTTCTCTTCCTCATGGAGTTTTCCCGTTTACTTGAAATTCCTCACTTTCTGCTATTTTTTCCACATTTCATTGAAATTCCTGGTCTTTTTCATCAAATCAACACCTAACACCTAACTTCCATTTCATTAGCTATTTTGTCTTTGTTTTTAATTTTGTTGATTAACATTTTGTTGGTGCAATATCAGTTTCTGGAGTAGAATCAGTGATTCATCACTTTCTTCCAATACCCAGTTCTCATCACAAATGCTCTCCTTAATCCCCATCACCCATTTATCCCATCCCTCCCTCCATCCACCCTTTAGTTTAGTTTAATTTATTCTCTATCTCTGAGTCTTTAATGGCTTGTTTTCCTCTCTCCATTTTTTCTTTTTCCCTTTCCCATATGTTTATCTGTTTTCTATCTTAAATTCTACTTATGAATGAGATCCTATGATATTTGTCTTTCTCTGACTGACTTATTTTACCTAGCATAATACTCTCTAGTTCCATCCTGTGTTTTCATACATAACTGTATTCTGATTTTTCCTATCTTGGAACGTCTGCCTTTTTCAAACACTGCTAGAAGAATCCATTATTCCTGTACTCTTCTAATTTAAGTGATAAGATGGAGAAAGAAGGTTTCAGAGAAAAAAAAATTACATGTATACTTATCAGAAATCAGGAATGAGAAAAAAATATATGAAAACTATGGGTGATACATGATGCTAGATTGCCTCTCTGATATGAGCTGGTATGTGATAGTGACAGAACATTACATTTCCTCATTTTAAAAATAGGGGTGTTAATACATACACTGCTCTACATTGTTGCAGTTGTTAAGGCAAATCAAAACAGGAGTGTGTTGTAAACATGAAGAACCTAGTAAACATGATAGGTGCATGTAGGTGTCTGTAAGTTGAGAGAATAATAACACAAAATCTCACTGGTATTCACTCTAGAACAATCAATCTAGACTTACTTACCTGGAAAAAAAATAGCTCATTGACAAATTAATGTCTGAAATTTAGGACATCTGCTCTTGTGTTTTTCTATTTTTTTTTTATGCTACACTTTCTTTCTAATAGCCTTAATGTGTAGCCTATTTCATCAATACAAAGCCACATAGGCTTACATTGTATCTCAATTTCAATATAGACAATTATTACCTATACTTGGAGGTGTTGCCCAAAAAATCCCAAGGTAAATTTTGTACATACTGCAAGAACCCATTACTAACATATTACCTGAGGGTATTGTGAAGTTCAGGTGATAGTTCACCAAGCCATTTTTATTTGATGCAAGAACAAATATTCTGATTTATTAATATTGATTTTTTTTTTTAAATTTTATTTATTTGTCAGAGAGAGAGGGAGAGCGAGCGAGCACAGGCAGACAGAATGGCAGGCAGAGGCAGAGGGAGAAGCAGGCTCCCCGCCAAGCAAGGAGCCCGATGTGGGACTCGATCCCAGGACGCTGGGATCATGACCTGAGCCGAAGGCAGCTGCTTAACCAACTGAGCCACCCAGGTGTCCCTGATTATTATGTTTTAAAAGAGAAGAAAAGTTAGTAGATATTGAGCTGTGAAGAATAGGGAAATAATGGGGGGAATAAAATAATGTAACTTAATAGAAACTTTCCTTCCTATTTCTTTATAAATCAATATAGAAGGTAACTTCCAGAAGAAATCCTGAATTTCTGAATTTCCCTGAAGGCTAATGAGAAATTTATTACTTCTTTGAGGACAAAGATAAACATCAACTTTGAACACAAGTTACATATTTGTCCCTAAATTCTGTGCCAAAAACAATGTTAACTTGCACCCGAATGATCATTGAACATTCAGGGATAAAGAAGCAATTGAGAGCACTGGATTTTGAGGGGGAAATAACTCTTTGTCTATGCATTGCAACTTTTGAGCCGTAAAACTGAGAAAGCTACATGAAGGCACCTGGCTTGGGTCACTAAGTAAAGGGTCCTTCTAAGAAAAGATAAGATTAATGTGCTTACTTAAGAGAAGCCTCTCATCTGCAGCAGGACTGAATATTAATGAAACTTCATGGGAATATATTTGCTTGAATAGTTCATTCCACCAGAAATATAACTTGCATCCTGATTGGTGAGACACCTAAAGAGCTAAGTCAGGGCCATTGCTCTCAATGGAAGCGTTGCCTGAAAAAAGACCACAAAATAGGACAGTGAATATTTGAGATGGGCTCATGTATAACCACTCCAGGAATAAGCTGACACATGCCTGCAATAAAATTCAGTGTCAAAAATAGAGTCAGATCAGCATTATGCTAAGTCAAATCACTGCAGTGAAATAAGAATAAATAACAATGTGCTCAGAACAAGATGACCTTAGGGATTCATGGTTTTAGTGGATTGCTCCAGATCACAAAGGCATTTCAATATTATGAATTATCAAATTTAAATAAAAATATAAAAGCATGCTGAAGTACAAAAATAATGCTTTGTACATAGATTACTGTGAGTTTCTCTTATTTTAGATTGTGTCAAAAATTAGATTGTATTTGAATTTAATTGCTGGCCTACATATTATCATATCAAAAACCCAACCAACTATAATATCTATTTAATTAAAGGAAAAACAAATTAAAATATACTTACAGAATTTCTGGTACATGATTTTTTAATTGAGGAAAACTTGTATTTTTTTTCTTTAGATCTTCAAAAAACAAATAAAAAAGAATGACTACAAATATTTTATGTGACTAGTAAGGGGTAATGGCAGTTTCTTGGATAACTGAAATATAATATATAGTAAAGCTACCTTAGAAATTATTCTGGTCAACTCTGACTTAAACCAGCCCTTGCAAAAATATATTCCAGAGAATATCAGTCCTAAAACATGCTGCATGCATACACAGACACACACACACATACACACACACACACAAATGAGTACAAGACAAACTAAAGAAATAAAAAAAAAACCACATTGTTAGATTGTATAAATGACAATACTTTGGTACTTTGGTGTAGTACTATACTAGAGTTTTACAAAGTGATGTAAGTAAGGTGTGAATTAGATTATGCTGTTATTTCTTATTATTGCATGTGAATCTATCATTATTTCAATAACAACGTTTTAATTTTGATAATATACAATTTATGAATTTTTCTTTATAATAGACAATGTTTTTCATGTCATGTCTAATAATATTTTGTCTAGCTCTAGACTCTAAAGATGGTGCCCTATGTTTTTAAATTTTCAGCTTAAATCTGTGATCTACTTTGAGTTCACTTTTGGATAAGGCATGACATTTAAATCAACATTAAATTTTTTGTCTGTGAACATCCAATTACTCCAGCATCATATGATGGAAAACCTATCCTTCCTTCTTTGAATTGCTTTTGGACCTCTATCAAAAATCAATTTGGTATATTTTTGTAGGCCTATCTCTGGATTCTCTATTCTGCTTTATTGATATATGTATCTATTCCTATGGTAATATCATAACATTTGGTTATTATAGCTTTCTAATAAGCCTTAAGATTGGGTAGAGTGATTCTATACACTTCATCTTCTTTATCAAGATAGTTGTACATATTCTAAGTCCTTTGTCTTTCCATATAAGTTTCAGAATAAAATTTTCTATGTCTTCAAATAATCTGTGTAGGATATTGACAGGGATTACTCTAAATCATAGAGTGGCTTTGAGAGAATTGACTTTTTGTTGTTGTTGTTACTGTGGGTTTTTTCCATTCATGACTGCATTGTCTTTCTGTTCAGGTTTTCCTTGATTTCTTTCACTGGCATTTCTAATTTTCAGCATATAGATCCTACACATATTTTGTTAAGTAAATACTTACATATTTAATTTCTCTAGAGTGATTGTAAATAGTTTTGTGTTTTAAATTCAGTTTTCATCTGTTCATTGTTACTAAGAAGAAATGCAGTAAACCATAGTGTGTTGACCTTGTGTTCTGCAAGCTTTCTTAGCCCATTTATTATTTTAAGAGACTTTGTTTGTTTTATAGTTCTTTGGATTTTTACATAATTATGCCATCTAAGCAGAGATGGTTTAATCCTTTCTAATCAGTATGTCTTCTATTTCCTCCTCTTGCCTTATTATAGTGGGTAGAACTTCCAGGATTATGTAAATAAGAGTGATGAGAGCACAAATAACCCAGTCCATAGATGGGCAGAAGGCATGAAGAGACACTTCTCCAAAGCAGACATACAAATGGCTAACAGACACATGAAAAAATATTCAACATCACAAGCCAGCAGGGAAATACAAATCAAAACCACAATGAGATACAACAAAAATTAATAAGATAGGAAACAAGTGTTGACAAGGATGTGGAGAAAGGGGAGTCCTCTTACACTCTTGGTGGGAATGCAAGCTGGTATAGATACTCTGGAGAACAGTCTGTAGGTTTCTCAAGACATTAAAATAGAGTTACCCTATGACCCAGCAATTGCACTGCTAGGTATTTACCTCAAAGAAACAGATATAGTGGGGGCACCTGGGTGGCTCAGTGGGTTAAAGCCTCTGCCTTTGGCTTGGGTCATGATCCCAGGGTTCTGAGATCGAGCCCCACATTGGGCTCTCTGCTCGGCGAGGAGCCTGCTTCCCTTCCTCTCTCTCTGCATGCCTCTCTGCCTACTTGTGATTTCTGTCTATCAAATAAATTTAAAAAAGTCTTAAAAAAATTTAAAAAAAAAGAAACAGATATAGTGAAAAGAATGGACACTTGCACCCCAATGTTTGTAGCAGCAATGTCCACAATAGCCAAACTGTGGAAGGAGCCAAGATGCCCTTCAACAGATGAATGGATAAAAAAGATGTAATTCATGTATACAATGGAATATTACTCAGCCATTAGAAAGAATGAATACCCATCATTTGCATCAACATGGGTGGAACTGGAGAGAATTATGCTAAGTGAAATAAGTCAAGCAGAGAAAGACAATTATCATATGGTATCACTCCTATGTGGAACATAAGGAATAGCATGGAGGACCACAGGGGAAGGGAGGGAAAATTGATGAAAGCAGAGAGGGAGACAAACTGTGAAAGACTGTTGACTCCAAGAGCCAAACTGAGGGTCACAGATGGGAGGGGGGTGGGAGGATGGGGTAACCTGGTGACAGGTATTAATGAGGGCACATGATGTGATGAGGACTAGGGGTTATACACAACTAATAAATCACTGAACACTATGTCAAAAACTAATTATGTACTATATGCTGGCTAATTGAAAATAATAATAATAATAATAAAAAAGAGTGATGAAAGCAAATATCCTTGCCTTGTTCTTGATCTTAAAGGAAGAACATTCAGTCATTCATTAAGTTTAATATTAGCTATAGCTTGTTGTAGAAGCTCTTTATCAAGTTAAGGATTTTTCTCTACAACGGTATAGTAAAAAATGCTAAAAATACTTTTTGTAATGTGTTTTAAATTTTGCTAAATGCTTTTACTCAATTATTTTATAGAATTATATGGTTTTTGTTCTTTAGCTTACTGATATTATTAATTGAATATATTGATGTTTAAATGTTGAATCATCTTCATAATTCTAGAATAAAACACAGTTAATTGTGGTAAACATTCTTTTAATTTATTGCTAAATTATATTTGCTAATATATTTTTAATAATTTTTGTGCTTAAGTTTTTAGTAAATATTAGTCTGTACTTGTTTTTGTTTCTTTGTTTTTTGCTTCTTTGACTGATTTTTAATTTAAATTCAATTAGCCAAGATATCATTAATTTTTCATATAATGTTCAATGATTCTTCAGTTCAGTATAATACCCAGTGCTCATCACATAAGGTGCTCTCCTTAATGCCCATCACAGTTACCCGATCCCCCCACCCACCTTCCTTTCTGCATCCCTCAGTTCTTTCCCAGAGTCAAGAATTTCATATGGTTTATCTTTCTCTGATTTCTTCCCAATCAGTTTTGCCTCCATGCCACCCGCCACCCCTATTGTCCTCTGCACTATCTATTCCTTCTTTGACTGTTTTTAGTATCAGGGTAATCCTATCTTAATATAATGGATTGGAAATTTTTCCCTCCTACTCTGTGTTCTGGAAGAGATTGTGTGGAAACGTTGGTAATTCTTCATTAATCAGTAGGTAGAGTTCTCCAGTAAAACCATCTTGGTGTGTGGGTGCCTGGGTGGCTCAGTTGGTTGAGCAACTGCCTTCGGCTCAGGTCATGATCCTGGACTTCCAGGATCGAGTCCCGCATCAGGCTCCCAGCTCCTTGGGGAGTCTGCTTCTCCCTCTGACCTTCTCCTCTCTCATGCTCTCTCTCACTCATTCTCCCTCAAATAAATAAATAAAATCTAAAAAAAAAAAAAATCTTGGTGTGAAAACAAACTATCAATCAATCTTGGTCTGGAGATTTGTTCTTTTGGAATTTACACAATATATGTGCAATTATTTTAGTAGTTATAAGAATAGTCAGACTTTCATCTTGATTAAATTTGGGGAGTGTGTTTTTTGAGAAATTTGTTTCTTCTAAATTTTTGAATTTATAAACATATGTGTGTTCATAGTATTCCCTCCTCCACCTCTTTCTCTTCCTCTTCCTTCTTTTTAGATTTTATTTAAATTACAGTTAGTCAACATACAGTGTATTATTAGTTTCAGGGGTAGAATTTAGTGATTCATCAGTTGCACATAACACCCAGTGCTCATTACATCAAGTGCTCATTACATCAAGCCCATCACCCAATTACCCCTCTCACCCACCTCTCCTCCAGCAATCCTCAGTTTGTTCCTTAAAGTTAAGAGTCTGTTATGGTTTGCTCCCTTTCTGTTTTCCTCTTATTTTATTTTTCTTTCCCTTCCCCTATGTACATCAGTTTCATTCCCTTATTTTTCTTCTGGTGGCTTCAGAACCTGTAGATTCCTGAAATCAATCCTGATATTGGTAACTTGTGCAGTAGTATTTTCTCCATTTTTCTATTTTTTTTTCAGTCTCCCTAGAGGCTTATAATTTTTTTTTTTTATTTTTGAAGAAACAACTTTTGTTAATTAGTTTTGCTATTGTTTGACTATTTTTAATTACATTGGTTTCTGCTCTTGTCTTTATTATTTCCCTTATCCTGCTTGCTTTGGTTTCATTTTATGCTTCTTTCATTAGTTTCCTTGGGTGTAAGCCTAGGTTATTAATTTGAACTTTTTTTTTTCATTTCCAGTTGAAGTATTTTATGCTACATATTTCTTTATTTCTTTCTCAGAAATAATTTTGCTATATGCTGTATATTTTAATGTGTTGTGCTTTCAATTTTATAGATATTTTATTTCCTTTGAGATTTTTACTCATGGACTTTTTTAGAACCGTGTTTATTTCCACATGTTTAGAAAATGTCCTGCTTTCTTTCTTTCTCTTATTGACTTTTTGATCCCATTAGAGATCAGAGAACACACTCTGTATGATTCAAATACTTTTAAATTTGCTGAAGTTTCTTTTATAGCCCAGGACATGGTTTACTTAGGGAATGTTCCATGAGTACTTAAAAAAAAAAAAAAAAAAAAAAGGAAAAAAGTGTATTGTGTTCTTTCAGATGGAGGATTCTATACATTTAAAGTGGATTCAATTTTCTGATTTTGCTGTCCAGTTTTTCTACATTCCTGCTGTTTTCTTCTTTTTTCAGTTGTTAAGGAGGTTTTAAATTCCCCAGCCATAATTGTGGATTTTTTTTTTTTACTACCTCCATCAGATTTTACCACTCCTATTTTGAGACTCTGTTGTTAGATGTGTAAACATTTAGGATCATTATATTTTCTTGGTTAATTGATCCTTTTATTGTTGAGTAATTTTTTTTCTCTAGTCATTTTCTTTTTTCTTTGTTTTATTTAATCAAATATTAAATATTGCTACACCTACTATTCTTGGGGTAATGTTTGCATGGTGTATTTTCCCCATATTTTGCTTTCAACCTATTTATGTCATTGAATTTGAAATGAGTTTCTTCTAAGCAACATAGAATTGTCCCCTACCCTTTGTTTTTTATTCTCACAATCTCTGTCTTTTGGTTGATGTATTTACACCATTTACATTTAAGATAATTGGTGATATGTTAGCCTCTAAGTATGCCATTTATCTTTTGTTTTCAGTTTCATTCCTCTGGTTCTTATTCCTCTGGTTTTTATTTCTTGCCTTCCTGTGGTTTACTAGAATACTTTCAAGTTACAGCTTGATGTATTTATAGTATTTGTGAATGTGTGCCTTGAGTTTTTTTGTTTGTTTGTTTGTTTTTGCTCTGGGTATTATAGTATATGCATATGATATAACAATCTACTGGCAACAGCATTTTACTACTTTGCATGAAGTGCAGAAACCACACATTGATTTGTGTGCCTTTACCTTACCCCCCCAATATCATTTTCTTGAGTATCACATGGTTTTAATTTTTGTGTTTCAATCATAAAGTATGAATTATGAAATTTATGAGAATAAGGATAGAATTTTGTATTTATTCATATTTCTGTTCTTTCACTTAGTCCTCTTTCACTTGATGTTCCAAGCTTTTAATAAGTATTCTTGCTAGAATACTTACCCAGTTGGGGTGCCTGGGTGGCTCAGTCATCAAGCATCTGCCTTCAGCTCAAGTCATGATCCCAAGGTCTTCCGATGGAACCACACTGAGCTTCCTGCTCAATGGGGACCCTGCTTCTCCCTCTCCCAATCCCCCTGTTTGTGTTCCCTCTCTCACTGTATCTCTCTCTGTCAAATAAATAAAATAAAATCTTAAAAAAATAGACTAGTTGCCCAGAAATATAAAACTTACATACATTATCTCATTTTCCCTATAGTAGTACTGTTTTAAATTACATGTGAAGCCCTTAAAACAATAATTAACACATAGAAAGAACTCAGTAAATGCTTATATCATCAGGCTTAGTTTCTTTTCACTCTTTAACATTCTTTTTTCTTTTTTTTTAAGATTTTATTTATTTGACAGAGAGAGAGAGAGATCACAAGTAGGCAGAGAGGCAGGCAGAGAGAGAGAGAGGGAAGCAGGCTCCCGGCTGAGCAGAGAGCCCGATGTGGGGCTCGATCCCAGGACCCTGAGATCATGACCCGAGCCGAAGGCAGAGGCTTTAACCCACTGAGCCACCCAGGCGCCCCACACTCTTTAACATTCTTTACCACATGTCATTATTATACATTATATATCACCAACATAAAATAATGATCTATTTTCCATTTTTGACAGTTTTCTTTATGCCACATTTACATAACTTGTTTCTTTAATCTACAAATATTTTCCCATTTGCTAATTTCTTAATCATCTTTTAAGATTATTGCAGGTATCACAGTATTTGTATTAACATAGGTAGCACCTCCAAGGACAGTCTACCTAAGGTGATTGAATGAAGGAGGTGCAGAGGTCTATTTATTTTGTTTGGTTGTAAGAATCCTCTGATGAGCAATGTTAGAGTCTTCCATTTAGCTGATAGAGGCTTTTCGGGTCTGCATAGAAGTCTGATTTCTTCCTCTCACATATGTTGTTTTCTTTTCTAAACTTTTGAAAGTGTTGATCCCTAATAATCATCTTACTCCTCAAACTGTTTTTCAGCTTTTATTTCCAGAGGACCCAAAGTATGAGAAAATGTACCATGACTCTAATGAAGTGATTTATATTTTAGGTAGTGAAACAATGTGAGAAGACAATTAAAACATCTGGAAATTAGACAAGCCGGAATCCTAGTTACTGTGGCAGAACCAGGCAGGCATGGTGAGCACATAAGGCCTCAGAAATCAAATCAGGTCACAGAACATGAACATGATTTCTAGAACCTTCCAGATAGTAAGGTTCTAATGTACCCTGATGATAACAAAATAGGTAAGATATGGATAGAAAAAAAGGCATTTGGATTTAGATTTTATTTTATTTTATTTTATTTTAAAGATTTTATTTATTTATTTGACACAGAGAGAGAGAGAGAGAGAGAGAGATCACAAGTACGTAGAGAGACAGACAGAGAGAAAAGGGGAAACAGGCTCCCCGCTGAGCAGAGCTTGATTCCAGGACCCCAAGATCATGACATGAGTGGAAGGCAGAAGCTTAACCCACTGAGCCACCTAGGCACCCCTGGATTTAGATTTTAAAAGAAAGTATTTAAACAAATAATATAGTTAACTATAGACTGACAGGAAAAGAAAGAAAAATGCAAGCCATTGATAATTGATGTCTTAACTTGATGGATGAGTCTGACTTTAGGGATCATGCTTGTCTTTAACTGAGAACAGCTGGGATAGGACAGGAATGGAATGTAACCCATAGTAATAATCATTTTTTCCCAATCTGTTTGAAAATAATATTTTAAGAAAACGTTAATAATCATATTGTTTATATGTAAAAAGGGAAGTGATAGCATGTAATTTCAAAAACAATATTTTGAGGTAGTACTCCATATGAGGAGGAAGAGAAAGGAACTTATATTTAAAATATATGCAAGGATTATAAAGAGAATTGTTTTTGAAATCGAGGTAGAGGGAATATTCAATAGCCCCAAAGATTCAATGTTCACATCTGTAGGTCCAGAAGGAAAATTATAAATGGGGTCCACATACTATAAGTCTAAATTACTTGAAGTTATAAATCAAAGTAAGAAGCTATTAAAAATTAATGATCATCTCACACTGATAAATATGTGTCAATAGCAATCTCAAAAACAAAGTGCAAGTTTAAGTAGATATGCACATGGAAAATGTGAGCTGGCCCCCATTCTCAGGCTCGAGGTTCCACCTCTCTTTCCTTACTACTTTGCATCCATGCACTGTGAAGGGTGTTTCGTGAGCCCATGTAAATGCTCTAGTTCATGTATTCAAGGTTCAGCCCCAACTCCAGAGAAACTAACATCCCTTAACCACTCTTGCAGGTGTGTGACCTCAACGTACATGATGTGCCCTTGAAAAGATGGAGCTGGGGAGGATGCCCACCTAATTAACTGAAGAAGGCATAAGGTTGTTTAGTAAAGACATGCAAGTCCTGGGTACTGGAACAAGAAAGGGAAGCATGTAGGCTCTGAGTGGCCATACCCTCTTGGGTTCATGATCTGCCAACTCTGTGATAAGCAAGGATCATGGCCAGAATAGGGACAGGGTGAGACAATCTGAAAACCTTGTAGAGGGAGCTTTCTTGTCTCAGTCTATGAATAGTCTGAATCTGTGTGCCAATATTCAAGTAAGATCTTTACTAAGAGTCTGTCTCTGCTTTCTTAAGGACAGAATTTAGTCAGTGAATAGAAACATTCTTCTTTTATATTCAATAGCTTTTAATAAACCTAGAACATAGAGCATAGTTTTTTAAGAAGTAAATGTGTTGTGCCTTACTCCTTTGGTAGAATTTTGGGTCAGTTTAACCCCTGCTCTCAGCAGGAATAGTACAGAGGTATTGAGAATGTTCTCTAAACCATGTGGAGCGTTACAGTGACATTTACTTTCTTCTAATCTGCTCTCAGTGTGCCACTCAGCTTTCTCTGTTCTCGAAGGACATCCCTGAGTTTTAAATTGGCTGTTTTCTTTATTCATCATCAAAGACTAACATTAAGACAACACAGAAAATAGTATTGCATTTCAAAGCAACAGCTGCACTGTCTTCGATGGTGCTGTATTAAACGTCTCTAAGTTGTGTACCACATTTGAGTTTTCAACTTTTCAAAGAATGACACCAATTTTCCCCCACTTCCCCCAATTTTTAATGAGCAGTTTTACCCCTATGTCTGTGTCAGAGGGTGGAGAAGTGCAGTTTTTGGTTTCTGGCTGTTTCAATTAAGGAGATGATCATTATTTTGTGTACTGTAACATCTCTAAAAATTCTGATTAGTGAGAATTCTGACACAGAAAGTGGCTTAGTTGACACTGATTTTTAAAAGACAGTGATAATTACTCCAGATTAATAAATGGCATCTGTTTCAACAGCAGATACCTTTCTACAAGGTCTGTTTTTTTCTTCCTGTATTTTCTACCCACCATCCTGTGTACTTTGGAATGTGTAAGAATAAATAATCTAAGAACAAAGGGAAGAACGGTGGATTCAAATGGGAATCAAGTCATCAAAGCCCCTCACAACTGCACACTGATGCAAAGCTGCACAAATCATCATTCTAAATCTATCAACACTTACATGCTGTTTCCTCAATAGGAATAATTGGGATGATTTATATTTCCTGCTGACTTTTAAACATGATTGTCAGTGCATAAAACAAATTAGTTTTAATAGGAACTTTCCCATGAGCACACAGAAACGGAGTGATGGGGGCAGTAAATGGAGATCTTCAACAAGTATTTTGATGGAGCTGCACCAAAAGAATAGTCACATAATTAAGATGATTAGGCAATCATGAGCATTCCACTTAATACTTTTACCCTACTTCAAAATGTCTAATGAACTTATTCATGAAAAACACAATGTCTTTAAAACAAAGAGTCCCTTTCTTCACCAGAACTGAAATGTTGTACTGAGGAAAGTAAAAGCTAGTCAGACTTGAAAAGGTGATAAAAAGCAGATCCTGCAGATTCATCTGAAATACATGTTTCTTTAGATGAGTTACATTCATTTAAATGATTGACACTTCACTAAAATCATTGATTTTTATTATTTTCTAAAAATTTATTCTAGAAATATTTTGGGGAAAGTGTCAAAGCATAATATTTATAAAGCTAATTGTTGGTTAGAGGGGCATGAGATGGGATTACATTATTACCTTGTTATACAGATTATAAATGATGGTAAAAATAACCTGACAAATAGAATTTATTATATCTTTTTATGTTACCTTTATTATTCTATTAAAATTGCATGCAGCAGAGAGGTTATGATCACATGCATAGAAACTGGTCTATTATTCAGAATGAATGGCTAAAGTGAAGTCAGGTAAGTGGAGCTGGTAAAGTTGGTTGGGGTCAAACTGCAGATTTTTTTGAAAGGAGGATAACACTGAGGAACACCATTGTACTGGTAACACTAAACTATCAAAAGTGAGAAAAAATGTGGAGAAAAATGTTCCCTCCTCAACACTGCTATGGCAAGGTTGTCATGATAACACTGAATCATGGATGCATCCATATGATAAGCTTTGTTTTCTGGAATCTTTCAGTATGAAAAAATTTAGTTAATATATTACTGATTTATCTCACTATTTGAAGACCCAAGCTATTAGATGAAGCAACTGGTAGTTAATTACAGTTTAATGATTGTTCTATATTACTACATATTCTGTATACCAAAATATGTATCACTGAATTTTATGCAAAATGACTTTTTACATACTTATGTCAAATAACTTACACATTATTATATAAATGTATTATTTCCTTATTGTGATGTGTAAGTATTGATCAAAAATTCAGTTTTTCAGGGGCACCTGGGTGGCTCAGTGGGTTAAGCCTCTGCCTTCGGCTTGGGTCATGATCTCAGGGTCCTGGGATCAAGCCCCTCATCGGGCTCTCTGCTCAGCAGCGAGCCTGCTTCCCCCTCTCTCTCTGCCTGCCTCTCTGCCTACTTGTGATCTCTGTTTGTCAAGTAAATAAATAAAATCTTTAAAAAAAAAATCTGTTTTTCAGATCACATGAGCAAAGGCTCACCAGTGAACTTTTAAGATTACTTCTCAGTTTAAATAGAGGGGTAAAGAGAAAAGAAAAGAATCTATCATTTATTATAAGAAGCTTTTTATTTCTGAAAATAAAATTCTAAACTCAGTAACAGCCTCAAATCTCCCCCCCCCCCCGAAAGGCATGGAAGGTGCCATGAGGTAAGGCTGTTAAAGTGCTTGCAATCTCTGTCTCCTTCTTTTCAACCAAAGTGGATGTTAGAGGCTCTTCTCACACCCAGGGTATATGACCAGAAAAGGAGGGAATTGAACTGATTCCTGAGGACAGAATAGAAGTTGGCTTACCTGATAGCAGAACCCTCAAATAGGCAACATTTGTAAACCACTCTTTCCCTGATCCTGTTCATTGAACGGTCCTCACCAATAACTATGCCAGTTAGCAAGAAAGAGAAGCTATTAAACTGAAAAAGAGTCAAATGGTCAAAAAATAAAACACTAGCATTCAAGGTGATACTTCACATTTCAGATCTGTATATCTCTCTATGTATACGTGATATATATGTATGTATATTTACATAAACACACACACACATATATATATATACACATATGAATAATGTGGATAGTATAAGTAACTAATGTAGGGATACCTGGGTGGCTCAGTCAGTTAAGCACATCCCTTTGGCTTAAGTCATGATCTCAGGGTCCTGGAATTGAGTCCTACACCATGCTGCCTGCTCAGTGGGGAATCTGCTTCTCCCTCTCCCTCTGCCTGTCCTCTCATGCTCTCTCTCTCAAATAAATAAATAAAATCTTTTAAAAATTTATAAAAAATAATAAAATAAAATAAATAACTAATGTAAAGTTCTGGAAGGATACAGAACAAATGAACAAAATAATTATTTTTGGAGAAGGTTAGAAGGGAAATAGTATTTCAAATGATTACCAAATCAGACCTTGGATACTATGTTTTAATTTTTTATCAGAATATATATAATTATGTTCTATTTTCTTAAGTTCTATTTTTTATAACAAAATTGTGTCACATGAAGGTAAGAGTCTTCATCACCACTTGAGTCTTAAGCAGGCACAATCACTGTGGCTCCTTCCTCTAATATGATGGTAGAGCCAAGAAAAAATAAAAGTGCACACTGGCCTCTGCCATTGTCACCATTGCCCCTGATCACGCATTCACATTTTTCTTTTGGAGAAGATCTTTCAGGTCCCTGTGATCATTGCCTGCAGTGCCTTCCTAGCAATTCATTCTTAGCGACCATGGCTTCTTCACAGTTCTTTCTGGCCTCTGGCAGGAAATGTTAATAGACTTCAGTAAGCTGAACAATTATTTTATCATGTTCACACCCTAAATTTTTTGCTGAACTCAGGTCAGAGTCCATAGGAATATGGGGCCAGAATACTGAAACTTAAATAAAACATTCATGAAATATGACAAAGCTGTTTCAGTCTTTTAAGAAACGCACTCTTTCCTCATAAAATAAAAACTTGAGAAATATATCAAGTTTTTCTTTATTTGTCTGCTTTTCATTTTAAAAGTATATTTATTATTTCTATGGACTAAAATGTACTAACAAGATTTTTATCAAGTGTTTACAGTATACGATGTACCATGAGGACATTTAAAATTGAATTGGTAGGTTCCTGTCTTCGAGGAGCATATAACCAAATTAGAGTAGTAAGATACAGGCCTGGGCAAATTTGACAATGAAATAAAAGGGGATATGGGAGCTCAGAGAGAAAGATACAGTTTGGAGTAATGAAAAAGTCTTGTTTAAACTCAGCTTAAAATATATATCAAAAGTTTCTTGCACTAGAGTCGCTTATAGTTGGAAATATATACTTGCATGTGTGTATATATTTATTGACTGCCTTCAATATTCAATATTCATATTTGTATATACATGTATACATATATATGTATATACACAAATATATGTATATACACATATGTATATACACAAACATATACATGTATATACAGATATGAATATTCAAGCTATTCACTACTCATATGTATACACACGTTATACATACACATATACATAATATGTATAAAATACACATTTATTATATTGAATGACTTCACTGTTCCATGGCATTAGTTCCATTCTTTGTATCTGGTGATTAGGACCAGGTCATTCACTCGTAAATAAATTTAGTGGCACCATCTAATATAGGGTTTTTTGTTTGTTTTTGTTTTTGTTTTGGTCACAATCCTCACAAAATAAATGTGATTAAACAACAACAAACAACAATGACAAAAAGAAAAGAAAGGTGTTGGTATCCTCCTTCTTCAAAATCAGCCCAACCAAATGAATCCATTGACAAGAACAAAAGTAATAGTTAACAATGGAGATGAAAATTAAAAGATTTCTAAAAGAATGATTCTTTGAGGCTAAATTTAGTTTTTAATAAATCAGAAGAGAATGAAATTTTATGGAAGCTAAGATATTAGAAAGGAACAAGACCTACATGTGCACTCTCTGACATTAAGAAACAGTAATGAGTTAAGGTATTTTAAGAAAAGCCCCAGCTGGGTCAAAATTTTCTCATCAAATTAGAAAATGTAAGTGAAATTTGGAAAGGCTTAAGGTGTAATATTATCAGTTGATATGCCTCTTGGCAGAAGTAAGGTCTGAAAGATAATTTAGGGTTCAAGCAAATATACAGACTTCAAATATGTTTTTATGAATATCCAGGGTATGACAGTTATAATAGCTAAGGGTGAGAAATAGGAGTATAGTCAGAAGGTAGAAGGTTTTAAAAATCAAGATGGAGACCCAAGGAGGAATCTGGAATTCTGTCATAGTTTGAAAGCATATAGGTTAGATTGAATTGTAGTGAAAAGTTTGCATACGAGTTAAGGTATCAAATTGTATTGAGCAAGTTTTAAATGTCAACTCATATTCCTGCTTTCTAATTCTCATTTTGACAACCATGTTCATATTTTTCATGTTGACAAAATATTGAATGATGAAGAAATCAGTTTGTGAATGTCAGGGTGCCTGGCAGTGCATGTGATTTGCACAGACGCTGGACGAGCAAGAGGGAGACATGACTAGGAATGAGTGCATCTGGGAATGTAAGCTGGAATCCCCAGCAGCTGCAGGAATTGAACAGGACAGTTACCTTTCTATAGCTAGGCCATTCCCCCTCAGGGCTCCTTGGTGACCTAGAACTACTATCATCACTGATTTGAATTTTTATGTCTTAAAAGCAATGTTAATAAAGTGCAAGGAAAACTTCTGACTACTGAAATGTTAAAAGACTTGCACTTAAGTTCAAAGCATCTGGATGATGAAGTTCTAGGAGACTCCTAAAATCTCCTCTCTTTGAAAGTAGAAATATAGTTTTGGTAGTGATGGTGTTGTTTGGAAAGCTACCCTGAGAGGAGGTATTCTTCACGCAATGAAATGATGATGCCTTGAATGGAGAGAGAGAGATGAGGGACTAATTTTATGTACATGAATTAGGGTATTTTTATGTACATGAATTAGGGTAAATAAGATTTTGTACTAAGTAATAATTTCCATAATTTCTTTAAACAACCAAATACCAATAATGATAGTTTTTGGGAGACCATTTATGCTAGATGCTATATAGGTACTTTATTTATATTTCTTCTATTGTTATATTGTAGATTATCAGATATGACTTAATTTTAACCAATCCAATTGGGATACAACTATAAGGTACCCTAAATGAATTTATGGGTAAAATAAATAAAAATGTCCTGTGAGAACTAAACCAATAAAATCCATATACAATAAATGAGCAGACCATCTATAATAGAAAAATAAGATTTTATCCTCATTCCTCAAAGTCAGTGTAAATATCATCTCTTCTGAGAGATCTTTCCTGATGTTGTAATAGTGCCAGGGACTTTTCCGATCATTACTATTCAGTGTACTTTATTTTTAATAATGTATTTAATTTCTATTTTTTTTTTTTTAGACTTTGAAGTATCTAAAGATAAGGGCAGTTTCTATTTTGCCTAAGGTTAGCATTATACACCTAGGGACTAAAAAAGTTATTTTCACTTAATAAATGGTCAATAAATACTTCTTGAATGAAAGAAGGCTGAAAAATTGTCAATAATTGTATAAGCAAATAAATAAATGAAGAGTAAGAGCTACAGAATCCCAGAATTCCAACCAAGGTGACAGGAATAGTCTAAGTGTTGAGTAAATGGTATACAGTTTGATTGTTAGTTATGTTCATCTTGCTAGAAGAAACATTGTGTAAACAGAAGGCAATAGCCAGGCTAAAAGGGAGGCTGAACAGTCAGAAAAGGGCAACCCCAAATGCCAAAGGAAGCAGTGCTAAGCTGACTGAATGTATTGTTTGTGGGCTTGGCATGACTATCTCCCTATCAACTAGGTCTATTGGGTGACAAGACTGTACCAGGCGCTTGGAACGGATCATTCTGACATTCGAATCATAAAAGTAACACCTGTGGTCACGATTCTGTATACATCAATAAACTTCTAATAATTTAAATCCCCACATACTTTCTTGGGAAGAGAAAATATGCTACACAGACTTATGCAAATATTCAGTCCATTGGACATTTTGAGTCTTCCTCCAGCCTCATAACATAGGATTTCTGTTTTTTTCAGTCTTCAGAGTTTTATTTAATTGACATATCCCTGAAAGATACTTGCCAGGTTCCTAACTTTCAGAGCTGAGACTCTGAGACTGGTTTGTTGAGAGTCAGGCATATGCAATATCCTTCGTGAGGCTTCCTTCTCTTGCCTGTGATGTGAGGCCATATCACTCAACCTCATCTCTGCTCCCTGTGACATTGCATGAGAAACCATAATACCCCTTCTCTCACAGGCCGTCAACTGCTGATTGTGACCCAGATAAGGCTTTGTGTTCCATCCCTAGTCTTAACTGCACGCAAAGCACTGAGATGCAGAAGCCACCAGATGATACACATGTTTTTAGGAACCCAAAATTACTGTTAAGAAAGGGCATAGATATCAAGATATTTGGCTTCTGTTTGTCCATTGGAGGAAACTGAAATTTGCAATAGGAGTCTTTAAATATTTTAAAGATATCTTACACATTTATTTTTGAGTCACATGGACCCAGACAGATACCAGATTTGAGGACAAATGACACTGAAAGTAACTTTAGACCATTGAGTTGTATAAACCCCACTTTTTTAATCAAAAGGGTGATGTGTATTCAATTATAATAACGTTAGAATTCTGTGGGTAGATGGGGCTGATATCTTGAGTACATTTTTTTTTCTGTTGATTTTCTTACTTGTGTCCATTTGCTTTTGTCCTTATTATAATAACTAATTTCTTGAAAGAGGTTTCATAAGAATGATACCAGCTAGTGACCTTATCATCATTTCTGTTCCTCCACAAATTGAACAAGGTGAGTTATCATTTCTTCTTGTGAGAGATACTTAACCTTGTATATTACATAGGTGACTTTCATTAGTAGAAGCTTCAGCCCTGGGTTATTTGTGGAATGCTGATGATTCATCTCATTTTTCATAGTGAATACCTCTGGAAATTGTCTCTTAGATGTTGCTTGCTATTTGCTTGGGATAGCTAACTGTTAGCCATTTAAGGAGGGCTTACTGACCTAGCACCTCTGTACTTTGTAAAGAATGATAGCAGGTGAAAAGGCAAATAAAATAGAGGCATATTTCTGATGGTGACACCTGTTCCCCAGATCCACTGATTTTTCAGGCCAGTAACCAATCAATGATGAAATGGGTGATTAGGTAGGCCAATTCAGTATTCAGACAAATGGAAATGACTGCTCTGTTTCCAAATGGGTCTGGTGAAGTGGATATTTGGTGAGCTAAGATTCAGAATTACACAAATTGATGAACACTTGGGCTTTTTGGCTGAGATCAGCAAAGACTGTTGATATACAATTAACAACAAAGGACTGGCAGTTGTGAAAGTGCACATGAAGTTCATGTCTTTTGCTTTGTTAGGTTATCCACAGGTCCTAAGGATGTGTCAGCTGTAGGTTTCTCATCCCCATTTCTCATCCTCACAAGAGGCCAGTGGGTTTCCTCTTCTATTGGGTAAATTACTTTTTACTAAAGCTATCCTTTGAGGTTTTATGGTGTCTTTCATTTCGAACATATTCCTCTGTTTCTTCATTTTGCTTGACCTTCTGTGTTGGCTTCTGTGCATTAGATGAAACAGCCATACTCCCATCTTGAAGGAGTGCCCTTTGGTAGAAGATGCAGCTTAATGCTTAAGTCTGCACTAGTTCTTGGTTGTCTCTCAAATCTTTGTGATTCACAAGCTGCCTATTTTATTTTGAATTAGTATTTGAGGGTGTGGTAAACCTGCTAATGTCCCAGTAGGAAGGATTTCAATCAGCACCTAGATTCAGGCTGATTGGAAGCCAGTTCCATATGCAGCATTTTGTACAGAATGCAAATATATACGGTTCTTTGGTGCTGTATTGATAAGCCCTGCTGGCCTGCAGAGGCAGGCAATCTGGAAGTGTCCCCTGGCAACAGCCACAAAAATCAGGGTACCAGACAAGAATATAAACTTCTTTCTGAAAGCTATCAGTGAGCTGGAATGAAGCAGAGGGAGAGCAGAGAGACTACATCCCCCAGCCTCTGATCCCTAAAACACCTTCTCCAGCTCCTTGAAGTATGTCAAACCAGAAGACTGCCTCCAGGCCAAAGCTCATAGACAAGAAAAGAGGCCCCTTTCTCAGAAATACTGGGGGTATGTTTCATTTGTCTATTGTGCAATGCCCTGGGGATGACAGTCCACCAGGAACTGTCTTCTTGATTCTTATAGTCCTATGGGACCCAGGAATGCAAGCCTCCCTGGCCTCCAGAGGCCGACCATCAGAGGACATCTTCTAGGCTGCACCCACAAAAACTTGGTCCTCAGACATAAAGACTAATGAATCTGATATTTCCCTGGAGAAGCTCCCCTCCGGGAGATACTGGCACTCTGGTGCAGGGCAGAGGGGAATACAAAGATGGCATCCAGGGAAAAAAGAAAGAAGAAGAAAATTTTAAAAAGCCACAAATACACTGGCTTTAGCAAGGCAAAGAGAGAGCATGAATATGTTACCTTTCCGCTAGACTATAAAGATGGCACCCACTGAAGGAGATTTTTTTTAGATTTTAGAAAAAAAAATTTTTTTTAGATTTTAGAAAAAAAAATTTTAGAATTTTTTTAAATTCTAGATGGGGGAAAAAAAAAGATAATACCTGCCAGGAAAAAAGTTTAGAGTAAATAATAATAATAATAATAATAAAGTAAAAATTGTAAAGCCTAGAATAAATTAAAAAAAAAAAAGAAAAAAGACATATGGTACTTGCTGGCTTTAGCAAGGCAGAGAAAAAGTGCAAAAATGGTGCACACTAACCTCATTGTTGGAAAAATATTCCAGCAGGCCCCTGCCCCTCAGTGCAATGATTTAAAATGAGCAAATGAGCCTCCTTTGCATCAAGTCTGGACACTTTTCAAAGGTTGCTCCTGTACTGGGCTCAGGGATGGATAAGTTTTTGTGTGAGTTCCTTAAGAGCCCCTAAATTTGCCAGAGCCCCATGGGTCTCTGGCTTGGGCATGGTGGTTTTCATAGATAATTGTTTTGGGGGTGTATCTCTCAGATGCAGTTCTTAACATTTAGGATGCCTGATGTGGGGGGTGAGCCTTTCACTCCTCAGGGAGAAGCTTTGGGTTTTGAGTTCCTTCTGATTGTGGGTTACTATGAGGATTAAGTGAGTGTTGGGGGGGTCAACCAGGGAGCAGCTTGTGGCAGGATTGTGCCTCGGTCTCTCTTATTTGCTTTGGGGTGTGTGTGTGTGTGTGTGTTTCTCCTTTGCCTCATGTGAAGGAGTTATTTAACTAGATTTTAGAATTTTTTCTAGAAGAAATTATTCCATATGCAGCTGGAGATTGAGTGTATTTGTGAGAGGAGGGGAGTCAGGGTCTTCCTATATTGCCTTCTTGAACACAAACCCACCTCTTCCCTTTTAATAGCCATAGATTTGTAGTAAAGTTTATTGCTCATTACTTGAATTCCTTTTAACAACAAACTACTTTCAGGTTGGATGTCTATATTACAAAAAGTGTGAGCCAGATTACTTTGTTTCAGTTGCATCATGTGTAAAATAGAAGTAATCCGTAAAATAGGTCAGTAGTGCCAACTGCATAGAGTTGTTGTGAATAAACAAGTCAGAACAGAGGGCATTGGGAACCAATGTATGTAATACAGTAAATCCTCAGTAAATGTTAGCTATGGACACAAAAACAGTCATGATGGAGAAGATGAAATGGTATCTTACATAACCTTGTTCATGTCTCTGCTGGTTTTTAATAATCCAAAATAATACTGGACTCTCCCACCTTAAAAATATGATCTTCAGGGGCACCTGGGTGGCTCAGTGGTTAAGCCTCTGCCTTCGGCTCAGGTCATGATCTCAGGGTCCTGGAATCGAGTCCCGCATCGGGCTCTCTGCTCTGCAGGGAGCCTGCTTCCTCCTCTCTCTCTCTCTGCTTGCCTCTCTGCCCACTTGTGATCTCTCTCTGTCAAATAAATAAAATCTTAAAAAAAAATATGATCTTCAAATTTGCACTAATGAAGAAGAAAATATGGAGTCTTCAAGGAACCTCAGGAAGATATGACTGCACATTGGGTCTTATGAAGCTAGAGAGGACAAAAATCACATAGCTCACCTGGCCATCTGGATATTCAATCTAATAATAGGCTTAGGAACATTTTTTTAATAGATAAAATCAGGAAAGAGACATTCCCTCTTGAGTAATTAAAAATAAACACAGACATCATTTCAAAGAAGAATATATTCATTAATTTAACAATTATTTATTGGGATCAAAGTCCCTGCATTCAAGGACGTTACATTCTAGTGGGAGGAAAATGACAAGCTACTAGTGCATGCAAGATATTTCTCATGGAGATAAATGGTACTGAAAAAACTAAACTGCATAAAAAGAATAGGCTGGAAGGGGATTGCTATCTTATGTTGGGTCATAAAGGAGGAATTACTGAGGAGAGAATGGATGACCAGATAATTGAAGGAAGTGAGAAGTGAGTCACCTAACATTGTCAGAAAGAGCATTCCAGGTAGAGGTAACAGCAGTGCAAATGTTCTGAGGCATTTCAGATGATATGATATTAAAACATTTCAGAAATAATAAGATACCGGTGTGGGCGAAGCTCAATGAACAAGTCTTGAAGCAATAGGAGATAATGTCAGTTGACATAGGACTTCTTTTGTGAATTAATTGAATAACTACTGATAGATTCTGAGCAAAGGAATGAAATCATCTGACATAATTTTTAAAGGAGCACTCTGGCACCATGTTAAGAATCAACTGGTGTGGGGGTGCCTGGGTGGCTCAGGCAGTTAAGTGTCTCCCTTCAGATCAGATCATGATCCCAGGATCCTGGGACTGAGCCCTGCATCAGGGTCCTTGCTAAGCAAGGAAACTGCTTCTCCCTCTGCATGCTTCTCCCCCTGCTTGTGCTCTGTCTCTCTTTCTCTTTCTGACAAATAAATAAAATCTTAAAAAAAAAAAATAAAGAAAAAAATCAGCTGGTGGGAAGGAGAGTAAGGATACTGGGAAGAAATCTCTAGAAAATCTGTTATACAAACCTAAGCAAAAGTTGGTGGTTGCTTAGTCCCTAGTAGGAGTGAGGGTATTGGGAAGAGCTGGATTCTGAATGTATTATCAAGTCAGAGATAGAAGGCTTTGTTTATGAGTTGACTATATCATAGAAGGGAGAAATAAGGGCCAAGTGCTTTGAGTATAAGGTTGCAATTGTTTTTGAAGAAACTGAGGAAGGAACTAATTGGTTGTGGTGGAGGTGGACTGGTCAATCAGTAAAAGATACTGAGAAGGAGCCTTCCATTAATGAAGTTATCAACTTATCCAAATAATGCTGTTAAGAAAGATGTAGAGTAAGACTTGACCATTTTATTGAGCAACACCAAATCTTTGGTCACCTTCAGTGGAATAGTGAGGATGAAAGTCTCCTCAGGGTGGGTTAATACAAGAGTCATCTTTGTTTTACTAAGTACTTTTCACAGACAGTTCAGTGGTATGGCTTTGTCACTTTGTCACTATGTCCAGGTCACTCAGCTCAGAGAGAGGTCTGCTATTATTGGCTTGAGCTGATTCTTTTTCTGACCTATATGGATTCCATCAGAACATAGAAGCTTTCCCAGAGTCTGAGTGAGTGAACAATAAGTGTGATTCCTTCTATTATCTATTTTTCTGGTGAACTAAGCCTAGCACTTTGACATGGTAGGAATCTAATGGATCCGATTGAATATAAAGCAGTAGGTGGCATTTGTGTAGGCACTCATTACATTTGTGCGGGCACTCAATAACCTGTCAATTTATGTTTTGAGCCATGCACATACAGCTAGAAGGGAGAGATGTGGTAATAGATTTTACATCAACTAACCTAGTACTCAGTGTTCAGGATGTATTGTAATCATCTTCCTTAGGAATCTGTTGCATAACCAATAAAATTAGCTTACATCATAGTGTCTCAGAGAGCCATTTCCAAATGCCAGTTATGTTATTTGACAACTGAATTTTCCATATCTCTGTTGGATGTTAGGTAGACTGCATACTTAACCTAAATTTAACTCCTAGCTTTCTCTGCTAAATCTCTTTTTCCCTGAGTTTTCCCCATTTCCATCTGATGGCAGTTCCATGCTTCCAGGTAATAATGCCAAAATACTTGAAGTTATCCCTGAATACTTACTTTCTCCCACACGTTGAAGTGAAATTATCAGCATATCCTATTTTCTTGGCTTTTAAATTATATCCAAATTTAATAACTTCCAACCACATCCACTGCAAATATCCTGGTCTGAGCCACCATTGATGCTAATCCTGATTACTGCCGGAGCTTCCTAATTAGTTTTGTTTTTCTAAGTTTTTTTCCCCACTCTATAGTGCTATTACCCAGTTAGCAGCCAGAAGAATATTTTAAAATATAAATCTGATGATGTTACTGCTCTGGTGTGAGTTTTGCAATGAACTAGAAAAGTCCAAGTCTTGTAGTGTTCTACAAAGACTTACCTTGTCAGTCCTCCCTGTCTTTCCTATTTCTATAACCTAATCTTCTACTACTTTCTTCTTCACTCACTGTGTTTTGGCCTACCACCCTCCTTGTTCTTCCTTGGGGAGTCTATGGTCAGAACAATGACCTTGAGACTTTGCATTTCCTATACCATCCAGCTGGTAAATTTAAATTTTTTCTCTTAATATTCTCCCAACTTAACAACTTTCAAGTTATTACTCATACCACCTTCCCTAGGATGACTATCCTAAGCAGCTATTTAAATTGGAAGCTCTCCCACCACGAGTCCTCTGCCTCCTACTGGTCTCTCCTTTTTCTATTGTGCACAGCACTTACTATAACATGCTCTACAACCTACATATTTATTTTACTTTCTAACTTTCTGTTTCCTCTTGTTATAATGAAAGTGCCATGAAAGAAAAGAAATTATTGTCAGCTTTTTTCAGTGCAGGATCAAAAGTGCCTAGATCTGTCTTGAACATAGTAGGGGGTCAGTAAATATTTGTTGAATATGTTGGATGAATGAATTAATCATTTAATCCTTAAAACAATGTTATAATGTAGATGTATTATTACCGTTTTATAGATATAAAAATCTAGGCACAAGTAGCCTAAAAATGGTTAAGTTAGTACATCGAGTAAGTGATTGAGCTTGAATGTAAAATGCCTACTTCTAGAGTCAACAATTAAGTACTCAAATTAGCAGTTAGCACACTTAAGAACCACATGCCTTCCCTCCCATTGTATATCATTATAGAATAATACTTATTTTGAAATTAAAAAGAATAAGACAGCTTTATATGTACAGATATGAAGGTACAACCCTGCCATGTTAAGTAAAACAGACACAAATTACAAAATAAGTTCTAGAGTATGGTATCATTTGTAAAATTCAAATTACAAAATACAAATTACAAATTTGTAAATAAGTTACAAATTTACAAATAAGTTCTAGAGTATGATATCATTCGTAAAAATTCATGTATATACATATATATTTATAAATATTTATTTTTTGTGGAACATTGCCCATCCCTTTATTATGTGTCACCTTCGTGAGGTGGGGATCCTGGTAATCGGAGCCGAAGTGATGGGGAGACTACCGACTAATGATCAGTAGATGTCTTTATTTTTAACAATCACTTCTTTTATACCTTCCACAAGATCCGATTACAAACAGGATATAGATTTATGTGCAGGGCGTGGGCTACACGTGAGATGTGATTTACTGCAGGTAATCAAGTGAGACAAATGAACAACAACAATTATCTCTTAGCTTTAAATAACAATATCTCTTAGCCTTAAATGACAAGAACAAGTTAAGGATTCTCCACACTTATCAGATCTATCTAAAGGAGGGCAGGAAAACACTCCAGGGATCCTTCCGTGTTTAATCTGGGTGTCAGCCCAGGAAGACTCTTGCCCTCCATCTCCTATTCAACACAATGCCAGTCACATTGGTGAGGATCTGGGTTGTGTTCCAACATTATGAATATATGCACAGAGAAAATTATCCTGAATCGTTATTACATTACCATTTAAATAATTGAAAAACAATCACAATCACAATGGAATTCCCGTAACTACTAAACATGAATCAGTGAAGGTCAACTTCCTTTTTTTCCCAAGGTGGCTCATGACATTCTTGTCCACATCAAAATAGAGATCCATCCCTTAGGCATGGTAGCTGGATTACCTGATCTGAGCCTCTGTGGGAATAAGGATGCTGCAAATTTTTACTACTCCTTATGAACAGCATCACATTTCAATTTCAAAACAATTTCTTTAACAATATCCCCAAAGATGGCAGATGCTGACAATATTTCCCTCTTTCAAATGTGATTTAGTTGAGTAGCTCCACACTTAATGTCCTCACTGGGTATGCTCCTCTGAACTCATGGCATGCTCCCAACAATAGTGGCCTATAATAAAAGATGGCCAGGGGAGGGCATATTTAAATTCATTATGGGTCATATTTCTTTAATAAATCCTTGAGGGTATATACATTTCTTATTGAGAATATCTATCCTAGTATGTTAAATAAGTCAAGAAAATTAACATTTTCCTGATTTATCTTTATATCCATTCTGAAATCCAGGACTAAATATGTTTTTACATAAATTATAAGGCATTGTCATTACAAGTCTTGGTTAAACTAGCTTTCCACATACATAATAACTGATTTGTGGCCTTCAGATACACTTGCAAAATTCAATCACATTCTCTTTCTTCTTTTTAAATCTTTAGAAGCAGCGAATATATTCAATTTTTTCATTTTCTTTCTCTGAAATGAATCAATGATGTTTTCTGGGTGCTATTTCTTATATTCTTATTTATATTCGGTAACATATGTACATATTTTTATTGATATAGCTCTGCATCAATTTAATCATTTTATCTGTAATCAATTTAATTATGTTTCTTTTATCAAAGTATACATTTTTAAAATCATAATATGAAATGAGTGGTAAAGTGAAAACAGTTGACTAAGTGAATGGAACATATGTATTGGCTACAGTGTTTTTCTAGTAAAGATAGGCATACGGAAGAGTGAGTTTATGTCAGGCTCAGGCTACATAGAGAATAGGAAAAGAGAGGAAATAAAGTCTGATCAGATCAAAGACCATAAAGATCCCATAAAAGCTGAAATAATGCAGGACTTCTGGACTGTCATCCTGTATTACATTTTGTTTTAACATCCCAAACATTTTAAATTCCATTTACAAATTTATATTTACTAATTTTCATGCTCAAAGCCAATTAATTTTTGCTCTCTCATTTAATGTTATCAGCTCTTGCTTGATCTGGCCACCTAAGAGCATTTCAGGGCCAAGGTCATTAAAATGTTTCTGAACCAGAAGTAATTTCCCATGAAGTCTCCAAGGTGTTAGATTTCAAACCAATACATATATTATGGTATTTAGAACTCTGTGATTTTCATTTATGCATATCCCAGTCAGCATATGATCACAGCTGGAAAAATGAGCTTGTGTAATGAAATAAATGAGATGCCAAAGCAATAGTTCTTCCTAGAATGGAAACTATTAGTCTAATTGCCACAGATGGATGATAATCAGGTCTCATGGCCCCATTACTTAAAGTGGTCTTTTAAGCTTCAAATGTGAATATAATGTTCTCTTATATTCTTTGGGTGGTCACTAGAGTGAAGCAAGAAAATATTCCTGTGCTAAAATGTGGTGAATTTATAATCTCCTAAGGGAATATTCTGGAAATTCTGAGTGTCAAAGTTATCCCTCAAACCTTAGTTTTTTAAGTTCAGAAGGAGGATGTGGTGGATGATGTTTACCCAAGGTCCGCACCTGTGAAATGGATATTATCATCTTCATCATCCCCAGCATCATCACTATCGTTATCATCCCTATCTAATAATGTTGGGTTTTTTAGATCATTGATAAAAGGCATTTAGGATATCCCTTGGTAGATAGTAATGCTCTACAAATACAGTGGATTTGTTAATATTTTATTAATAACACACAAGTGAGGGAAGGGACAGAGGAAGAGGCAGAGAGAAAATCTCAAGCAGACTCCACGATGAGCAAGCATGGAGCCCAATACGGGAATCAATCTCACAACCCTGAGACCATGACCTGAGCCACAATCAAAAGTAGGATGCTTAACTGACTGAGACACCCAAGTGTCTCATCTCATTTCTTTTTTTCTTTTTTCTTTTCTTTCCTTTCCTTTCTTTTCTTTTCCTTTCCTTTCCTTTTCTTTTCTCTTTTATTTTTTCTTTTTTTTTCCTTTATTTAAATTCAATTTAGTTAACATATGGTGTAGTATTGGTTTTAGGAGTAGAATTTAGTGATTCATCACGTACCTGTAACAACCTATGTCATCCCAACAAGTGTTCTTAATGCCTGTCACCCATTTAACCTGCCTCTTCACCTACCTCTCGTTCAGAAACCCTCAGTTTGTTCTCTATAGTTAAGAGTCATTTAGGGTTTGCTATGCAAATATTCTTAATGGATTCTTTTTATTTTTTCTTATTTTTTTCTTAATGGATTCTTAACTGGAAGTTGTATAATCTTACTAAGTCTCAGACTCCCCTTTTGTAAATAGAGATTATGATGCCTTTTTCTAGGTTTTCAACAGTATTAAATTTGAATAATGTCTGTATAGTAGCTAAAAAATTACTTGTTATATAGTATAAGCTATAAAATTGAGTCACTCTTCAGAAATTCAATAATATTCTCAGAAAGGTGGTCAAAGCCATGTGGAATTAGCTTTCAAGGAACAGTCATTTCCTGAGGCAAAAATTTAGTACATATGTGTTCTTGTTTACCCTGCTTTCCACATTTCATTGAATCTTGCCCCACAAGCTGATTATAGACAAATATGTTTACATATTTTATTAAAACATTTTTCTTCAAAACAGTAAATCTTAGACAAGTTTTTAAAGCTCCAATAAAAGAAGAATCTAGAGTAACTTTGAATATGATCCATTTATTTCTATGCATTTTAGATCTGTAATAGACTACATTTTGTACTTCTTTCCCATGTAAACACTGAACTGGACCAATTTTTCATCTCTGAAAGGTAGAGCAGAAGGAGCAAGGACTTTGGAGTCAGATCAGCCATGTTTATGATACTAGCAATTCTATGTAAAGGTATAAAACTTGGGTAATTCATGTAACTTTTCAGTTTCCCCATCTATAAATGTGGATAAATCCCCAAAACTGTAAGGATTTTGTAAAGATTAACTATAATATGTGCAAAATGCCCCCAGATAGTCATTAATTGTAGTTCTCATTACACCATTATCATTTAAAATGTACACCATTCTCCATTTGCTACTCTTTCCCCGCACCCCGCACCCCCCCCCCGCAGATAAATTTCATGAGGGGAATTTCTGAGACAGTTCTTTCATAGAGTATTTTTAAAGTAAATTTGCCACATTGTTTCAGCTTCATTCAGTTCTCTTTGTTTTGCATTCTCCCTCTGGAATAAAAGGATATGAAAAATGAAAGACCCTCAGTGACTTTACATAGGCTGGAACCATGACTTTGACATTAGAAATTTGAAGGAGGGTTTCTTTTTTTTTTTTTTTTTAAGATTTTTATTTATTTATCTGACAGACAGAGATCACAGGTAGGCAGAGAGGCAGGCAGAGAGAGGAAGGGAAGCAGGCTCCCCACCGAGCAGAGAGCCCGATGCGGGGCTCCATCCCAGGACCCTAGGATCATGACCTGAGCCGAAGGCGAAGGCTTTAACCCACTGAGCCACCCAGGAGCCCCTGAAGGAGGGTTTCTTAAAATTTCTGTCTCATAAGCTGAATATGCAAAATAATCTATTTTCCTTCTGAAAACATATGATCTAAGCCTCAGTATCTAGAACATTCTGAATTCCAGAGAAAATAATGAATTTTTACTTCACAGAAGTAAACTCTCCCCTCTGCAGGCCTCTCTTTCTGTTACTTTACTCTGTCCTTGGAATATTTTCTTCCTTAGCCAACCCCACTCTTTCTAGACAAGATCTCTTCTTCCTTTGGGTCTAGAGTCCACCCAGAAAAAATGCTGCCTCATTTTCTTGATTTGGAACATTCACTTTTATTTTATCTTAAGTCCCTCTTTCATGATAATGATCACAGATGCAATGATTTTTTTTCCACATTTATCTCCCTCATGATGCATCCAGGAGGGTCAAAAGAGTATGTGTGTTGTTCCCTTTATAACACTGGCATAAGACAGTACCACATACCCCAGACATCTTCTGAATATTTGGTGAGTCAACAGAGTCAGCAATGGAGAAAGGGTGAGCTAGAGACACCAGTTATGTAGCTGTCTTAGGTATCACAGGATTCTTTTTTTTTTTTTCATTTATCTTTAATTGTGATATAGTTGAATTGATAATTATTTTTCTGTTCTCTTAAAATGAAATAAAATAAGAGCAGATTAAAATAATATTCTAGTAATTTTTTAAAAGATTTTATTTATTTATTTGAAAGTATCTCTATTGAGAGAGAGCACACAAGTGGGGGTGGGGAGCAGCAGAGGGAGAGGGAGAAGACTCCCCACTGAGCAGGGACCCTGATGTGGGGCTTCATCCCAGGATCCTGGCTTCATGACCTGAGCCAAAAGCAGTTGCTTAACTGAGAAACACAAGGCACCCTTTTCTAGTAAAAATTACTTTAACTTGGGAAAAGTACAATAAAATTGCTTAATATCAGTTATACAATTTTAGTTGTGCCTCAAAATGTCAATTTCTTAATCACTTTGGAAATATATTAATTTTATTATAAGAAGTAAAGGACACATGCAAAGGGCAATGTAATTATTTTTAACTCTTGTTTTGTTTCTAGCTCAGCCATCTACTGTGTAATTTGGGGCAAGTTACTCAATCTTTTTGTGATCAAGCTCTTTCCTAACAAATGGAGGAAGACTAGCACATAACTCATAAATTTTCTTTAAGAAGTTAAATGAATCAATACGTGTAAAGTTCTTAGAACATTACTGTTGTTAGATTTTTTAAAAAACTGAACAGTATTTGACACCATGCCTGTTCAATTTCTTAGAGATGATGCTTGTGCCATCAAGGAACCCAAGTATCTTGTCATTTCCCCTCTTTGGTAAAAATACATATTAAAAGAGTTGCCATTCACTTTTTGATAACTAATCTGTTCATGGTAATTTCAGCATTACATATATCTAATTTGCTTGAAATACAGTAAAATTTAAAACTCAGGAAAAATTTTGCCCTTTTATGTATTGTGGATAGAATGATATAAAATAGTCTGGTTGGATGGTTTTATTGGCCAGTCCAACAAATACTAAATCTAATTCCTCATAGTGGGCACAAGTGAGGCTCTTGATGAGTTTTCATTAACAGTTTGGTTTGCCAAACAGCAATCTCATAGATGGAAAATCTCCTCCCATGGTGTCTGAAAATCACACTGAATTGTGAAAGACTGAAACAACCAGTCAGTAGAACATACCCGATATGTTAACTCAAGAAAGTCTAATGAAAGTTCAATGTAAAGTCTATTTACAGAGATGGAGGGAGGTAAGAGTAGGACTAAAGTCTTCAACAAGGGATGATGAAACATTCTGGCACCAGTAAATTCTGGACACTTCTACTACCTGTCCACCCAAAGGAGCAATGCAATATGGGATGATGAATGGAACTTGGCACATGGTGAGAGCAGCAGCTGTGGGAGTTTGATCCTCGAGGTGGAGAAAAGCAATCACAGTCACAGTTAAAAACTGCAGCCTGGCAACAAGAAGAGGGAGGAACCGATTCTCTCTCTCTCTCCTCTCTCTCCCCTCTCTCCCTCCTCCCTTTTCTCCTTTACCTCTTTCTTGCCAGCTCACCAGTTCTCTGCGGCTGCCCCTGTTGGCCAAAACAAAACAGAGAATAGAACAGAGTCAACCCACAGCATCCCAGAGCAAGGTGTAGGAGAAAGCCTGGAGGAGGCATCTGACAGGAGAGTGGAAATTAGTCAACCCTCTGGATGATTTTGAAATTATAATGTACTCTTATACTAAGTGAATTCAGGTTTTTTGTTTTGTTTTGTTTACAATGAAACTTGTGTAATCAATCAAATTGGGTAGAAAAAAGACATAGCTGCATATATATATGTCACTTAATTTGTATGGTTTTTGTTTTATGATTAAAAATAATACAGAAATAATTTTACTGCTTGGAACCTAAAACTATTTGCAAATGAAATTCAATTTTTTCCTAGTCACATGAAGATTTTAAACATACTTGCTAAATTACCCTGGCAGGCCGTTTTCTTAGAATTTTATGTTTCCCATATGCTGATAAACATTTACTTTCATGGTCCTTTGGTATTAATATAACAATATTTATTACAGAAGCTTATGCTATAATTATGTGCAATATTGCTCTTTATTATTCAGGCCTGCAAACATTTTCATTATTGATTGAGGCCCAGGACTATCAATATTTAGGTCCAGAACAGATTAGGAGGCAGGTAGCAAATACCTATACATTTTCATGATCATCTTGCACAATTCTAATGGTACTATAAGATTGTTAAAGTCGCATAACTTTCTTTTGGGATTCCACGGTGAAGCCAATTTCATGTAAAAATACAGAATTCAAATTAGGAGAACATTCTTAACCAAACAAATTAGTGATCTATGTATCATATCATATAATTTAAATGTATGTATGTATACCTTGAATCTGGATTTTTTTGCTTGAGAAAATTGGGATAGCTTAAGCTTATCTTAAATGGTTGTGGTGAATGCCAACAAGTAGCAATTTACAGCTACAGTTCTCAAACTTTCTGGTCTCAGGACTCCATACTTAAAAATATTGAAGATCCTCAGTATTTTTTGTTTTTGAAGGTTAAATATATCACTATATATTGGGGTTAGAAATTAAAACAGAAAATTTTAAAACATTTATCAATTTATTTTAAAATGATAATTATGTGATGTACTAATCCCTATAACACATTTTCTGGAAAATGTATTTCCCAAAACAAACAAACAAAAAAAAACAAAATAAATTAACAGGAACAGCCACTTTTGTTTTCAACATTTTTGCAAATCTTTTTAATTTCTGACTGGATAAAAACTCCTGGACTCTCATGTGCTTCTCCATTCAGCCTATTGTGGGCAGAGTACATGGACAGAGATGTAAGGGACACATATAGAAATAATAAATCATTGGGGTGGGTAGGGGGAGCCACCAGAACTTAAAAAGAGTATTTGCCATACTGTGCTATATAACACTAAACAGTATATTTAAAGTAATTTATTTGCTAAGGGTACTGTTATATATATTTTTTCATTTAGTGTTTATAAAAAAGAAAGAAATATGTAAACAAAGCAGATATCATTATTACCCCTGTTATAGGAGGAGATAAAGCCCAGTAAACATGTGCTACTTATAAAAAAGTAAGTAGCTAATTAATAGCAGAACAGGGACACAGAGCCAAATGCTGTGCCTCCTGATGGAGAGGGTTTCTACTATACTTTACTGCCATATGTTTTGTTTTGTTTTATTTCCCAGTATAAATCATGCCATTCTACCTTTGTTGTTAAGGTTTTGGAAGTAAGTCAATTTTAATTTCATTTTGTAACTCATACTTTGAAATCTTTGTGTTCTGAAAGTTCTTAGGCACTGAGCTGGCAGATGATTGAGGTTGATGGGATTTTGTTGAGCTTCCATTCTTATTTGCTTTCTCAATATGAAAACATTTGTGTGAGTGAAAAGAAGAATAGTTTTTCCACATTGTTGTGAATTCAGTAGAAAATGGCATAAACAATCCTGTCTAGACCAGCTAGACAAAAGGCAACCTCCACTTGTCTTTAGTTCCCAAATTCAGAACACAATTCAGACCCATGACACCCTCAGTTCAAGGCCCCACACTCAACTGGGAAACATCTGCCAATCACATGGAACACATGACAAGTGCCAGAACCCTTGTATAATTAGTAATTTTGATACCATCCTTTTTTATTCTCTTTTCAGAATATTTGGCGAACTGGATGCTTTAACATTAGATTTGTTGTCCCCACAACTTTCAAAAGATATTTTGATTGAACTATCTAATGAGTTTAGAGTCTAGGTTTAAAAAAGTATATATTTCACCTATTATGAACATTATGTATGATTATTAACAATCATTCAAAGTGCTGAAAAATATAAAAAGATCCATCACCATTAAAAAAATGATATTATGTTGGGAATGCTCAAACACACATATATTTCAAATATTGTTTAGTATACATCAATAAGCAGTTTTGCATTTTCCATCAAATAATGCATGAATATTCCCCTAAGAAATTTTTTAGTCTCCAAAAATATTCTTAAAATATTGATATGATATCACATTACTTGGATTGCAGGGATTTAATTAAGAATACTATTATTATTGGGAATTTTGGAAAGATCCTACTAGTAGGGAAAATATTTTAAATATTGTGTCTTCATACACAAATTGCCTTCCAGTATAGTTGGTAACCATCTTGCTCCTAATGAAGTCTATGAGGATCCTCATCTCGCTCTATCCTTGTCTCATTGAATATTACCATTGCAGTGGATCCTCATGATTGATGGCTGCATGAAATCTGTTCCATTTTAAAATCCCGTTTGTATTTGGGGCAGTTAGAAGGAGAAAGGGAAAAAATCTATCTATCTATCAATCTATCATCTATCTATCTTCTATATCTATCTATATCTATCTACATATATATACATATATATACACACGCATATATTTGTGTGTGTGTGTGTGTGTGTGTGTATATATATATATGTATATATATATATGTAAGTATTAGCTGAGTCTGCCCACATTGTTTATATATTTTTTTCCAGTAGACACCTTCTCACCCCAAACAAAATCCTGTGTCTGTTCATAAAGAAAAGAGAAGAATGGGCACTGAGTTAGCAAGTAGGCATTTCTGCTATGGAGGTCAGTATTGGACAGCGACCAGACTAAAAACGTTCACATTTGGGTTCTGGCATTCACCAGGCATGTCTTTTTGTGCACGTGGCTTCATCTCTTTAACCTTAGCTCTTACCTTAGGGTAAATCATAGTACCACTATCACATGATTTTAAAGAGAATTGAAGAAACTATTGTAAAAATAGAGGTTAATCATGCATCTAACATTTCGTAGGCATTCATTTTATAATAAAAACTATTAACACTAGGCCCATCATGAGATTTTTAGGTGCAGTGATCTTTTAAATATAAGAATATTCATATTTCATACTTCTTATATTTTGTCACAATTATTAGAAATCTTTATTATTTTTCTAAATGGTGATATGAGGAAATATAAAGAAGGTTATTTATTCTTACATGACTTTATAAATTACCAATTCAAAATTTATATTTTCTACATATTTAGTCTTAACATTTTATCTCCCCTTTCTCCGAAGTTTATAGTTTAATTTTTTCAATCCTGTATTATTTGGCTAAATTTGCTGGCATGATGCTATGAAATATGTTGATGAACCTCACTTGTCTCACTGCTATATTTATGAAAATGAGACTACATTTTGTCACTAGGTAAAATCTTTACTGTTTTAAGATAGACATAATTTTCATATATAAAGGTGGTGCTTAATCATTTGAATTAGGAACAGGGTATAAGCCTTCATTTCTTAAGAATTCTTAATATCACTTGAATCACTTGTCATATATATATATGAATTAGATATATGATGTCATATGTATGTATATATATATGACATAGATATGTGATGTGTTTTATATATATATATCTCAAATAAATCTTTCAATCCTAGATGAATTTCAATCCTAGATGAAGTCTTATTTGAGATGGAGTCCTTTAATTTATTCTATTTCTCATATGCAGTTTACTGGTCTTATTAGAATAATTGCTATTACTTAAAATACCTATAATAATATTATTCAATATGTAGTAGTACTCACCATATAGCCAGCATAAAATATACACTATTTTGTTTAATCCTCAGAACCTTTTTGCTAAGAAAGGAATATCTCAGTACCTCTCTCAAACAGATGCTGAAACTTAGACTTTAAAAATTCTATAATTTGATCATGGTCATACTAGCAAATGGTAGAGCTGAGATTTTACTCAAATCTTTCTCACTCCAAAGCTCATCCTTGTAGAAATTATGCTATGCTTTATTTTATTAATCACCAAAGTAGCTCTACATATAATTAGAATTTTACATGTGTAGATGATGTATTTATTCAGTGTGTGTTGCAAAGATATAGATTTCCAAGTCCCTTTGGGATGCTGAGTTACTCAGTACTTGTGTAGGTCTTCATTGTATTTTCCTCCTGTTTTTAGAGTTAAATGTATAATTAATTGAATTTTTTTTTAAGTTCAATAAGAGATTTTAGAGCTATGAATATACCTTTGCCTATATCCATGGGTTTTCTTTTTTAAAGAGTTATTTATTTATTTGAGGGAGAGAGGAAGAGGAAGCACAGCAGGGTTAGGGGTAGAGGAAGAAGCAGACACCCTGATGAGCAGGAAGCCTGCAGACCAGGCTCAATCCCAGGACCCTGGGACCATAGCCTGAGCCAATGGCAGATGCTTAACTGACTGAGCCACCCAGCTGCCCCCTATATCCAAAGATTTTAACATAAGTTATTTTCATTATTATCATATTAGCTTCAATTTAAGAAGATTGAGAGGGAATAAAGTTTCTTTTACTTTCAAAAGGTTTAGAAATGTCCAGTGCGTCCTTCCACCCATTTATTTATCCCCTGTATTTTTTTAAAAATTTATTTATTTATTTGACAGACAGAGATCACAAGTAGGCAGAGAGTCAGGCAGAGAGAGAGGAGGAAGCAGGCTCCCCGCTGAGCAAAAGAGCCAGATGTAGGGCCCAATCCCAGGACCCTGAGACCATGACCTGAGCTGAAGGCAGAGGCTTTAACTCACTGAGCCACCCAGGCACCCCATCCCTGTATTTTTAAAAATTAAACAGTCAAGAAAGGTTTATTCAAGGCTGTTGCAATAGGGGAGAAGAGAGGCCAGAACTCAGTCTAAGCTCAAGTTGGCTGAGAAGAAAGTGATAGAGAGTTTTTAAGATTTAGGGTCAGGGGAATCTTGGGTCCCTTTGGTTGCTAATTAGCCTTACACAAAAGAAAACTAAGCTTTGTTATCTCCATGATGGGAGGTTGTTTTACAACTTAAGAGCAATAGGGGGAGTCAGGCTTCTATCTCCCCATAGAAACTGGAAAACAGGTGGCCATAGGGGAGCACTATCTTATTCAATGATGATATTTCCAGAGGGATGGTTCCAGGTCATTGAGAAAGACATTGCTGGCTTGTAACACTGGTGAGAAGTCTTAAAAAATATTTATATCTCAAAGAGAAAAAGAGAATTTGCAAGTCTTTGAAGTTAAATGCTTTCAGAAAAGCAGGTCTGGGCATAGAGTCAAGAAGTCTTTAAGTCTGGTCAAGCTGAGGGAAACGTTAAGGCCATTTTGGTCACTCTATACAAGAATACACAGAATACAAATATAAATTGCTTACCTATTTGATAAAATAGAAAATACAAGAACACAACAGAAAAACTTTTTTTTTTTTCACAATAATAGAAGTCAAAGAGACTTGAAAATTTTATTAAACAGTTTTCAGATTAGACTTACATAAAATAATCTTTCCTAAATCTATGGGAAAGGAGATTCAACATAAATTAAATAAAACATAAATTACATAAATACATAAATTACATAAAACATAGAACTGAAATTAAAGTAATAGAGTCATAATAAATGTTGTATGTTTAAAATACTACTGTAAACCTGGAGAAACAGATAAATGGAACAGAAAGTTCTGAAATGTATCAATATTTAGGTAGGAACTTTGCTATAATTAGGATATCATTCAAAATTTGTCAGAAAACACTGATCATTACATCAGTGTCATTGTGATAGCTGGTGATATGCATTACATTTCTCAGGATTTTCAGACTAATAAAGATATTAAACATAGTTGTTACATGTAAGAGCTCTGAAGCCACATTAGTCTGAGATTCTCAGTTCTTAAAATAGAACTTCGGAAAATTATCTTTTCCGCGGTATGCCTCAGTTCCCTTTAAAAAAAAAAAACAGAAACAAAAAAAAAAACGGGCATTATAATAGTCATTAACTCTTTAGATTTTTTTCAAAGATTACATTAAATATTTATTACTAAGCACTTACCATAATAACTAGCATGCAGTCTAATTTGCTTAAATATAAGCTATTAGTATATAATTAGTTACAAATGAATGGCAAGTTAGTTGTTACCATATTCTTGATCCTACCTTTTGTTCTCAAGCCTTTGTTGACATTTCTGTATTGCCAGTTGGGATGTAGTATCAGTACATGAATCATCCCTGCATTAGTTCATGAAATAACTGTTTATAGAGTGCCTAGCAATTTTTGAGGCATTGGGGAAGACAGCAGTGTAAATGTCAGGGAAGGTTAACTTTAGTGGGATAAAGATGTAAGTAGATAAACAAAATATTAGCCAATAATAAATGCAACTCCAAGAGTTGACTATATTGCTACACTAGTTTGGGAGTGTCCAAAGAAGGGCTATAAGGCCAGCATTCCTTCAGGACACTGGGCAAAGAGGTAACAGATGATATCTGTAGCTTTAGAAGGAGGAGAGGCAGCATTGGGCTTCTGAGGCCAGGAAGAAGAGTTTGACTTCTATGTTAATGTGACAGAAAACTGTTAAAATATTTTGAGCAAGAAAGTAACATGATCTGATTAATGTCTTAAAAATATCATTGTATAGAGAATAATTATTAGGGGGTACATTGGAAGCAGAGAAGCCATCAAGAAATGATGTTTGGGGCTAAGGTTGTACTAAGAGAAAAGGATAGGTGTTTCATGAAGAAGGCTAAGATGGACTTGATTTCCTTGTGGGAGGCCTCTTTTAATGTTATATTTTTTTTTGTTTTTAGTTTCTGGTTATTATTACTCTTATTTATTTGTGGAATTTTTCTTTCTGGATATCTCTATGGCATTGGGAAGTACTTGGCTTGGATGTCTGAGGAAGAAATTCAGACTATTTACAAAATTGGATAGAATTGCAAGGGGCACAATAAACTTGAAGATTTGAAAGGCTGGAGAACACAATGAAGACAGAAAAGGAAGTGGGTTTCTGTGGTACAGGGTAAAGACCTTGTTTCTCTGTTGGGAATATCAGGTTCCAGGATCTCAAAATAGTTTTATTTATGTGCTGAAGAGATTTATGGCATAAGTGTTCCACTGATTATGTGGACTTGAAAATAAGGTGATGGGAGTAAAAAAAGATAATAATAAAATAAAAGAAATGTGAAACTACTCACCCAAGAAAATGGGAACAGACATTTAACTCATTAAAGAAGCCCATTTAATAAGCCTATGTTTAGGATGTACCATTTACAAATCATTCTGCTGGGAATTATGAAATATATTTTTTTTAATTAAATGCATCAAATTTCATGAACTGGAGTGGAACTGTAGAATAAGGAATAGCTCATGTGATCCTCACTACACCAAAAATAAGAAGAGAGAGAGGTTTGAATTTCAGAGAGTTTGTAGAATGAGAACAGAATGTAAGCCTGGACGTGTCTGTGGTGAGCACAAGTGCACAGGACTATCAAAAGATGCTTGTGGGTCTTTTCTGAGTATGGTAAAAGAAAATGGCAAAGAAATATCAACAAAACTTTAAAAACTCAAATAATTAGTATATTGATTTTTTTTCTTTTTTTAATAAAAATTAAAAAAAATATATTTATGTCTTGAATCACCAGGAGACAAATTGCACTGTGATCCAAATTAGAGTTTTTAAAAGTTGGTTAAATCTGGTTCCAGAGGCACTAGTTTATATTGATGTGCAGCATAAATGAATTACTCTCAGGCCCTGGCAATTGAGTATGAAATAATTACAGTGTAATGAGATAATGAAGAGGCTCTGTCAGGCTTTTTTAGGCAGAGAGGCTTGAGGATGCAAATATTTGAAAACAGAGAATACCAATTAGTTTTCATGCTGCCCTATTAGTGGGACAAAGAGTTATATTTTGTCAATTCTTCAGTGAAATGAAGGCAGGAGGGGGGGAAAATGGAGCTCACATCGTGTTGCTCCTGTTAAACAAGTCATGGCCATTATATGCTGGAAACAATGGAGTAATTAAAAATCAGATTTCCTTGCCAGTGAAAGCCACTTCTGAACTATTGTGATACAAGCGATACATAGTATAAGGTTGCTGCCTGATTCCCATATTCTATTGGCTTGGAATTAGGATCCCAAATGTGATATTTTTTAGTACTTATGCGTAAAAAAAAAAAAAAAAATCTTAGCATCAATTTAGGTTAATTACCATTATATTTATGTCCTAGCTGTTTGATCTGTACCAGGCCTGGAAGGGTCGATTAAACTGTATTTAAATTTATTCTGCTTTGTAGGTGTCCACTAAAATGAACATCAGAAGTGGCTGTGCTCTAAGGTTAATTTGTTCTGTAAAATTACCCGTATTTCTCCAGAGTATTCATTAGTGGAATAAAACAGAAAACTAATCTAGATGCTAAAGGATTATCATTATTGCCAGACGGATATCTTTGATAACATTCCAATTGGGATCACCTCACAGGGCTTGAACAAACAAAGTAGAATATGACAAATCTCAGCTCTTATATATACTACCTTGAGAAAAACACAGATGGAATTACTGAGACTTGAAAGCCAATCAAAATATTTGGAAGCTACTTGCTGCAGCAATTTACTGGAAAGTTTTCAATGACATTTTGATGCTCAGCAGATAACTTCAGCAAGTGTTATTAACAATAAATTAAAAATAAATAAGCCTAAAATTCCGCTCTACCGCTCTGCATATTTTAACAATTCAAAGGCATTTCCCAGCAACCTTTGGCCCTTAGAGACTGAAAATAACATAAAGGTTGATAATTCTTATAAGAAACAAGCTATGTTATATTTTTAACACACAGTCACACACAGAAAGAAAACCAAAATTAAAAGTACCTTAATATCTACCACCTTTTGAAAGTAGACATAGGGTTGCCTGGGTGGCTCAGTGAGTTAAAGCCTCTGCCTTGGCTCAGGTCATAATCTCAGGGTCCTGGGATCGAGCCCCTCATCAAGCCCCTCATCAAGCCCCTCATGAGCCCCACATGGAGCCCCTCATCGGGCTGGGCTCTCTGCTCAGCAGGGGGCCTGCTTCTTCCTCTCTCTCTGCCTGCCTCTCTGTCTACTTGTGATCTCTGTCAAATACATAAATAAAATATTAAAAAAATAGAGGTATCATAAATTTGGCAGCAATTTCCTATTTTTCCTTAATTTTTGTTGTTACATGTATTTTCATCAGTTTTATTATAAAAGACTTGTCAGTTTTATAACTGCTGAAAATATGAGCAACAACAAAATATAAGGAAAACATAAAATATCTTATTTCCTTTCTATACTCTCCCTTCTCAAAATGGTAGGTTGTAGTTTACTAGAAATTCTTCTACTTCTTGTTCTATTCATTGTGTTGCCTATCCTGTATATACGTGGGTTTACATTTCTTTAACTCATATTAGATGAAGCCATGCTTTTCTTTTTTCACTCTCAATTTGATGTTTTTTTTTTTTTAAAAGATTTTATTCATTTATTTGACAGAGAGAGAGATCACAAGTAGACGGAGAGGCAGGCAGAGAGAGAGAGAGGGAAGCAGGCTCCCTGCTGAGCAGAGAGCCCGATGCGGGACTCGATCCCAGGACCCCGAGATCATGACCTGAGCTGAAGGCAGCGGTTTAACCCACTGAGCCACCCAGGCGCCCCTCAATTTGATGTTTTAACTTAAATTTGTAATCTGGAGGGATTTCTTTTTTCTTTTTTTTAAGTATTTTTATTTAATTATTTGACGCAGATTGAGAGGGAGAGAGCCCGCAAACGGGGAACGACAGGCAGAGGCAGAGGGAGTGGGAGAAGCAGACTCTCCACTAAACAGGGAGCCTGATGTGGGACTCCATATGAGGACCCCGGGATCATGATCTGAGTAGAAGGCGGACACTTAACTGACTAGGGCACCTAGGCGCCCCTGGAGGTATTTCTTGAAGGAGACTGGGTAACCTATAGAAGGGAGAAAGAGTTGAACCACCATCTTTGGGCAGTTTTTCTGTCATTATCAACAGCAGGAGATTGTTGACCACCCAAGGCACTGCCAGAGGGGTAGGAAACCCCTTAATTTGTCTATGCTATGTAAATTCTAAAACACTAGAAGTATTGTAAAACGTGAATGTTTATAAACTGTCCTTTTCATTCAATGTGTCAGGAGTATTTTCCCCATATCATTAAACTAATTTTAAAGGTTTCATGATGGTCCATTGTATGTATTCACAATAATTTACCTAAATATTACATTATTATACCATTCTACAACTTGGCTGGTGCCACTTTTTTTCTGCTATTAAATAATGCTGTGATTAATATTGTCGAACATAAATATTTTTTCTCAGTTTAGTTCAGTTCCTTAGCATAGATTGTCAAAATGAAATTTTATTTTAAAACCATTAACACTTTCAGCTCATGTGTAGCTTTTCATTTAAATTGATGTTAAATAGAGAACTCTTTTCTTTAAAGCCTCAAAATGACATTAAGACAGATTGTGGTTGCTTAATGAAATGAAAGTCTCTTTAATTGTTCTGTTTTAAACACTCCAGCTGATAAGATTTCCATGATTAGTGTTCATTAATGCTGATTTTTCACTCATGGCTACCAAACTTATTATGTCCATAGAACTTCTCTGACTGTGTAAACACCAGTAAGTACATTTTCTTTAGAAGCTTTATTTATTTAGAATGCCTAGTGTCTGTTCGACTATACTGAAAGAAGAGAAGCCTCTAAAGTAGTACATAGAAATTAAATCAATATTGAGAAACTTGGTCTACCACTCCTAATAAGAAAATTTCGTATTGTGTCATTTTCCCCACCACACCAAATCTTTTTTTTTTTTTTTTAGATTTTTATTTATTTATTTGACACAGAGAGAGAGAGAGATCACAAGTAGGCAGAGAGGCAGGCAGAGAGAGAGGGGGAGGCAGGCTCCCCGCTGAGCAGAGAGCCCGACGTGGGGCTCAATCCCAGGACCCTGAGACCATGACCTGAGCTGAAGGCAGAGGCTTAAGCCATTGAGCCACCCAGGCGCCCCCACACCAAATCTTTAATCGTATCTAATTTGTGTTTTTGTAATAGCTAAGGTTAAGTAGTAGATTGAATTAATAGGAAGAAGAAGTAACTCACAGAAAAGAAGAAACGGCTAAGCAAGTAGAGCTGAACAAACAATTTTGGAGAAGTCCGTTTACCTTTTCAGGTAGCTGCCATTAATAAAATTCATCTGGTGATTACTTGTTTTTGATGCCTCTCTCAGTCCAAATTTCACATACCCAATAATGAGTACCCAACTGGATGAACTGTGGTTCAGGTACAAAACTGTTAAAGCCTGTCTAAGTCACTGTGGACACGACTCTAAATTGGGTGAGGGCAGAAGAGTTATCCTGAGCAGGTTACAACACAGTTGGTTTAATCAGTATTATCCATATTTTCCAAGAGTGTTGAAAGTAACTGGGGAATATTTTTATTATGTCTGCCATGTAAGTGAGAAAACAAATGCAAAGACTAGTTTTAGGGAATTTGTTAGATTTGTCTCTTGAAAGCAACTGACAAATCATGTATTCTCTAGGAAGTACATAACAGTTTTCCTCTTTTGGTCTTAGCTTCCAGATAGCTTAGAGTCAAATGAAAGATTAACCTTTACTGCTAACACATTTGCTTTTCCTATGAGCTCTGGTTTTGATTTTTCAGTTATCTCTTGTTTATTTATCGTGCATGTCACTATAAATTGGTATACATCCTGCACTATAAGTCAGAAATATAAATAAGCAATAGTAATTATCTTTTGTATAAGGTTACATAAATTGGGACTGACATTAAACTCAAGGCTTTGTGTACCAAAATTTAGCTTCATTTCCTTTTATCTATCATCGTATTGAAATTCAAAAGTGTTCCCAAATCATTTTAAATTTCTGCTACACTGTTTTTCCATAGCTTTGTTTTCTTTCCATTTCTCAGATTATTTTATTAACCAATAATGATCATTTTTTGATAACAAATTTTACTTTGCCTGGCTATTTATTCTATTGCTATTTGACTCTCTAAGCATAGATTGCTAATCCCGAATGCAATCAGGTATTTGCCTGGAACTAGGACAAATGTGATCTAAAAATATTATGCTATATTGGCAATAGGTATACTTGGCTGTTTTTTTTTTTTAATTTCTTTTAAGATTTTATTTATCCATTTGAGAGAGAGAGAGCACAAGTGGGAGGGAGGGGCAGCGGGAGAAAAAGAAATAGGCTTCCCTCTGAGCAGGGATCCCAAAGCAGAGCTCCATCCCAGGACTCGGGGAATCATGACCTGAGCAAAAGGCAGATGCTTAACTGACTGAGCTAGCCAGGCACCCCATGGCTGTATTTTAATGATTATTTTTATCTTAAAAAGTAGAGGTCCTTTTGAGTTAGGGATTTTTAAGGAAGATAACAATAAAGATATAACAATATGGATATATATGTGCCTTACATAAACAGACAGATACATCCATATACATATACACATTATATATAATGCATATTTTATATATATATACACATATATATATAATTCACTGAAGAGATCTATAGCAAGTAACTTCTACAGTTAAGAAGTCATTGTCATCTCTGATAAGGGACCTAAGAGAGAGGCTCAAATAAATAATCTTAGTAGGGTAAAAAACATTGCTTCTCATCTGGCATCAGAATTTTCTTAGATAAAAAAGTTTTTTGTTTTTTTGGGTTTTTTTAAGTAAAATGTCTTGCCATTTCACTTTGATTCTAGATATTGATGTTTAAAAGATATTACCTGTGGGCGCCTGGGTGGCTCAGTGGGTTAAAGCCTCTGCCTTTGGCTCAGGTCATGATCCCAGGATCCTGGGATTGAGCCCCACATCTGGCTCTCTGCTCTGCAGGGAGCCTGCTTCCTCCTCTCTCTCTCTCTCTCTCTGCCTCTCTGCCTACTTGTGATCTCTGTGTGTCAAATAAATAAATAAAATCTTTAAAAAAAATTTTAAAAAGATATTATCTGGAAATAAATAGTAAAATATAAGGATAGTTTAAAGACCATAAATTTGAGGTTGGAAGATATGGAGAATGAGGAAAGGAAATTGAATTGGAGAAATGGAAACCATAGACTATTACTGGAATTTGGAGTCTGGAATGGTGGGAACATGGTCAAAAAAGAAATTTTCATTAGTAGATTGGCCTATGCCTTTAGAAACAAGAATTTTTAAATATTGCATTTTAATCTATTTTGTTGTATTGCAATCCTGACCCTCTGTCAATTTTTTTTAAAGATTTTATTTATTTATTTGACACACAGAGAGAGAGATCACAAGTAGGCAGAGAGGCAGGCAGAGAAAGAGGAGGAAACAGGCTCCCCACTGAGCAGAGAGCCCGATGTGGGGCTCCATCCCAGGACCCCGAAATCATGACCTGAGCCAAAGGCAGAGGCTTAACCCACTGACCCACCTAGGCGCCCCCTCTGTCAATTTCTTAAACAGTATTAAGTTCCGTGTGCATGAATTTCAGGTGTGCATACTTTTATCTTTTTTTTTATTTATTTTTTAGTGGGTGAGGTAATCAAACAAAGTAAATGATATTCCACTTCTAAAACTGAAACTAGAGAAACAAGACTATCTGCAGAATTAGAGATATGTATGAAGTCAAGTATTTGGTGGTTAAGTGAAAAAGGCATGTTTATTCTAACAGGGTGATTTGAGTCAATTTTGTTTAAATAGGAAATAATTGTATAACCTCACCTGGCATTTGAATTTTATTACTGAAACATGAGGAACAATATAAATACCATCAAAGAGGTAAAAAAAAAAAAAAATCCTATGAGATCCAGAGAACAGAAAATTCAATTCAGAATAGTTCAAGCACTTGGTCATATTCAAGAGAGTATTTGAAGATGATTTAGCATGCTTCAAAGTGAAGGAAAACATTCCAGAAAGAAAATCATGTTAAAAAGATTATTGAATTCCTTTGGCCTTCAATACATTCAAATGATGTGTCTGGGAGAAGTAATCTAAAAACTACACTAAAAAGGGGTGCCTGAGTGGCTCAGTTGGTTAAGCATACCTTTGGCTCAGGCCCTGATCTCAGGTTCCTGGGATTGGTTATATCATAGGGCTCCCTGCTCAGCAGGGAGTCTGCTTCTCCCTTTCCCTTTTCCCCTTCCCCCGCTCATGTGTTCTCTCTTCCTCAGTCTCTCTTAATCTTAAATATATATTAAAAAGAAAACAAAAAAAAACAGAAAAAAAAAAAAAAAGAAACCCTACACTGAAAAGATGGAAGATGCTTTGAATAGGGATATTCAATAGAGACAATCCATATCAGTGTGCAGAACAGATCTTGAAATTGTGGGAGACACCTCCACTTTATGAATATATCACCTTTATCAAGATTTGTTAGGGCCTTAAATAAGAGATCCTTCAATCATTTGATATTCCCTATTACCTAGATGATTGTTTGGATTGGTAATATATTTTTGAAAAAGGAATAGTAGCTAGTTTATAAAATCTACCATTTATCTTATCAAAAGAGACCATCAAAATATTTGTAGAAGTGTTCATGATTTTTGCAAAGAAGGATACATTTGAAAGTCCCCAGGAAGTAGTAGTAGATAATATTAGTCTTTGTGGCTTGAAGAGGTCACACAGATCATAGTGCTACAGATAAAAATAAAAGAGGTCATGGAAATAAGCCTGAGAGACTTCAAAATTTAAAGATAAGAAATAGGAAGAGATTCTAGTAAAGGAGATTGAAGTTCTCTCCTTTAGGTTACAGTTATTTAAATTTACTGAGACTTAAGTTCCTTATGTATAAAATATAACCTACTTCAGATATTAAGATAATTCAATTATTTAGCTTTTGAAAAAGTGACTATAATATAGTAAGCACTCAATAAATGTAAGTTAACTTGAATGAGCCCCAGAAGTCTGTAATCTTACATTATTATATAGTTTCTTAAGTGATTTTGATGAATAGCTAGCCATGCACTCTATCAAATATCACACCACACACTCATATCAAATATGGCTACTTTAAAAAATGCATTTTGAGCAACTTAGGTAATTGACTGGTTTTCCATTCTGAATTCTGGAAACACAAGTGTGGAATAGTGTTTCACAAAAATTACTTAACTCCATTTATTTTGTATCAAATTAATGAGTGTTTTATATGTTCTTTCATTTAAATTTCCCCTATCTCTGTCCCACCCTATTTTTATTGTATTCTCCTAATTCTGGTCTACACCTAAGTACTCTACTCATTTCAAACCCAATTTTGTGGGGATTTACCTTTGTATGTATAAATCTGTAAATTTTCCACAAAGTAAAAAAAAAGGTTAAGACAACCCAAAATTGACTTAATGTTGAGTGGATGAGATATTTCTAAATTTTTCTTCAAGTTCAAATTTACAGTATGTAGAACAGAGATTTAAGTATTATAAGCATTGCTATGGACAATAATTAGCTATTTCTGTTCCTCTGGATAAAAAAATATACATAAGTAAATCATAGAAAAAAAATCCATACATCAATTAGCAAATCATAGATTTTTTTTAATCTTCCATAATGTATGGTAATAAAAGGCAACAGATTGTTCTTACAATGTTTTTTGAAAACTTCAAGTCAAATATAAATTTGATTTAACTTCTGATTCCTGTATGTAGAAAGGTAATCTTATAAGAGAAAGGTAATTTTATAATAGAAAATACTGATATGAATGTGAAGAGTGGCATTGACATCGCTAAAATAAAATTTATTATTGTTATTCTTATGCAAATTACTTTGAGTTGTAGAGTTTTTCATATGGAACTCTTTCACTGTTTATAGATACAGATCATGAAGTTTAACAAATTACATTGTGTTTTATTTTCACATTATTATAGCTGTGAATTCTCTCTCTTCTTGCAGATTTTATGCTTATCGAGGGCAGGGAAATTTTCATACTACTTTTATATTTCTCACTGAATATGTGATAATGTTCTGTGCACAACAAACCATTTAAAATTGATTAGATCATTTTAAATTATAATATGTACCTGAAATTTTATTTTTCATTTTATATGAGTGATTTGGAGAAATAGTAGAAGACCATGATTATGAACAAAATAAGAATTTGAAAGTCAAAATAGATATTTGATTAATTTTATACTTTGGTCTATTCAAACAAATCATAAATGTAATTAATTTTATTTGCTCAGTGTAACAAGAGTGTATGTGTATATCTGCATTTAATAATTATTTGGAGAGGAAAGAAAGAATGTGGTCGAATTGAAAATTCAAATCAATTCAGTGGCCAATGACCATAGGCCAATGACCAATGACCATTTCTAGATCATATTTATACATAATGGGAAAATTATGGAAAAAATATTATTGTTATTATATTATTTATTTATTTATTTATTTTTATATTATATATTATGTATTATATATTATATGTTTATATAATATATATATTTATGTATTTATATAAAATATTTTATATGCTTTTATATATTTATACATTTATTTATATAACATATATTATATATATTTATTTATATTTATATAGATATTTATATAGATATTAGTTTATTTATTATATATTTATATATTTTATTTATTTATTATATTTATTATAGTTATTTATTATTTTATTTATTTATTATTATAAATTGTTATGAAAAAAATCTTATAATTTCAACACATACATTTAGTTAATATTATTTGACATTACTTTAGGTAGATTAAAAAACATATGAAGCATTATGTTAACCATTCAGAGCAAATTATTTAACAGAGAACAAGACAGATACAGGCATGTATAAAGTAATCAAATTCATCTCAGATTATTTAAAACTGGATGTACCTATAATAACGTGACCATAGATACAACCAGGATAATAATAATGGCTTAAAATATTTTAATGATTACAGAAGTAAAATTAAAGTACCGAGTACAAAAAAAAAATAAAAAAATAAAAAGGCAAGGTCACTTTTGTGAGAGAAAAGTTGAAATAGGGAAAATTTTTGTCAAGTGCGAAGCTTAAATTAACTTTTGAGTGATGACAATTGTACACAGCTGAACAAACAGTTCAGGGAGAAAAAGTATTCTAGACAGAGATGGGCTAGGCTAGAAACATGACAAAATAGTGCATGATGAGCCTGATGAGCTAGAGGATTGTCAATGTAGTCTGGTTATCTTAAATTTTCTGAGCTGAGAAAACACATTTAGCAAATAGTATTGTTGTTGTTCTTGTTTTTGTTTTTATTTCTCTTTTTCCTACTCAGAAGAAATGTAGGATATGACTAAATCAGTGCCTGATCATATCTCAAACCCACTACTTACATTGAACTTCAACTTTTTTTTCATTTTTCTGTGTGTGTGGGTTTTTTTTTTTTATCATTCCTAATCCTCTCTCTGTCTAACTATTCATAATAGTACATTTTTTGGGTCATCTGTCCAGCTTTTGATTCTTAAGGGTCCTATCACCTTCTTGGCTCCAAGTACCACAGTCCTTTGGGACTCTATACCTATGCCTGGTCTAGCCTTAAAGTTAGAGTAGTCAGGGAAAGGATAAATACCAAGATGCTGTTGAAAATATAATTTTGAGTTCATAGAATAGATGATACAGACTGATACCTTACATAATTTATAATTTATTTGCCCCATAAATTTAATGGGGATCTCAATTTCAATATTTATCACATTGTTCAATTCTTCATAAAAATATCCAGGAAAATCTAATTTCTGAACCATAGAATACATATTTAGAATTACTTATATCTCAATTAGCACAAAACTTCTTATAGGAGCAATAGGCAATGAGTGAATATTTGTTTAGAAGGGTGAGATAAGACAACTTTGATGCCATACAATTATAAATATGCTTTATAATTACAAATTTTAAATATAAAAATAATAATGAAATAAAATTTAAACTTCTTCATAATACTATCATTTTATTTTTATTCAGAAATTTAGCATTTTGCTAGAAGATAAAGTTCTTTGTTCTAGTTTTGAAATTAAGAACTTTGTGATTTATATATTACATGCATGTAGAGGTGAGTTCCTTTAAAGTTTGTCCATCATGTATATAAAATCTCTTTGGTTTAGGAAGCAGAAAACAAGGCCAGATGTTTAAAAAAATAACCATACTTTTTTTTTTTTTTTTAAATAGCTAAATTCAAAGTTTGGAGCTGAAAATCCAGTAAATTGAGAATTCAGTGGGGTTGTTCTGTGCCTAACAGCACATTAGACAAGGCCAAAAATTGATCTGAAAGAGGAAGAAGCAAATGGTCAAATAGAAAAATGTTTAAGATTAGAGTCCCAGTAAAGAAAGAGTGAAAGAGGGACTTTTTTTGTTTGTTTGGCTCAAGTTTTTATTCACATTCCAGATAGTTAACATATAGTGCAATACTAGTTTCAGGTATAGAATTTGGTGACTCATCACTTACATATAAAGGAGGGACACTTATTTTTTCTTTTAGATTTTATTTATTTGAGAGTGAGGGAAAGAGAGGATGAGCAAGGGGTGAAAGACGGAGAAACAGACTCCCTATTGATCAGGGAGTCTGATGCAGGACTTGATCCCAGGACCCTGGGATCATGATCTGACCCAAAGGCAGATGCTTAACCAACTGAGCCACCCAGGTTCCCCAAGGAGGCCATTTACAAGAGATACTGACAAATCAAAACCAAAATGAGATACTACCTCGCACTTGTCAGAATGGCTAAAATTCACAACACAGGAAATAACAGGTGTTGGTGAGAATGCAGAGAAAGAGGAACTTTCTTACACTGTTGATGGGAGTAGTGCAGCAACTCGGGAGAAGAGCATGGAGTTTCCTCAAAAAGTTAAAAATAGAACTACCATATGACCCAGCAACTCCATAACTAGGTATTTACCCAAAAGATACAAAAATACTGATCCAAAGGTTTACATACACCCTGACATTTATAGCATTATCAATGATAGCCAAATTACTGAAAGAGTCCAAAAGTCCATAAAGTAATGGATTAATAAAGAAGATGTGGTATAGGGATGCCTGGATGGCTCAGTCAGTTAAGGGTCTGCCTTCGGCTGAGGTCATGATCCCAGGATCCTGGGATAGAGTCCCACATTGGGATCCTTGCTCAGTGGGGACCATGCTTCTCCCTCTGCCTGCTGCTCCTCCTGTTTGTGCTCTCTCTCTCTCTCTTTGACAAATAAATGAATAAAATATTTTTAAAAAGATGTGGTATAGATCTACAATGTAATATTACTCAGCCATCAAAAATGAAATCTTACCATTTGCAATGATGTGGATGGAGCTAGACAGTATTATGCTTAGCAAAGTAAGTCAGTCAAAGAAAGACAAATACCATATAATTTCACTCATATGTGGAATTTAAGAAACAAAATAGATGAACATAGGGGAAAGAAAAAAAAAAGAAAGAGAGAGAGAGAAGGCAGCAAGCTTATAGTTAAGAGAGATTCTGAACTATAGGGAACAAACTGAGGGTTGCTGGAGGGGAGGTGTTAAATGGGTGATGGGGATTAAGGAGGGTACTTTTGATGAACACGTGGTGTTATATGTAAGTGATGAATCGCTAATTTTACACCTGAAAGTATGTGTTAACTAACTGGAATTTAAATAAAAACTTGAAGCAGAAAACTTAAAATAAAATATATTGACAAGGAACACCTGGGTGGCTCAGTTGGTTAAGCCACTGCCTTCGGCTCAGGTCATGATCCCAAGGTCCTGGGATCGAGTCCCACATCAGGCTCCTTGCTCGGCAGGGAGACTGCTTCTCTTGCTGCCTCTGCCTACCTCTCTGCCTGCTTGTGTGTACTCTCTCTCTCTATCTCGGGCAAATAAATAAAATCTTAAAAAAAAAAAAGAAAATAACTTTCTCTTTAAAAAAAAAAAAATATATATATATATTGACAAAAATTTTTCAAAGCTGATTAAACTTTCAGCTACACGTTCAAGATTATTTATACTATGTAAGATAAATACAAAGAAAACATACCATAACATGCTATAATAAAAGTGATAACCTGGGGCACCTGGGTGGTGCTGTCAGTTAAGCATCAGATTCCTGGTTTTGGCTCAGGTCATGATCTCAGGGTCATGAGATCAAACCATCCATTGGGCTCCATGCTTAGCCAGAGTCTGCATAAGTCTTTCTCTCCCTCTGCCTATTCATGCTCCCTCTGTCTCTCTCTCTCTCAAATAAATAAATATATTTTAAAATTAAAAAAAAAAAAGTTATAGCCATTCTCCCAAGGGGGGAAAAAAAAAAGAAAAAATTTTTAAAATAGCCAGGAAAAAAAAAACCTGACTACTTTTAAAAGCACAATAATACACTGACAGAAGACATTAAAATAAACAGTAGAGGCCAGTAGAAAATAGAATGACTCCTTCAAGAAGCTACAGTAAAACAAAAACCAAAAATAGTTGCTGCCAACTCAGAATCCTACCCCAAAATAAATTCTTCAGAAACACTATAATTAAAACATTTTTAGAAAAAAGAAAAAATTTGTTACCATCACTTAAGGAAATTATTTTATTTATGAAAAAGAAAGTAAAGCCAGATGAAAACTCAAGAGAGGTAAGAATGAAAAAGAAAAAAAAAAATAAAAATGTGACTTGAGTATTCAATAAAGGTAATAGTGGCTATATAAAAATAGCAATAATAATATTGTGTGGGTCTATAACACATATATGTTATTATATATATTATATATGGTTATTGCATTATATATATTTATTGCATATACATAATAATATATATATTTATTACATTAAAGTAGCAAGGTAAGTTGAGCTAAAATGTTTTAATGAGAAGTATTTAAATTATTAATTTATATTAAACTTTTGATAAGTAAAGAATTCTGTTATAATGTCTGGGATGGCCATTAAAATAACAGTTAATAAGAAATAATAAAAGCATAATTTATTAAGGAGAGAAATAAATGAACATATTCGTGTATAAGCCAAAGTTTTCCAAAGAAGCAGAAAAAAAAAACCAGATTATAGATATAGGTAGGTATACATATAGATATAGATCTACCTTCCTCCTCTATTATAGGAGAGAGCAGGAGTGTGAGAGAGAGATGTTGTCATTTATAGATTACAGATCACAGAGAATTGGCTTTTGTCATGATGCTGAGAAACCATACAATCTGCTATCTGTGAACTGGAGGCAAGCAGAAAAGTCAATGATACACTTCTAGTCTGAGTCCAAAAGCTTGAGAATCAGGGAAACGACTGTTGTACTTCTCAGTCTGAGTGCAGGATAAGACTGAATCTCAGATCAAGCATTGAGGTAGAATGTGAATTCACTGTTTTTGTTCTATCCAGACCCTCAACAGTTTGGATGATGCTCATCCACTTTGGGGACAGCAATTTGCTTTACTTGGTCCACTGATTCAAATACAAATCTCTTCCTGAAACACCCTGTTGCAAACACCCCAAAATAATGTTTAACTAGATATTTGGACATCCTGTGGCCCAATGAAGTTGGTCCATAAAAGTAACCATCACAATTTTTTAACTAAAAGAAACTATGATGGTGATACTGGGAAAGATCATTGAGTGAGGGTGATGAGGAGAGCAAAGCAGTGTCCAAAAGTATGGAACTTCATTTCCTTAGTTTAGAGAAACTATGGTTGTGTGTTGATCTCCTTTTTATGAAAATTCTTTTTAAATATTTTGTTCTGCTTCTGCCAACATGAGTTTTCTGAAGTGAATTGCATAGGTCTTCGGTCTGGGCATGGCATCCTTGAGAGATTTCAAGTCACTTACAGGAAATGATTGGAGTGCTCTGTATTTTCTTTTATTTTATTAGTGCTTTGGATAGTTATCTCTTTTATTTTTTCTCATGTCTTTAAATACATAAATCCATTGTGAAATGGATTTCAGAATGTGAAATTCTAGAATTGTGAAAGACAGAGAAGGGGTGAATATAAGACATGGTTTTCACTTACAGCGTCTTCCAGGTTTGTTGCTTGATATAATGTATGCAGACTTATGACATGTAATAAACTGTGTTCATTTGTGCATTTCTGTTTGAATGATTAATTTATAGAAGCCTTTGGAAAAGATGTTGACACTATGCAAAATGAACTTTAACTGGACTTCTAACCACTAGAAATGGTAACTTCACTTTTTAACACACATTCCCTTAAGAAAACAATTACAATTTTGAAATATAAAACATGCATTCTATTATGACCAATACAGATTTATAATAGAAATGGTGTTAAAATCACCTAAACGCCTAACTATACTTGAACACTTAGTGTTTCAATAAAATATTATGAAGTCTTTTAATGTGATTTTAAAAATACGGCATAATAATATGAAAATGCTTATGCTGGGTGAAATTAAGAAAGCAGCATATAAAATTTCCCAGGTGGTATGGTCATAGCTATGTACATATTGTATGAGATTAGAAGAAAAATCAACACACAATAGTGTCTTTATCTAGGCATTCTTAAAATGGTTGATTTTATTTCTCTTTCTGCTGTTCAGTATTTTATATTTATTATCCTTTTATGGAAAAATGTACAGCAAGTTATTCAACCTTAAATCCTCCTAGGAGAAACACAGATTAAAAAATGTATTTAGACATTTTGATAAATGAGTAAAAATCAGGGCTCTGATGTGAGGTCTGGTTTTGAACCTGACTTCTCACTTCAAACACTCTGAGACTTAGGGAAAATTATTTTACCTGCTGAATGTTAAGTTTCCTCATCTAAAAATGCCTGTTAGAATAACGTCTAATTTATAGGATTATTGAAAGAACTAGATGGGATAATGTATGTAAAGCCCAGAGCACAGTATTAAACTGCCTCAAAACAAAAACCTGGCAGGAATGTAACCAATGATGCTAATAAATATTCATAATTATGCTTCCAACCGGATGAAAAACATAAATTCCCTGAATCCAATTTGTAACTTATAGAAAAACAAATATGTAATTTCTTATATATTAGACCTAGTGAAAAGTGAGTAAACAAAGGGGCAAACATTATTGGAAAATCTAAGGATCCATCTTGGTTTAAAAAATGAATAATGGAAAAACAGTAAGTGAAAATAACTCGAAGTTTTCCATTCTAGGTCAGGTAAGCAACTACAATGTGTTCTACCATGAAATGTTGCTCAAAAAACCCTATGACAGTTCTATTCCACAGATTTCTAATCCTGCAGGTACTTTTGAGAACTGGCTTAAGAATTCCAAATAGAATTCAATAGAGAAATGCAAGTTCTTTGAACTATATGTTTAAAGTTGTAGCTCCATATCTGGTCATTTAAACATTTATGCTTTAGAAAGAGTCCTTTGATCTGATTATGCCTTTATCTGATTATGCCTACATGGATAAAATCTTTTATAAACCATTGAAGTTGGTTCATGGCTCTTCCCTTACTGAGCAAAGAGGACCTCAAGGGGAAGAGGGTGGTACCTAAGGGAGATGGCCAAGTGAACTGGACAGAAATCCAAGAATCCAGACAGAGCAGCCTAACTCTATTTGTTGTTAAAATTGAACTTTCATGTAAGAATTTCCTTTGAAGGGATGTTCTTGTATCAAAATTGCTTTAAAACCACAATTTAAACCAACGCCCCCCACTCTGTGCATTAGGGACACTAGGGAGAAGACTTATTTCTAGGAGTTTGAAACCCATGAACACACTAAGGGCTGCCTGAAGACTAAAAGAAAACTCATGTGGTCTACATATGTGTAATATATTTTAAAAAATTATTGAGATATAACTGACAAAATAAGATATTTAAAGTGTACATGTAATGATTTGATATACATACACATTGTGAAAAATCTCCTTACATCTGGTCAGTTTACACATCTGCCATTATACATATGTGTGTCTATATATATATGAATATATTTGTCAAAAGTCTCTAGATGATACTGTTTAATAAAACAATTAATTATTTGTAGATTTTGGTCAATAGATATTTTTATAATTAATTGTAACAAAGCATAACTATTATAAAGTAAAGGTTGTAAAATATATATATTTTTTAATTTTTACTTATTTATTTGACAGAGAGAGAGATCACAAGTAGGCAGAGAAGCAGGCAGAGAGAGAACAGGAAGCATGCTCCCCACTGAGCAAAGGGCCCAATGTGGGGCTCAATTCCAGGACCCTGAGATCATGACATGAGCCAAAAGCAGAGGCTTAACCCACTGAGCCACCCAGGTACCCCATGTGAAACAATTTTTTGTAAGGAAGATCATATATATACGCTCTTATGTATATCTTATATATATAATTTTTATATATAATTATATATATTATATATATATATATATATGATTGAGAATCAACTATTCCAAAATCAGTACATATTTTTAAATTAATTTTTTTTTTTAGTATTCCAAGATTCATTGTTTATGTACTACACCCAGTGCTCCATGCAGTATGTGCCCTCCTTAATACCTACCACCAGGCTCACCCATCCCTCCACTCGTGTCCCCTCTAAAACCCTCAATTTATTTCTCAGAGTCCAGTCTCTCATGCTTCACCTCCCCTCTCAAATTTCCCCCTATTCACTTTTCCTTTCCTTCTCTTAATGTCCTCCATGTTATTCCTTATGCTCCACAAGTAAGTGAAACCATATGATAATTGACTTTCTTTGCTTGACTGACTTCACTCAGCATAATCTCCTCCAGTCCTGTCCATGTTGATACAAAAGTTGGGTATTCATCCTTTCTGATGGCTGAGAAATATTCCATTATATATATGGACCATATCTTCTTTACCCATTCATCTGTTGGAAGGGCATCTTGGCTCTTTCTACAGTTTGGTGATTGTGGTCATTGCTGCTATGAACATTGGGGTACAAATAGCCCTTCTTTTCACTACATCTCTATCTTTGTGGTAAATACCCAGTAGTGCAATTGCAGGGTCATAAGGTAGCTCTATTTTTAATTCCTTGAGGAATCTCCACACTGTTTTCCAAAGTGGCTGCACCAACTTTCATTCCCACCAACAGTGTAAGAGGGTTCCCCTTTCTCCACATACTATCCAACATCTGTTGTTTCCTGTCTTGTTAATCTTTGCCATTCTAACTGGTGTAAGGTGGTATATCAATGTGGTTTTGATTTGAATTTCCCTGATGGCTAATGATGATGAACACTTTTTCTTGTGTTTGCTACCCATTTGTATGTCTTCTTTGGAGAAGTGTCTGTTCAAGTCTTCTGTCCACTTTTTGACATGATTATCTTTTTTTGGAGTGTTGAATTTGAGGAGTTTTTTTTGTTTTGTTTTGTTTTGTTTTTTAATAGGTCTTGGATATCAGCCCTTTGTTTGTAGTGTCATTTGCAAATATCTTCTTCTATTCTGTGTATGGAACCAGAAAAGACCCCGAATCGCTAAGGAAATTTTGAAAAAGAAAAGCAAAACTGAGGGCATCACATTGCCTGATTTCAAGCTTTATTACAAAGCTGTGATCACCAAGACAGCATGGTATTGTCACAAAAACAGACATATAGACCAATGGAACAGAGTGAAGAGCCCAGATATAGATCTTCAGCTCTATGGGCAAATAATCTTTAACAAAGCAGGAAAAAATATCCAGTGGAAAAAAGACAGTCTGTTCAATAAATGGTGTTGGGAAAATTGGACAGCTATGTATAGAAGAGTGAAACTTGACTGTTCTCTTACACCATACACAAAGATAAACTCAAAATGAATGAAAGACCTCAATGTGAGACAGGAATCAATAAAAATCCTAGAGGAAAACAGGCAGTAACCTCTTCGACACTGGCCACAGCAGCGTTTTTCAAAACACGTCTCCAAAATCAATATATTCTAATATGTTTTTATATGAAGATGGTCTTTGTTTCTTATTGATAATGCTATTTTATCTTGGTCATAGGAAGAGGGCAGAGTTGGGATGTCTGTAAGTGATACAGCTGGAAGGAGGAATGGCAATTCTCTAGTTGCCAGGTTTCAAGTTATTAACTTACATTAGTATATATTCCTACTCACCCTCCCTTTTCTAATACATGCACAAAACCACACATATATTTATGCACCAAACTCTCCCATGAATTTCAGTATCTATCAATCTGTCCCAAGGTCATAAATATATATTAAACAATGAAGAGAGGTTTTTAGAAAATGTGGATGAAGGAGTACCAAACTAGTTAGAAAACTTAAAGTATTAAAAAAAATTAATTGGATGAAAAGAGAATAAAGGAAGAACTTCTGACTTGATTTGGTCTATAACTTAAGTTATGAAAAATGGACATTGAGACAGGAACCAAATGAAAAGTTAGTCTTTTTATCCAGAAGGCTCTCTTCCACTCTCTTGCCAGTCAATACTTTCTCAGGGACTTGGTCCTCTATGCGCTTTACTGCAGTCTTTTTTCATCTGACTTAAATCATAATCTGGGCCATAGCTTCTAAGGTAATAGTTAAATCCCATATTTAAGACTATGAAAAGTTTTTTGGCATTGGATTATCCCTCACAAATCTACAGCAGGATGCATTAAAAATGAGACAAATGGCTAAAACAATCTCTTAGCCTTGAGTTCATTCTAAATGTACATGTTTTATGATCCAGCTTTTAGCAAATATAGCCAGGGGACATTTCCTTGGCATTCTAAGAGCTTGCAGTCAGAGAGGCAATCAAGCCAGTTTCTCTCTGGTGGATAATTTGAGGGTATGAAACTTGATGGTAGACTACAGTAACACACCTTTGTTTTTCTGCCTGGCATAGTTATTTTAAAACCAACAACCGTGCCCAATATTTTGTTTAGCAGGGAAATTTAGAAGGTCCATCCTTCATTAGTGTCAATACTAGAAGTCCTCAAGAATCCTAGCCTTAATCCTAAATCCTTTTTAAAAATTAAGAATATGAATGATATTTGGTTGTTTTTTCTAAGTTTTAAAATTTCAACCTGGATATACCTTGGGCATTTTTGTTAAAAAGCAAACTTTAAGCAAAATAAATAGTTTTAACTCATGTTTCTAAAAAAAACAAACAAAAAAAAACTTTTGTAAAAAGTTCCATTTAAAAAAAAAAATTCAAGTAGTTCTTTTAAAAGTGACTTAATAAAAAACATTAGAAAATGAAATAATGAGATTTTATGATAGATGAAAAATGCCCCTAATTGATATACTAATTAATCATACCAGTTCACAATGTAAAATACTTTATTTTTCTTTCAGAAAAACAATTATTTTATCAACCATAATTTCTGTTCTTTTATCTCATTATAATTCATCAGCAATATATGCTTATTTCTAAGTCAGCTGAAATAAAAAATATTGGAAAATATGTTTGAAAAAGAACTGGCATCCAGCGGTAAACACATTTGATGGCTCTGTGAAAATAATTGACTTATTATGCTCAATTTTTTTCAAATTATTATTATTATTTTTTAGTTGTGCACTCTGGTACTTTAACAGACACTGAAAATAATTACTATATATCTGTCCTTAAGAAGAGTTAGTTCTTTGTAAGAAACATCTTTTTTTATCTCTACTTTCTTATGCAAGTAAAATATTAAATACCTATATACTATTTATTGAAATTCAGAAAGAAAGCAGAGAATAAGATAGACTATATTCATTTCCCATTGCAGCTATAATGAATCACTACAAACACAGTGACTGAAAAAACACATGAATTTACGTTTTTACATTTCTGGAGTTTAGAAGTCTAAAATGGATCTTTTGAGACTAAATTCAAGGTGTCAACAGGGTGGAATCTCTGCAAGAGAATCTGTTTTCTTTGTTGTTGTTGTTGTTATTGTTGTTTTGTGTTTTCCATATCCTAAAAGAGCCTGCATTCCTTGACTGGGGAGCCAGATTCAGCAATCACATTCCTCAGACTTCTGCTTTTATTGTCACATCTCCTTCCCTGACTCTGTGTCTCTCCCCTCCTTTCACTTATAATAACCCCCGATTACACTGATGCAGCTCAGATAATATAGAGTAACATATATTTCAAAATCCTGGACTTAATCAATCCACAACATTTACTTTTCCTGTTAAGGTAACTATTCACAGGTCTTGGCCATTCGAACATCGGCATATTTGGGGAGGGCCATTATTTTGCCTACAAAGTGATATGGAAAAATAAATATTTGAGAAATAGCTGAAAACATCTAAAATTTCATTAAGAACATTAATCTTCACCCCCCAGAGACTTAACAAAGTCCAAGGAGGATAAATACAAAGAGATCTATATCTAGACATTGTAAGGGCCTACTTAGCCAGAGGGAGCCATTTTGTTGTTTATGCAGTAAACTTAGATTGACCCTGCCCTCCCAGAGGAACTTACTTAAAAGCAAGTCTGGGAAACCAGTGCCAGGTAGCAAAGCCCAGATACAAGGGCAGATCAGGCCAGGTGGAGACATCCAATCAGTGGGCTGCACGTACTGTCTCACTAGCTACCAAGGAGAGTGGGCCCTGCCTTTTGGGTGCCAGTTCTGACCAAGGTGATAGGCTAGTTCAAATATCTACTAGGGTAAATTGTAATTCAATGAACCACCTGGGTGTGACCTAGCATGACTGTTCAGCTTTCTCTGTGTGTTACAATCTCATTGGACACCTGTGTGTGGCCAGGCCCAACCACATGGCCTTTGCTCTATAAAAGTTAGGCTGTGAGGCTGGGAGGGGTTGCCTCTTTGTAAGAGACGGCCCCAGAAGGTCGGTTTGATTCTCAATGCTTTGCTTGACCTTCGCTTTGCATCAGTCTCACTCCTGTGATCACAGGCCCATTATTGGGGGACCTAACAGACATCCCACTATGAAAATGCTGAAAGACAAAGACAGAAAGCTTGAAAGAAATGAGAGAAGACTAATCAGACTGGATTTACTTATTTATTTTTCTTTTCTCTTTCTTTTCTAAAAAAAGATTTATTATTCATTTTAGAGAGAAAGAGAGCACACAAACAGGGGGAGAGCCAAGGAATCTCAAACAGACTCCCTGCTGAACATGGAGCCCAGAGAGGGGCTCCATCTCACCACCCTGAGATCACGACCTGAACTGAAATGAAGAGTAAGCTGTTTAACCAACTGAACCACCCAGGGAACACTATCAGATTGGATTAAAAAAAGAAAAAGAAAAAGAAAATTTCTGGATGCCTGGGTGGCTCAGTCTGTTGTCTGCCTTCAGCTCAGGTCATGATCTGAGTCCCACATCAGGGACTCAGCAGGGAACCTGCTTCTCCCTCTGCCTGCTGTTCCCCCTGCTTGTGCTCTCTCTTTCTGTCTCTCTCTGACAAATAAATCAATAAAATCTTAAAAATAAAAGTTCCAACTATATTCTGTCTTCAGGAGGCACATCTTATGTTCAAAGAAATAAGTTTAAAGTAAAACAAAATAAAACAAAAAGACAGAAAAAGATGTAACATACAAACAGCAGACATTAGAAAGTTAGACTGGCTATACTAATTTAAAAGAGAATGGGTTTCAAAGAAAACAATGTTGCTAGAAATAAGGAGGGACATTTTATAATGATAAAAATTTAATCCATCAAGTAGCTATAGCAATTATAAGCATGTATCACTTAGCACCACAGTCCCAAAATATATGAAACAAAAACTGAAAAACCTGAAGAAAGAAATAGGCAATTCAGCAATAGTAGAGACTTCAATATTCAGTTCTCAATTATGTATAGAAACATGGACAGAAATGATAATAAGATAAGATTTCAATGACATTAATTAATATCCTAACAGATTTATAGAACACTCCATCCAACAAAGACTTGATGTGTATTTTTCCAAGTGTACATCAATCTTCTGTAAGTTACACCATATGCAAGACCACACTTTTTCATAAAATAAATTTATTAGAATTATACTTAGTGTATCCTCTCAACAAAATGAAATGAAATTTAGAAATCAATAGAGAAAATGGGAAATGAACAAATATGTGGAAATAAATAATTTATGAATAAATGACTATTGAGTTAAATTATAAATTGCTAGGGAGATTAAAAATTACCTTCAGATGAGTTAAAAATACAGATGTGTATAAGGGATACAAAATAAGGCAGCGCTTAGTTGGAAATTCATAACTATAAGGTCTGCACTAAAATCATCTTAAATAACAAGTTTTCACCTTAATTCACTGGGGGAAAAAAGGTAGAGAAAATTAAATCTAAAGCAAGCAGAAGAAAAGAAATTATCAAGGTCGGAGCAGAAATCATTTAAATTAGAGAAAAGAAAAACAATGATGAATACTGACAAAACCAAAGTTGATTAGAATGGTTTTAAATAGAAGTGGCAAGTTCACTTCTATTCACAAGAATTGGTTGAAAATATAAGGCAGATATATTGCATTTGTGTATTATCTTCTTTTTCCAAAACAAAACATATGAAGGGTAAAATGTTTATCATAGTTCTCATCTTAAAGATGAGAAGACTGAGATTTGGGCAAATTAATATACTGAAGTTCCTGAAAGAATATATCTGTAGGTTCTAATATTCGTTTAACATGATTTTAACTATTATGTATTTCTACATAAAAATCTATGCGGATTAAAATTCATTGGTGCTCTTTCATTTATATGCCTCTAATCTTAATGTTTCACTCTGACTTTCATAACTTTTTTTAATGGAAAACTAAAAGCTGGGGTCAGAAAAGTTGAAAAGGAGCATGGTGAAGTGCATTTAATTGCAAATAAGTGTCCTAAACTGATAGATGATCAATTAATAGCTAAGCGGTCAATCATTCCTTTTCCTCTTGAGATATAATTGATACATAACATATTAGTTTCAGGTGTACAAGGCAAAGATTCAGTATTTATATGCACTGCAAAATGATTAGCGCAATAAGTATAGTTTCTATCCATCTCCACACAAAGTTAAAATTTTTTCTTATGTTGAGAACTTTTAAGGTTTACTTTTTAAGCAATTTTCAAATATGCAATACTATATTACTGACTATAGTCACTGTGTTATACATTACATCCCATGACCTACTAATTTTATAACTGGAAGTTTGTTTCTTTTGACCCCTTTTACCCACCCCAACCTCCCTCTCTTCTGGCACCACCAATTTGTTCTTTGTATCTAATGAGTTTTGTTTTGTTATGTTTAGTTTGTTCATTTGTTTGTTTAGATTCCACATATAAGTGAAATCATATGGTATTTGTCTTTCTCTGATTTATCACTCAGCAGATCCTCAAGGTCCACACATTTTGCAGATGGCAAAGATTTCATTCATTTTTATGACTAAGTGGTGGTCCATTCCACCTATATAATACATTTTTCTTTTCTTAGTTGGGAGGTTTTTGGTTAAGGATTCAATTTCCTTGCTAATAATTGTTCTATTCAGATATTCTGTTTCTTCATGATTTAGTCTTAGAAGATTTTATGTTCCTAGGAATTTATTTATTTTTTCTAGGTTGTCCAATTTGTTGGCATATAACTGGTTAACATACATGACCTTTATCTTATGACTTTTGCATTATTAGTTGTGACTTATTTTATTTCTGTCTTTATTTTTTAATTTTCGCTTTTTTTTTTCTAATGAGTCTAAATAAAGGTTTGTCAGGTTTTTTTTTTTTTATCCTTTTAAAGAACTAGCTCTTAGTTTCATTAGCTTCTTTATTGTTTTTTGAAGTCTATTTTTTTTTTATTTCTACTCCTAACTTCATTATTTCTTCTACTAATCTTGAGCTTCATTTTTTTTTTCTAGTTCCTGTAGATGCAAAGTTAGATAGTTTACCTAGGATTTTTCTTGTTTCTTGAGGTAGTTCTGTAATACTATGAACTTTCCTCTTAGAATTATAGCTAAATCTCATGCATTTTGGTATGCTGTATTTCCATCTTCTTTATTTACTCATTAGTTGCTCAGTGGCATGTTGTTTAATCTCCACACATTAGTGATTTTTTCCTGTTTTCCCCTTATAACTGATTTCTGGTTTCACATCATTATGGTCAAAAAAGATAATATAATTCCAATCTTCCAAAATTTATTGTGACTTGTTTTGTGGCCTAACACATGATCTATTCTGGAAAATATTTTATGTGTACTTGAGAAAAATATGTACTCTGCTGTTTTAGAATGGAATGTTTTATATATATATATATATATATATTAATTCCATCTGTTCTCATTTTTCATTTAAGGTCAATGTTTCCTTTTTGACTTTCTGTCAGGATGGTCTATCCATTGATGTAGTTAGGGTATTAAAGTCTCCTACTATTATCATATTATTGTCAATTTCTTCATTTAAGTATGTTAATATTTGATTTATATATTTAGCTGTATCTATGTTTGGTTCATAAATATTTTTGGGGGGTTCATAAATATTATGATTTTCTTGTTATATCTTCTTGTTGGATTGACCCTTTTCTCATTATGTAATGACTATTTTTGTCTTTTATTACAGTCTTTATTCTAATTTCTATTTTGTCTGATATGAGCATGGCTACCCCACCTTTCTTTTGGTTTCCGTTTGTGTGAAAAACTTTTTTCATCCTCCCACTTTCAGTCCGTGTGTCCTTATCTGAAATAAATCTCTTGTAGGTGGCATCTAGATGTTTATTGTTATCATTATTATCATCAACATTATTATTATTTTATCTATTCAGTCACTCTATGTCTTTTGATTGGTGAATATAGTCCACTTATATTTAAATAATTATTGATAGATACGTACTAAGTGGCATTTTGTTCATTATTTTCTGACTGTTTTGTAGTTCTTCTCTATTCCTTTCTTCTTCTCTCCCTTTCTTCCCTTCTGGTTTGGTGATTTTCTTTGGTGTTATGCTCAGATTCTTTTCTCATTATCTTTTTGTATCTACTATAGGTTTTTGCTTTGTCATTTCCAAGAGTCTCACGTGTAAAAGACTTTTTTAAGTTTATAGCCAGTTAAATTTGAGTGTATTCTGCATTTTTATAACTTGAATGTATTCCATATTTTTACTCTTCCCACATTTTATATTTTTCATGTCATTCATATTTTACATGATTTTTTATTTTGTGTTTTCCTTACCTAATTACTGTATATACAATTATTTTTGCTACTTTCATATTTTAACCTTTATAATAGCTCTAACAGTGATTAATCCACTCCATAATATACTTACCTTTTTCTAGTGAGATTTTTATTTTCATATGTTTTCTTCTTACTAATTAGTGACCTTTCTTTTCTGCTTAAAAGAACTCCCTTTTACCTTTTGTATAAGGTATGATTAGTGGTGATGAGTTGCTTTAACTTTTGCTTGTATGGAAAGCTTTATCTCTCCTTCAGTTCTTCTTCTTTTTTTTTAAGATTTTATTTGTTTATTTGACAGAGAAAGACACAGTGAGAGAGGGAACACAAGCAGGGAGAGTGGGAGAGGGAGAAGCAGGTCTCCCACAGAGCAGGGAGCCCAATGCAGGGCTCAATCCCAGGACCCTAGGACTATGACCTGAGCCAAAGGCAGACACTTAATGACTGAGCCACCCCGGTGCCTCTTTCCTTCAATTCTTAATAATAGCCATGCTGAGTAGAGTATGTTAGTTGAAAGATTTTTCCTTTTAGTACTTTGAGTATATCATGCCACTTCCTTCTGAACGTTTAGTACTTTGGATATATCATGCCACTTTCTTCTGACCTGCAATGTTTTTGCTTAAAAATCTGCTGATAGACTTCGGGGGAGGGGGTACCTTTATATGTAACAAGCTGCTTTTCTCTTACTGCTTTTAAGATTCTTTATTTTTGACATTTTAATTATAATACATCTTGGTGTGGATTTCTTTTTTTTTTTAAGATTTTATTTATTTATTTGACAGACAAAGGTCATAACTAGGCAGAGAGGCAAACAGAGAGAGAGGAAGGGAAGCAGGCTCCCCGCTGAGCAGGGAGCCTGATGTGGGGCTCAATCCCAGGACCCTGAGATCATGACCTGAGCCAAAGGCAGAGGCTTTTAACCCACTGAGCCCCCCAGGGGCTCCTTGGTGTGGATTTATTTGAGGTCATCTTCTTTAGAAGTATCTGAGCTTCCTGGATCTAGATGTGCTTCTTCTCCCAGGTAAGGGAAATTTTCAGCTATTATTTTTCCAAATAACTTTTCTACCTTTTTCTCCCTCTTCTTCTTTGAGGACCCCTGTTTGGTAAATGTCAACCACTTGAGACCCATATAGGCTCTTTAAGTTATCTTTACTTTTTTATTTATTGTTTTTTGGTTTGGTTTGGTTCCTGCTCTGTCTAGGTGAGTTTCCTTACTTTGTCTTCCAGCTTGCTGGTCTGTTTTCCTGCTTCATCAAATCTGCTGTTGAAACTGTCTAGTGTATTTTTCAGTTCAGTTATTATATTCTGCAGCTCTATGACTTCTGTTTGGCACTTCCTTATATTTTCTGTCTCTTTGTTGAAGTTCTCACTGTGCTCACCCATTCTTCTCCTGAGTTTGGTGAACATCTTTATGACCTTTACCTTGAACTCTTTAATAGGTAAATTACTTATCATCATTTTATTAAGGTGTTTTTTTCTGAGGTTTTATCTTGCTCTTTCAGTTGGAACATATTCCTTTGTTCCCTCATTTTACTTAAGTCTGTGTTTATTTCAATGTATCAGGCAAAACAACTACTTTTCCTTGCACTGAATGAGTGGCCTAGGAAATGAAATTTCATACTTTGCCTTACCTTCTGGTTCTCCTTGAAACTTTGTGATTGTCTAAGCAATCTGATTTATTCTTGATAGGTCCCAGTTGTTGCTGGTGTGCCAAGACCAGCCAGTATTCTAAAGGGAGAGATCTCAGTCAGCACCTAGATTGAGGTGCTTAGAAACCAGACCTGTGGGTAACAGCTTTTAAAGTATGCGTATATATGTCATTCTCTCCAGACTGCAATTGTAAAACCCTGCTTGACCCCAGACCTGGTGATATGAAGTGTCCTCTTGGCAACAGTTGCAAAATCAGGTCTCCAGATAAGTGTACAAGCTCCTTTTTGGAAGTACCAGGGAGTTGTAGCAAGGCCAAGAGAGAGAACAAAGATAGCCTACATTCCCTGGGAGCACCTCCATGGCCTATAGATTTGTAGCAAACCTGAAGCTTGCCCTTCAGGCTAAAGGTCCGGTAAATGGCCTTTTTCATAGGTGGACTGGAGGTATGTTTAACACAGTGTGGGCCGTGTCCTTTGGCCTGGAACCTACTAAGGCTTGTCACTCTGATTGTTTCAATTCCTTGAGGTCTGGAAATGCAAGCCTCACTGACTATCAGAGCCAGGTGCTCAATGGTTAACCCTGTATAAAATGCATACCAGTCAGCATTAGCAAGGTAGCAGGGGAGTGTAAGGCCAGGACATGTCCATAGGTTTCAGCAGGGGAGTGGGAGGGTACAGGACTTGCCCATTTTAATGGAATAGGTTTAGTGGAACAAGAGAGGGGATTGTGATACATGCACCTGCCTGTGCTTGCAACGTAAGGGTAGAGTGGAAAAAAAAAAGAGAGAGAGAGAGAGAGAAAGATAGTGTCCAACACCTCTACCTTTGGGCAGAGTTCCTACAAGCCCTGGCCCCTCGGGCAGATGCTTTAAGATTAGCCAACAAATCCCTTTCATATATGGTACTTTTCAAACTGCTGGTTTTTGCTGGGATCCTGAAGTGAATGAATCTGTGTCCAAGCCCTTTAAGAATGGAATTTCAGTTCCCTACAGCTCTTTAGGTCTCATAGACATAAGTCCTTTCAGTTCCCTACAGCTCTTTAGGTCTCGTAGACATAAGCCCTATTGTTTTTCAAAGTCAGAGCTTTAGGTACTCATTTCCCTGGTGCAAGTGCCAAGGCTGGTACCTGATGTGAGACCCAAACCGCTCACTCAGAAACTATTTTTGAGATCCCTCTAAATTGTTGGTTGCAATGCTCGGGGAGGAGTTCTGATGAGACTGTGTCTCTGTCTCTCCTACCTGTCTTGATATGACCCTTTTATCTTTTACTGTGGTAGGAATTGTTTCATAGGTAGCTATATATTTGATGTGTCTGTGGGAGGAGGTGAATGAAGCCTTTTCTATGCCACCACCTTGAAAAGCTAATTTTTACACATGTCCAATTATATGATAGTTTATGTAGAAAATCCCTATGCATTATCTTATTTCACTTTAAACAAAACCATACCAGAAATTTTGTTTTGATCCTTTGTGTCATACAACATCAAAAAGATCATTTGTAATTATTTTTGTACTGAGTTGTTTATTATTGCTATAACTATAACACAGGCATGGGATTGTGATAAGGCTCAAAAACAAAGAAAAGCATTCTAAATAAGTGTTAAAGTGTCAGGCAGAAGAACAAGTGGGGAATAATTTTGCCAAGGCATGAGGACAAAAAATAAAAAATGACCATCTCCAATAAAAAAGTAATAAATTGGAGGAATGGCCAGAACACTGATAATGATGAGTCGTTATTCTGGTTATTCACATTTTATGTAAATTCATGATTAATCAACAAAATGTTAATGTTGGAAATCTTTCTGATTTGTAGTAGAACACTTTTCTTTTAAAATATTTATGCATCCATTTAGCAAATATTTATTGCACTCCTATGGCTCATATATTCTTTCATTCAACAAATATGTACTGATCAACTATTATGTGTTAAGTATTATGCTAGACATAAAAAAGAAAGCATTAAAAAAACCCTGTATTCTGCTGTGGAATTTAAACCATAGTGAGGAATAGAGACATTGAAGTATCTAGTTATAGAAACAAGAATGATGAACTTTAGTGCAATGAATTGAAGTTTAGTGCACTAATCCAAACTGAGTTCTGTTTTTTGTCTCTTCATTGATAGGTATATTATTCTAGGAAACCTGGAAGAAGTAGGTGAAAGTGAAGAGAACTCACAGGTTGGTGTGCATTGTTAAATTGGTAGAGTGACACAAAGAGCCTATGTCTTCCGTTTTCTTTTTGTAAAACTTTAACTCCTTAACTCAGGGCTGACTTAACAACAGTTGAGAGATTGGGCATGATTCAGTCCTAGACTTTTGTCATTTATCATTTGTCACAGGCCTATTTTAAAGCAACTGTTTACTTGTTAGTAAGTAACTGAGTATTTGTCAGAAGATTAGGAACAGCTGACACTAATCATATGTTGCCTGGTAAATGCCTTTGCATTTGTTAGAAACATAGCTCATTCTATAAGGTTTTATTTTCAATACACCTACAGAGTCATACAAGAAGGTTGAGATCAGTGTAGAAAATTGATCACAGCAACGGAATTAACTAAATAAACTAAACTGAACCATAAGGGGATAAGTGGATTCAAATAAATGCACATTCAGTAATTGACTCTGTGATAACATATTACTCTGAATATTGGATTAAGGACTTAATTCTGTAGTCAGATTGTATGGGATTACATACCAATGCTATCATTTACTACCACAATCTGGTATTTATTACCACATCTGGAAACTACTACTCAACCTCTGTGTCCCTCATTTTCCTCTTCTTCAAATGGATCACTAGTATCGACTACGTATGAGGTAGTTGTGAGGATAAAATGTGATCGTATCTAACAGATAGTTGCTGTTGTTTTGCTTCTGCCATTCTTGCTTTAAAGAAGGTACCTTTAATGATGCAGCCACAACTATACCTTCTGAATAGGCATTTCCAGTCCTGGGGCATATTTTTTTTTTTTTTCACTGGCTTAAGCCTGAAAAACCCATCTCCTGTGAAAGACAAGTGGAGAATCATCATTAACAGGTTCCTAAACTTTGTCTGTTATTGATGATCCTGGAAACTGTGACCCTAATAGCCTGGTGAGGACCAGTGTATCTGCCATTTGACCCACAAACATTGATTCCTTCCTCAGCTGTTAAAGGTTCAAGATCTTGAGCACCATTTGTTTTTGAGTTTATATATATATTTATATTATAAAATATATATAAATATGTAATATATAAATATGTAATATATAAGTATATAGTACATAAATATATAAATATATATCAATAAAATTTATATATATTTTTGAGAATATATATTATATATTATATATATATAAAATATAAACAAATGAGATTTTTTTACATATATATAAACACTAAATAACATATATTTCTCATACTTAACTTATCTCTAGTGTTCTGTACTTTTGGGAAGGTTGAATTGATTTTTTTAAACACTTGTACTTTTTTTTTTTTTTTAAGTTAAGTCCTTTCCTTCTCTACCACATGCAAGCATAGTATTGTTTCCTTGAACTGTTTGCTTTTCTTCTTTGAAATTTTTTCTCTACTTTCTCAGCCTTTTCTATATCTAACATTTTGCTCTAGATTTTGTCTAGATAATTTTCTCATAGTGAGTTGTATGGAGTCTATGGTCTTTGAACCAAGTGAACCCATTTAATCCTTAAATTTAAGAAAAAAAACTGAGGTAAGACATTTAGACATGTGATTTTAAAATATAACACCAGTATCTTCAAATGAAAGTTTGAACTTACAAGGAGGCAAAAGATCACCTCAGCATCCTAAAACAGAACACAATTCGAACAATTTGAAGGTGATAAACTGGACATAAAAGGAGAGGAGACCAATATTTTAACTATACAAAGAAGAGAGTTGGAAATTAGCTCTTTTACTTAGCCAGGCTAAAATTCTACCCTTTCAGGGAAAAAAAGGAAACAGGAAAAAAATGGGCAGAAGATATGAACAGACACTTCTCCAATGAAGACATACAAATGGACATGAAAAAAGACATGAAAAAAATGTTCATCATCACTAGCCATCAGGGAGATTCAAATTAAAACCACATTGAGATATCACCTTACACCAGTTAGAATGGCAAAAATTAGCAAGACAGGAAACAACATGTGTTGGAGGGGATGTGGAGAAAAGGGAACCCTCTTATACTGTTGGTGGGAATGCAAGTTGGTGCAGCCTCTTTGGAGAACAGTGTGGAGATTCCTCAAGAAATTAAAAATAGAACTTCCCTATGACCCTGCAATTGCACTACTGGGTATTTACCACAAAGATACAGATGTAGTGAAAAGAAGGGCCATCTGTACCCCAATGTTTATAGCAGCAATGGCCACGGTTGCCAAACTGTGGAAAGAACCAAGATGTCCTTCAACGGATGAATGGATAAGGAAGATGTGGTCCATATACACTATGGAGTATTATGCCTCCATCAGAAAGGATGAATACCCAACTTTTGTAGCAACATGGATGGGACTGGAAGAGATTATGCTGAGTGAAATAAGTCAAGCAGACAGAGTCAATTATCATATGGTTTCACTTATTTGTGGAGCATAAAAAATAGCATGGAGGACATGGGGAGTTAGGAGAAGGGAGTTGGGGGAAATTGGAAGGGGAGGTGAACAATGAGAGACTATGGACTCTGAAAAACAATCTGAAGGGTTTGAAGAGGTGGGGGGGTGGGAGGTTGGGGGAACCAGGTGGTGGGTATTAGAAAGGGCACAGATTGCATGGAGCACTAGGTGTGGTACAAAAACAATAAATACTGTTATGCTGAAAATAAATTAAAAAAAAAAAACTGTCTACAAACAAAATAAGACAGCAAAGAATCTAGTCCACCCCATCCTGGGCCCTGAATGGAACTCTGCCCTTCTGAGACTGACTATGTTCAAACATTTCTATCTCTCCCCTTTCTCTCATCCCCTTCTTCATGGCTGCCTTGCCACCTCTTCCTGCTTCATTTGTCTCCATTGCTTCTGGTTACATGTACATACAAGTTAGAATTTATGTTTTTATTGTCTCCCAGCTAGCTCCAGAAGTTTTATTCTCCTTATCCTTCTGACTATGTTCCTGGAAAAAAGGTGAGAAGAAGCAAAACTAAGCTACTGACATGTGCCTACCAGAATAAGACACTAACCAGGATCTTCAGTGATAAAGAGCCTAACATAGCCAGTAATCAAATCCCTCTCTAATCGTATCTGCAGTTTCTTCCTGCCACTCTAGCATTTTCTCCTTCTTTAGACTCTGTGTGTATGTGTGTGTATGTGTATATGTGTATGTGTTTGCCTGGCTTTGTTGTCTCCCAATCACATTTGAGGTTTCTTTTGCCTCCATATTTGGAAGCCAGGCCAGTGCCTTGGATTAGGTTATAATGTCATAATCTATGTAAAAGACCCAGTGCCCCACTTGTCAAAGCGAAGATTTGGGGGACTAAATACTTAAAAAAATGATCAAAAGTTTGCTTCTTGGAACATCTTAGAACAGCTCATGCCAAATGCACCTCATTTTTCTTATTAATAATGGTAGTAGACTATCATTTACCAGTGCTCCCTAACCTTTTAAATTCAGATAAAAATGACAAGAGTTGTGCATCCATGCCAGGATGCACTTTGGGCTGAGTTGAGTTGCATCCACCACACTTTTTTTTTCCCTGGGAGTACACTGGAAATAGACAGAAAAAAAAAAAAAAAGGTTGGGGAAACTCTGTCACAGAATAAAAGAATCTGAAGATCAGTAAGGAGTTTGCAGATTAGTTATACAATGAATTGTTTTAATTAGTTGGTGTATTCAAAGTGTCTTGAATAAGTGACTAAAGATCATCTTTTAAAACTTTCAATTTTGACCTGACCATTTTTTTCTTCTGTGAACAAATAGTTCATAAAGGAAAAAATACATTTTTTTGTAAGAATTTGAAGGTTAGGGTGAGATAGTTTCATAAAAAGAGATTTTTTTAAGTCTCTGAGAATAAAACTTAGAAAATAATTTGCACTGAGAATAAAGCAAGTGAGAATATAGATATGTAAATTATGCCATTCAGTATACATTTGCTAATCATTAAGAGATTGGCAAGTTCACTCCCTCATAGAATTTGCTTGCTAATGAGGGAGAAGAGAAAATGTTCAGATAAACACGATAATATACAGAAAGTACCAAATAATAACATCTACTCTGCACCTCATATTCCTCAAAATTTATTTTATAATGTCTGAGAACATTTTACATTTTCACATTAATAATACTTTCTATTAGTTATTTTTCTTCTTTGTTTTTAATTTTTGTCTTTTTAGTGGTTAAATGAGTTGACTTTATCTAACAAAACTTAGAATGAGAGAAATTTTATTTCCAGCTTATATCCAAAGTAGTTATTTTTTGTTCTGATATTTTTTTTAAAGATTTTATTTATTTGACAGAGAGAGAGAGATCACAAGTAGGCAGAGAGGCAGGCAGAGAGAGAGAGGGGAGGAAGCAGGCTCCCTGCTGAGCAGAGAGCCCAATGCGGGGCTCGATCCCAGGACCCTGGGATCATGACCTGAGCCGAAGGCAGAGGCTTTAACCCACTGAGCCACCCAGGCGCCCCTGTTCTGATATTTTTTGTTTTCTTTTCTTTCTCTTCTCTTTTCTTCTTTTCTTTTTTCAAGAGTAGTTTTAGGTGTTCAAGTCCTGTTTCTTGCATCTACTTGCTAGGTAGGCCCATCTTATCTCTTGTATACCTAATTCAAGATAAGCAAAGAACCATTTTCCAGAGGTTTTCCCTGGAAAAACCCTGAATTGAACCTTAGACATTGCATCTAATTTTAGAAGTTCTGACTTTCTTGAAAAAGAGATTAAGTCATATACAACTAGTTCTTAGAATATTTTCAAACTGATCACATGAAAATATAGATATGAGATACATAGCCATTTGTTTTTTAACCAGGAACTTTACAATACAAGAATGCAGCCATGAATAAGGTTGCATATTGCTTTCACCTTCTAGAAACAAGGAAGACCCAATTTTATATGATATCCAATTTCACCTAAAAGAAAAAAAGTAACTCTAAAGTTTGATACCTTTAATAGTGTAGTAATTATAAATTAGTAGACTTATAAAGAACTTAGAGGATAGCTATTTATGAAGACCTCCTTATTGGCTTGCAGATTCTAGAATGATTTCTAAGAAACATGGAAGCTGGAAATCTATTACCAAGGGCAGTTTCTCCCTTCAACCTCAGCTCACTTGATACACACACACACACACACACACACACACACACACACACACCCGCAGGCACACAACACACATGAACACATGCTGAAATAAATATTATATAGAGGCATGAAAAGAAAAAAAAATGAAAGAACAGATTTCCTTGCTGAGAAAAGAAAAAGTTACTCTTAAATTATTATTTTTATATTTTGAATGAGCTTTTAATGCTCTCATAAAATTAGCATATATTTATTATAGAAATTCAAGTAATGCAGAAAATTTCACTGAAGAAATTAAAGTGAGTTTATAATCAAAACAGGAAGTATAAATTAGAAGATTTGTCTCTGGTATATGCATATCCACATGTATAAACACATGAATATGAATGTAAATTAGACACTGCCAAATTTACCAATATTTAGAGGTATTTTTCATGTTCATGATTAAATATTCTCTGCATTTTACACTTATGTCTACCAGTTTATCCTACAGATAATCTCATTTTTAACCACTTTTCTATTGCCAAATTTTAAATTCTTTCTAATACTTGTCCTATTTAAATAACCTTGTAGTAATTATGTTTGTATCTTTATGGTTACCATAAAAGAAAAAAAATCCTAAATGTAGAATAAATGGGAAAAAGACTCTTTCCTTAATGTAAACTGCCAAGTTTATTTCAAGGGATCCTGAAATATTACCCCATTCTGCACTAGCAGTAGCAGCAGAGAAAGAATTGCTGATTTTTCCTTGCACTTGCTATTATTGGAACTTATGACTGTTTTTATTTTTGCAAATTGGATAGGAAATATCTGTTGGCATCTGTACATCGACTTTATAAATTGCCTGTTAATTTTTTTTGCCCAAATTTATCAGTGTCTTTGTCTTTTTTTGATTTCTAATTCTCTTTACTATTAGGTATATTAAGCATGTTATGCATATGTGAATTAAATGCTCAGTTTTGAAAATTTGCTTTCATACTCTGTCTCTATACTATTTTTTTTAATTTTTTTTTAAAGATTTTATTTATTTGACAGAGAGAGAGAGATCACAAGTAGGCAGAGAGGCAGGCAGAGAGAGAGAGGGGAGGAAGCAGGCTCCCTGCGGAGCAGAGAGCCCAACGTGGGGCTCGATCCCAGGACCCTGGGATCATGACCTGAGCCGAAGGCAGAGGCTTTAACCCACTGAGCCACCCAGGTGCCCCTCTATACTATTTTTTAACATGCACACTGAAATATCAACATGACCAAATGTTGCAAAATTTTCTTTTAGGCATTGTGAAAGAAGTCTCCCTTTTATATAAGATAAATGTACAACTCTATTTTGGGCTAGTTTTCTAATTATAGTTTTGGTCTTTTCAAAATTTTTTGTTATTTTAATCACTTGGTGATATCAGGGAAAGTGCACTTCTTAGTCTCTGTCTCCTATTTCACCCATGTCCCCATCCATCACCCCTCTAGTAACCATCAGTTTCTTCTGTACAGTTAAGAGTTGGCTTCTTGGTTTATTTCTCTCTCTCTTTTTCATTCCTTTATTTGTTTTGTTTCTTAAATTCCACATACAAGTGAAATCATATGGTATTTGTTTTCCTCTGACTTATTTCATTTAGCATTATGTATATGTATATAGTGCACATGTATGTATATGTACATATGTGCATGTATGTATATATGTATATGCGTGTGTGTGTGTGTGTGTGTGTGTGTGTGTATCACTTCTTCTTTATCCATGCATCAGTAGATGGACTCTTGCATTGCTTCCTATCTTGGCTATTATAAATAATGCTGCTATAAACATAGGGGTGCACATATCCCTTTGAATTAGTGTTTTGTATTTTGAGGGTAAATACCCAGTAGTGCAATTGCTGGATCATATGACAGTTCTCTTTTTAAGTTTTTGAGGAACCTCCATACTTTTTTCACAGAAGCTGCTCCAGTTTGCATTTCCACCAACAGTGCAAGATGGTTCCTTTTTCTCTGTATCCTTCCTAGCACCTGTTGTTTCTTGGTTTTTTGATTTTAGCCATTCTGACAGGTTTGAGGTGATAGATCATTGTAATTTTGATTTGCATTTTCCTGATCATGAGTGATGAATATCTTTTCAACTGTCTGTGGACCATTTGTATATCTTCTTGGGAGAAATGTCTGTTCATGTCTTCTGCCCATTTTTAATTTTTTTTTAGGAAGTTGAGTATTTTAAGTTCTTTATATATTTTAGGTATTAACTTTTTATCAGATATGTTATTTGTAAATATCTTCTCCCATTCCATAGGTTGCCTTTTAGTTTTCTTGACTATTTCCTTTGCTGTGCAGAAGGTTTTTATTTTGATGTAGCCCCAGTAGTCTATTTTTTGTTGTTGTTTGCCTTAGGGAACCTATGTAGAAAAAAGTTGCTACAGCCAGTGTCAGAGAATATAATGTTATCCTTTTACATTTGAAAAGTTTGCTTCTAAAGGGTAATTTTTTACTTAATTTTATATGAAAAAACAAACCAAATGTCCACATGTCATTTGGTTAATTTCTACCTTTTCACACAATTTTGAAACACCATTATTTTCTGTACAAATAAACACATATAAACAAAGTTATATACACATTCTCTCATACACAATCTTTTTATTTTTACTTTTATTTTATTAACATATAATGTATTATTTGCCCAAGGGGTACAGGTCTGTGAATCATCAGACTTACATATTTCACAGCACTCACCATATCACATACCCTCCCCAATGTCTATAACCCAACAACCCTCTCCATATCGCCCCTCCCTCCAGCAACCTTCAGTTTGTTTTGTGAGATTAAGAGTCTCTTATGGTTTTCTCCCTCTTGATCCTTTCTTGTTTCCTTTTTTCTTTTCCTATCCCCCAAGCCCCTCATACTGCCTCTCAAATTCCTCATATCAGGGAGATCATATGATAAGTCTTTCTCTGAGTGACTATTTGCTAAGCGTAATGTCCTCTAGTACCATCCACATCGTTGCAAATGGCAAGATTTTTTTTTGATGGCTGCATAGTATTCCATCACACATACACACACACACACACACACACACACACACACACACACCACATCTTCTTTATCCATTCATCTGTTGCTGGACATCTAGATTCTTTCTATAGTTTGGCCATTGTGGACATTGCTGCTATAAACGTTTGGGTGCATGTGCCCCTTCGGATCACTACGTTTGTATCTTTAGGGTAAATACCCAGTAGTGCAATTGTTGGGTCGTAGGGTAGCTCTATTTTCAACATTTTGAGGAAACTCTACGCTGTTTTCCAGAGTGGTTGCACCACTTGCATTCCCACCAACAGTGTAGGAGGGTTCCACTTTCTCCGCATCCTCACCAACATCTGTCATTTTCTGACTTGTTAATTTTAGCCATTCTGACTGGTGTGAGGTGGCATCTCATTGTGGTTTTGATTTGTTTTTCCCTGATGCTGAGTGATGTGGAGCATTTTTTCATGTGTCTGTTGGCCATCTGGATGTCTTCTTTGCAGAAATGTCTATTCATGTCCTCTGCCCATTTCTTCATTGGATTATTTGTTCATTGAGTGTTGAGTTTGATAAGCTCTTTATAGATCTTGGATACTAGTCCTTTATCTGACATGTCATTTGCAAATATCTTCTCCCATTCTGTCAGTTGTCTTTTGGTTTTGTTGACTGTTTCCTTTGCTGTGCAAAAGCTTTTGATCTTGATGAAGTCCCAATAGATCATTTTTGCCCTTGCTTCCTTGCCTTTGGTGATGTTTCTAGGAAGTAGTTACACAGCTGAGGTCGAAGAGGTTGCTGCCTATGTTCTCCTCAAGGATTTTAATGGATTCCTGTCTCACATTGAGGTCTTTCATCCATTTTGAGTCTATTTTTGTGTGTGGTGTAAGGAAATGGTCCGGTTTCATTCTTCTGCATGTGGTTGTCCAATTTTCCCAACACTATTTGTTGAAGAGACTGTCTTTTTTCCATTGGGAATTCCTTCCTGCTTTGTTGAAGATTAATTGACCATAGAGTTGAGGGTCTATTTCTGGGCTCTTTATTCTGTTCCACTGATCATGTGTCTGTTTTTGTGCCATTACCATACTGTCTTAGTGATTACAGCTTTGTAAAATAGAGCTTGAAGTCTAGAACTATGAAGCCACCAACTTTGGCCTTTATTTCAACATTCCTCCTACTGTTCAGGATGTTTACTGGTTCCATATAAATTTTAGGATTATTTGTTCTATTTCTTTGAAAAAAATTAATGGGATTTTGATAGGGATTGCATTAAATGTGCAGATTGCTTTTGGTAGCATAGACACTTTCACAATATTTGTTCTTCCTATCCATGAGCATGGAACGTTTTTCCAGTTCTTTGTGTCTTCCTCAATTTATTTCATGAGCACTTTGTAGTTTTCTGAGTAAAGATTCTTTGCCTCTCTGATTAGGTTTATTCCTAGATATCTTATAGTTTTAGGTATAATTGTAAATGGGATTGACTCCTAATTTCTCTTTCTTCTGTTTTGCTGGTGGTGTATAGAAATGCAACCTTCTGTGCATTGATTTTATATCCTGACACTTTACTGAATTCCTATATGAGTTCTAGCAGTTTTGGAGTGGAGTCTTTTGGGTTTTCCACATAAAGTATCATATCATCTGCAAAGAGTGAGAGTTTGACTTTTCTTTGCTGATTTGGATGCCTTTAATTTCTTTTTGTTGTCTAATTGCTGAGGCTAGGACTTCTAGTACTATGTTGAATGGCAGTGTTGATAGTGGACATCCTTGCCATGTTCCTGACCTTAGGGGAAAAGCTGTCAGGTTTCCCCCATTGAGAATGATATTCACTGTGGATTTTTCATAGATGTCTTTATTGATCTTGAGGTATGTACCCTCTATCCCTACACTTTGAAGAGTTTTGATCAAGAAAGGATGCTGTACTTTGTCAAATGCTTTTTCAGCATCTATTGAGATTATCATATAGTTCTTGTTCTTTCTTTTATTAGTGTGTTGTATCACATTGATTTGCAGATGTTGGACCTACCTTGAAGCCCAGGAATAAATCCCACTTTGTTGTGGTGAATAATCCTTTTAATGTGTTGTTGGATCCTATTGGCTAGTATTTTGGTGAGAATTTTTGCATCTGTGTTCATCAAGGATATATAATTTTCCTTTCTGATGGGGTCCTTGTCTGGTTTTAGGATCAAGATAATGCTGGCCTCATAAAATGAGTTTGGAAGTTTTCCTTCCATTTCTACTTTTTGGAACAGTTTCAGGAGAATAGCTATAGCTATTAATTCTTCTTTAAATGCTTGGTAGAATTCCCCTGGGAAGCTGTGTGGTCAGGGGCTTTTGTTTTTTGGGAGATTTTTGATTACTGCTTCAATCTCCTTACTGGTTATGGGTCTGTTCAGGTTTTCTATTTCTTCCTGGTTCAGTTGTGGTAGTTTATACATCTCTAGGAACACATCCCTTTCTTCCAGATTGTCAAATTTGCTGGCATGTAGTTGCTCATAATATGTTCTTATAATTGTTTGTATTTCTTTGGTGTTGGTTGTGATCTCTCCTTTTTCATTCTTGACTTTATTTATTTGGGTCCTTTCTCTTTTCCTTTTGTTAAGTCTGGCCAGGGGTTTATCAATCTTATTAATTCTTTCAAAGAACCAGCTCCTAGTTTCGTTGATTTGTTCTAATGTTATTTTGGTTTCTATTTCATTGATTTCTGCTCTTATCTTTATTATTTCTCTTCTCCTGCTGGGTTTGGGCTTTCTTTGCTGTTCTTTCCCCAGCTTCTTTAGGTGTAGGGTTAGGTTGTATACTTGAGACTTTTTTTTTTCTTGAGAAAAGCTTGTATCACTATATACTTTCCTCTCAGGACCGCCTTTGCTGTGTCCCACAGATTTTGAACAGTTGTGTTTTCATTTTCATTTGTTTCCATGATTTTTTTCAATTCTTCTTTAATTTCCTGGTTGACCCATTCATTCTTTAATATGATGTTCTTTAGCCTCCATGTATTTGGGTTCTTTCCAAATTTCCTCTTGTGATTGAGTTCTAGCTTCAGAGCATTGTGGTCTGAAAATATGCAGAGAATGATCCCAGTCTTTTGGTACCAGTTGAGACTTGATTTGTGACCCAGAATGTGATCTACTCTGGAGAATGGTTCATGTGCACTAGAGAAGAATGTGTATTCTGTTGCTTTGGGTTGGAATGTTCTGAACATATCTGTGATGTCCATCTGGTCCAGTGTGTCATTTAAGGCCTTTATTTCCTTGTTGATCTTTTGCTTGGGTGATCTGTGCATTTCAGTGAGGGGTTGTTAAAGTCCCCTACTATTATTGTATTATTGTCAATGTGTTTCTTTGATTTTGTTATTAATTAGTTTCTATAATTGGCTGCCCAAGGTGGAATTGCATCACCCTTGCCAGAGGCCAGTCTAAGTAATCTGCTCAGGATCGCTCTTGGTAGCTTTTGTTCCCTGAATGCTTTCCATAGAGCTCTTTCAGAAAGTGGTTGATTTTCTGTTCCTGGAACTGCTGCTCTTCTTTTCTTCTATCTCCTGGTAAGTTTGTACGTGTTCAGAATGGTTTGATAACTATCTAGCTGAACTCCTGGGACCCGATCTTCACACATCTTCACACATCTTCACACATCTTCACACATAATCTTTTAAGAAGCTTGCCATTCTGTTTAAAAATCTACTTATGTATTCTTCACCATGTAATGCAGTTTAATATGCTATTATATCCAGATCATACAAATCCCTTCTCACTATTGTTCACTTTTATAGTTTTCTTGAAAATTGTGATGGAAATATTTTCTCACATTAATTCAAATATCACTTAGCTTAGTTACAATAAGATATTGGGGTATTTAATTAGACTATATTAAATTTAGATATTAGTCTATGGACAACTCATATGTTATAGAGGTTTCCTAGAACAGTTTGCCACAATGACTTATGAATCAGAAAATAGGTCTCAAATGCCATTGAAGATTCTTTGGTATCTGTATGGATGATTTGTTTTTTTCTCTTTTACCTTCACCTACTGATATAATGAATATCATTTTTCATATTATCTAACATACCTAAATTAAATACTGCAATAATGTAATATTTATAATATTATATTATAAATAATGTAATATTTGGAAATTATATATATTATTTTAAATATATATATATATATATATATAGTAAAATAAGGAAGGATGTGGTTTTCTTCCTTACTAGACAAAATCTAGGTTTCAACTTTGTTTTTTTTTGCAATATTTGTCTGTACATGAGACCTTCCCAATCAGTCTTTAATCCTCACAATTCCACAAAATGGCTTTCATGATATTATAAATAGTACAAGAGCCAAATCCTTCAGAACTCATATGACAATTTTATGTCCTTATTTTAACATCTTAGCTGCATTCTAGGGCAAATTACATTTCCATTATGCTCCACTTAATTGGACTTCAATCACATTGGCTTCCCATTATCTCTTTTCTTACTATCTTTCTTCTTCAACTAGAATTCTAATTATTAAAGTGCTAAAGGTTTCTATTCTCCCTTTCACTGTTCTGTTTTCAGTGATTTTATGCAGTCTCAAGATTTCATATACTTATGTCTTTCCAGTTTATTTCCCAAGCCCTGAACTTCACCCTTAGTTTTAGAAGCACATAATGCTATACTATTTAAGATACTATTGTATTTTGTTTATCACATGTTTTATTTAGGAATTTCAAAATCTTTGTATCCTTAATATCAGCTTCTGAGTCTTCCCATGTTATATTTAGCATGTTTGTTATTGGGAATGTATTAACTTACTGAAAAAAAAAAGTAATTTGTTTTATGCTCTGAAGAAGTAGAAGGATTATGGGATTTAGCTGTTAAATAAAGCTAGTATATTTTTAATAAATAAGTAACTGTCCAGAAAATATGAATTGGTAAAATTTTCTTAAGGGAAGGATAAAATGTGAAAATAGCATTTAATTATGGGATAAAGTATGATGAAAAATTTTTTTCTAAAAAATTTTCTGTCAAATTTTAAGAATTTCTGTAATATTTAATTATAATGTATTAGCCTACCCATATTATTTTATCCACTTTAATCTGTGATTGCTTTCTAAAAAATCTGGCTAACAGGTATGGAAAAGTTTACAAGGGCATTTTGAACAATGTCAAGGAGATGAACCATTATTTTGTTGGTATTAAGAAGCCTGTGAAAATTATTTAGTGTCAGAATGATAAACAGATCTGCATATTACAAAGTCTCCCTCACTCTGCAGTGAGTTGAAGGGTGGACTACTACAAAAAATAATAAACTTTTCAGGTGAAAGGTAGAATTGTCTGGGCATTGGGCAGGTAAGGAGAATTTAATTTCAGAAATAATACATACAATTTAGTAAGAATAACTTTGTGCTAGGCACTGCTTAAAGTGCCTTATCTCTATTATCTCACTTAGTCCACCTGAATGAGTGCTTTATTATTGTTTCCAATTCGTAGAAGAACAGAGGAAAGCAGAGGCATTTAGGTCACTTTTCTCAAACCACATAGTTTTTAGATAGTGCATACAGGATTTGAATCCAATCAATTTGCCCCTGAGACATTGGTCTGAAGGCTCTAAAATTACAGCTTTTCAATATATCTAACCTGGAGATGTAGGAGGATATGCAAGCCGTAAGTGTAGGAGTGGGGAATATTTAATCATTAAGAAATATTAATTGAGCATTTTTGTCATGTTAATGCAGTCTAGAATTTCAAGCTTATTCTTCTTGCAAGATGGTGGAACAAATCTTCAAAGTAATATAATTTAATAAGAGAAGACTCATTAGGGGTTCCTGGGGGCTCAGTGGGTTAAAGCCTCTGCCTTAGGCCCAGGTCATGATCCCAGGATCCTGGCATCTAGCCCTGCACTGGGCTCTCTGCTAAGCAGGGAGCCTGCCTCTCCCTCTCTCTCTGCCTGACTCTCTGCTTACCTGTGATCTCTGTCTGTCAAATAAATAAATAAAATCTTTAAAAAAAAGAGAGAGAAGACTCATTATATTTTCAGTTGTGGATCTTGGGTTATTTGGGAAAAGTGTCCATCAGGCTATTAGGTATACTACTCTGATTTTAGGAAAGAAACTCATCCAGGGTATATAATTTATGGAGGTGTCATCATTTAAAGTGATAGCTGAATTTGTGGAAACATATGAATTCCCATGAGAAAGAATTTAGTCTCATATGAAAAAATAACTGTAAATTGCTTTCCTAGCAAAGAGAGACACGTAAAAGGGATTGTAGGAATGCAACCTACTAGGTATAACATTATGAAATAACTGAAAGATCTTGATAAATTAGATAGAAGAATAACTAGGAAGAAAGATATACAGTAGTACGCTGAGAGGAGTATTCTAAGACCAGAACTAAAAAAAGTATACATTAAACAAGGAAAACAGAAAATATGTCCTGACCTTGGAAAGAGAAGTTCAAAGGAAACAAAACAAAACAAGATAAAACTAAAACTAAAGCCATTTAATTAGTATAAGAAGGAAATAATATTGAGAGAAGTCTTTATTTGTAGAAGACATGATTTTGTATCTATATCTATCTAATATCTAGAAAACACTAAAAACTTCATAGAAAAACTGTTAGAACTAATAAATGAACAAAAGTTACAATTTAAAAAATCAGCATACAAATATCAGTTGTATTGTGTATGCTAACCAACTATTTGAAAAGAAACTCAAGAAAACAATCCCATTTAGAAAAGCACCCAAAAGAATAAATTACTGAGTAATAAACTTAACTTTGGGAATGAAAAGTTCCAAACTATGTTTTGCTAACTGAACAGAATATAAATAAATAAATATCACAAAATGTTGATGAAAAGAATTAAAGAAGACACAAATAAATGAAAACACATTTAAGTTTATGGATTGGAAGGGTTAATATTGTTAAAATATTAATATTTCTCAAAGTGATCTACAGATGCAATGCCATCCCTGCCAAAATCCCAACAGCATTTTCTCCAGGAATAGAAAAAAAAAAAAAAAACAACAGTTCACAATTCATATGAAAGACAATAGACCATGAATAGTCAAAGGGGAAAAAAAATAAATAACAGAGCTGGAAACATTACATTTTATGAATTCAAATTGTATTATAAATCTATATTAATCAAAGCAGTATGGCATTGGCATAAAGAAAAACCTATAGAGCAATGAAGCAGAGCAGAGCCTGAAAATAAATCCACGCATATACAATAGACTGATTTTAACAATGATTTCTTGGATACAACATCAAAGCCTAGCAAAAAAATCCAAAAATCATCAAGTAGGACTACATCAAACTAAAAACTTCTGCATAGCAAAGGAAATAATCAATAGAGTGAAAGGCAAAAACAAAATGGGAGAGCATACTGGTGAGCCATGTATCTGACAAACAGTTAATCTGTGAAATATGCTAGGAACTCCTACAACTCACTAGCATTAAATCCAGTATCTCAATTAAAATTGGATAAGGACTTGAATAGACATTTCTCCAAATAAGATATACAAATAGCCACCATGTATATGAAAAGATTCTCTTCATTGACTAAGGAAATGCAGTTCAAAATCATGAGATTTCATCTAATACTTGTCAGGAGGACTGTTATTTAAAAAAAAGAAAAAGAAAAAGAAAAGAAAAGCCACCAAGTGTTTCCTAGAATAACTAGAATCCATGTTTTCCAAATTGGAATGCTTGCACACTGTTAATGGGGATGCAAAATGGTGCAGCTTCTATAGAAAACAGCATACAGATTCTTCACAAAATTAAAAATAGAACAAGCATATAATCCAACAATCTTTCCTCTATTTATCCAACAGAAATGAAATCAGGATCTCAGATATTTTAGCACCCCATATTCATTGCAGCATTATTCATAATAGCCAAGATTTCTAATGTCTAATGACAAATAACAGATAAATAAAATATAATTTATTATCTATCTATCTATCTATTATCTATTTATCATCTACCTGGCTATCATCTATCATTGATCTATTTCTTAGATATAGATACACCCATATATATACACACACACAAAATATAATTAAACTTTTAAAAAGAAAAAGAAATTCTGCAATATATGGTAACAAAATAAAATTAAACTTTTAAAAAGAAAAAGAAATTCTGCAATATATGGCAACAAAAGTGATCTGAAGTGATCTTCAAGTAATCTTGAAGACATTATGTTGAGGAAATAAACAAGTCACACTAAGACAAATATGGCATAGTTCCACTTACAGGAAGTATCTAGTCACATTTATAGAATCAACCAGTGGACACTAGTTTAAGGACACAACAATAATGTTGTGCCCTTAAAAACTGAAAGCAATTGTCTGTGTCAAAACCAGCTAATAAACATTACCCCCCAGATGTAACAGAGGAATATTGTATATAAATAGCTTTAAAACTATGGATTTTTGGAGATGACTTATTTCATGTAAGAACTAGATGTGAAAAACAAGGAAATTGTTGAATCGTTGGTGATAAGATACAAATAAAAATAAGATAAGATATAAATAAAAGTTAGTTTAGGAACAGAAGCATCAGGCCTGGAGATTTATTGTATTTATTAAGTTCAAAAATCTTGAAATACATAATTAAGAAGTATTTAACAAAATCCAGAAAAATAAGAAGAAAAAATGACACTGGAGATAGGAAGCCAACATGAAAATTTCTTTCCAAGAATTGTTAAAAACAACAAACAAGCAAGTTACTGGAAGGAACCAGGTATCATGGACTGAGTTTTGGTTTTATGTCTATGCTTTGTTTGTTTTAAGAGAAAACAAAAAAATACTAAGGTTTGGGTTCACTAGCTGATTTTATGAGCTGGAGCCTGTGATATTTCAAATATCTGTACCTAATGTCATTTTATTGTTCTTTTTGGTTGATACATTATTATCTACAGAATTTCTCAGATTCATAATATGTGCTGGGCTGGTTTTTAACTGCTTCCAGTCCATTTAATGTTAAAATGTCATACACACGGCAACAACCACAAACAAATAAGCAAAAAGCTATCACACAGTATTTTACATATGAATTTATATACCAAATTGCTTATTAGCTTGATTGATTCATTCATTTATTCTACAAATATTCATTGAGTTCATAGTGTTCCTGTATACTATTCTAGGTGTCAGCAATACTGTTCTGAGCAAAAATCCTAAAACCCTATTCTCTTACTTTTATATTCTAGAGAGAGACAATGAAGAAATAGATGGATAAAGATAAAATAGAGAAGTAATTACAGGGGACATGAAGAAAACTTAAGAAGGTGAAGGGATACAGAGTGATGGGGATACTTTAATTGAGAGTTTAAGAGCAGGTGACCAAAGGCATGGGTGCTGGCTATTATACAAAGGTCACCAAAAGTAAGAATCAGAGGGGGCTCAGAACAAAGGCCAGGATGAGTGTGAAGTGAGTATGTAAGAACAGTGAGGACTTATGAGCATAGGGACTGAAGGGTGAGCCAGGGACCACTCACTCCATGCAGAACCTTGCAGCAATTCCAGGGAATTTGTCTTTTATTCAGCTGTGATGGAATGAATAAAAAAATAGTGTAAAGAGGAAAGACTTTATAATTACGTATCTTCTTGGATTCCATGGATTCTAGGTGTCAATTAGATGTCTGAATATTAATACGTATAGTCTCATGTTCTTGTAAATGAGAATGTTGAAGTATTATCTGCACAAATAATAATTTAAAACCTGATTTTTTTGGTGAACTTATGGAAATTGAAATAGAGTTGTATTAATTTGGGTTGAATTACAGAGCTTCTCTACTTTGTCTATTTACCACTTTGCTGCCACATCAGCCATTTGAATTATCTAAGTAAGAGACTGGCATCAACTCCTAACAAAATTAGCATATTGTCCATGGCACTTCCAGAGCTCGGTTTTTTGAATACTATCACTGGGAGTAGTTTAAAAAGTGTATTCAAAGAAGAAAACTTATTTTGCTTTCTCTCCTTTAATCTTCATAAGATTCTGTAATAACTAAAGAATAATATGAAACTGAGAAGAAATTGAAAAGAATATTGGATTTAGCAAGCTGAAAGTCTCCCCTGGACTCCAAAAGCTTGAAAACTTTTCCTTAGTTTTTACTTTTATTGTGACTGTGTTAGAGGAAAGAATCACCAAGTACTGCTTTTTTATCCCTCTTTTTTTTCCTTTCCTTTTTTTTTTTTTTTTTTGCTGTGACTAACACTCTTTATAAAGCATTTTGTGATATACAGTATGTGTTTCTATATAAAAATAAATGGTATTGCAGCTGGGATACTTTTTTTCTTTTGATGTATTATATGGAATTTCTAAAAAGGTTCCGATGAATAGCAGATGAGTTATATCTCATAACAGGTGAGGGTATATTCTCTTCTTGAACTAAAGGCATAACTTCTCTTAATCTTACTATGAGTTATATTTACAATATATACTTTAAAATGTGTCAGTCAGTGTGCAATAATATGGAACAAAATTCACAGTTGATGAAGAAGGTATCATATTACAAGAGATAAGCAATAAGAATGGACTCTTGTAGCTGTTTTATGCCAGAATATGCATGTGTGTGTGTGTGTGTGTGTGTGTGTGTGTGGCTGTGTATGGCTGTGTATGTGGCTGTTCTAAAGAGCTGACATTAGAACTGAATTATTTTCTTTAAAGAACAGCAGAAACCACATCAATAATTTATCCTTCTTTGGAATACATCTCAAATATTCCACTACATGAATAACTTGGAACAGATTTGGGACTTAACAGATATGATAGTCCACTTTAACTTCTTAAAAAGATGTAAGTGAATTTTTTTCCTACTAAAATCATCAGATTCCTTTTCATGTCATAGACAAATTTTTACTGATGGGATATAGAAGTGCCTGCTTACACTAATTTATTTTCTTTACTGTATTATCATATTACCCGAAATTCCCTTTCTCAAGTTTTTTTTCAACAAAATATTGTGCCTCTAGAAGTCTCCTTTAATATAAGATTAATGTAAAATCTTGTCATTATTTAATCTGTTATATGATATTGCATATGAAAATGAAAAGTGGAATTTAAGAATCAACCTTGAATACAAACAGTGGAACTCAGAAAAACTGCATTGTCATAGGAGAAGAAGAAAGGTTGGATCATAAAATAAAAGCAAGGGAAGGAAAGAAGTAAGGTGGGAAGGAGTGGATCCAAGTGAGACATTGCTGGTACATTTTTAGTCGATGAAGGACTAACATTATGTTTTTATATTTTCTATTCACACAAGCATTATTACACTAAGTATAACATTTGGCATATTTGCAGGTATACATGTGGGTATGTTGATGCCAGAATTTGCTTGTCCCATCTCTCTCTTTTTCTATCTAAAGGAATGTTTACTATGCAACTAGTTTCCTTCACTCCCAGATATTAATCAATGAACTGATAAGAATGAACTGGTAGAGTGGACCAAGCTAAGTTTTCAAAATGAGATATATGGACTCCTGAGTATATATGAAAACTTACCAAAGGGCTTTTTGATCTCAGCCCTATAGAAATTTTTTGCTGCATTATTCTTTGTTGGAAGGTGCTATCTGGTACATGGGATATTTAATAACAACCTGGTCTCCATCCACTAGACTCCACCCCAAGCGGAGATGCACAGAATGTCTCCTGGGAGGGAGATAAATTTTCTCCCATCTAGAATCACTGTTTTAGGAAAGCCAACTTCTCGGTTCTCCACTTCCCCATGAACTTTTTCCTGTAACAGATATGGCCAGAAACTTTGTGTGTTAACAAAACATCCTTTAACAAGGCAACACAAACTCCCAGTTGAGCTTCATGATTCAAATATATTTCTGAAAATTCTGAAGCTTGATGTTAAATGTTGTGTATTTTGACCTGTGTGAAGACATTCTAAATTAAAAGATAAATGACAGAAATAATGACAGGTTTTATTTAACAGAGTCATTTTTTTCATTTGGCTTCACTAAGGGAAAAAAGAAAAAAAAAAGAGGAAGAAAGGGAAATAAGACATTGCTCCTCTGAGATCAAAGCAGAAAAACTGATATTAAATATACAAAGGTGATGGTGGCATGTTGTTTCATCAAGAAGATAAATATTAAAAGAAGCAAGACATAATCTAATCATTTTTAAAAATTCTATTGTAGAAATGATTATTTTAAGAAGACTTATTTATTTGTTAGAGAGAGAGAAAGAGGGCAGGGGGAGGAGCAGAGGAAGGAGGAAAGAAAGAATCTCTAACACTTTTCACTGAGAGGGAAGCCTGACACGGGGCTCGATACCACCACCCTGAGATTACGCCTGAGTTGAAATCAAGAGTCAGATGCTTAACCAACTGAGTCACCCAGGTGCCCCAAAGTGATTTTTTTTTTTTAAATATTACAATGAAGCATCATTTGTCCAAAATTATTTTAGGGATATCTTGAAGCAAATTTTAACTATGATTTGAATTATGCTTACCAATAATCCTAGCTATTTTTAATATGAAACATATACACATGAGACATGCAAGATGCTGAGTTATATCAAGAAACTTTAGTAATACGTTCAAAGTGAGAATTACCATTATATTGTCCCACAGAATACTATTTTCTGCTGATTAAATAGGAAAGTTTATAATAATTAAATGTAGCATTTTTAAAGAGGGCTATGAGTCTAAAAAAAATAGTTTATTATAAATCATAAACCTGAATTTGTAATTTAAAAAATAAGGAAGAATCATGTGCATGCATGTATATGTGTATTGGAATTTTAAAATCTCAAAAATAGCTTTGTTATGATAAACTTCCAGTAAATCATGCACTTTTCTTTCTCAACTAAAATGATTACCCTTTTGAAATCAGGCTTTGAGAATTGTATTTCTCTTTATTCTGTCATGAGAAAGATTTCTCCTTTTTTGGAAAAGAAAATAATATACTATAATTCGTGGAAGGAAATTGTATTTGGTAAAACTTGACTATTAATCATAATTTGAGGATTTTCTAGCAGCAGGAGCTGAATAATTCTGACTGCTAGTCCACTGTTAAAGGAAAAGAGACATTCTGGAATAATGAGCCTGTGTGAAATTCTGATGTTGGTGATACAGTATTAGCATCAACATTTTCCTCTGTGACACAAAGCATTGATCCTTTTGGGGCCTGCTAATTGCCCAGCTGGAGCTTTTGGTTCCTGCATAACTGAATTTAATGATAAATCAGACCTGTATTTGCTTTCAAGGGACTTTCAGTCTGGTTAGTAAATCAGAAAGATCAACACCAGATCTTGGTTAAGGATTGTAAGACTTATGACAACATAGTTTAGGAAAAAAAAATCACAGAAAGAAGAAATTACTTTTAGCTTACAGGAAAGAAAAGAATTGCACAGAAAGGAAGACGCAGTGTGGAGTTTGCTGAATTTGACCTGGATTGAACGGTGAAGAGGTAGTTCATAATGAAAGACAGAAAAAGAATAAGTTCCACACCAAGCAATAGCATGAACAAATAAACGATAAGAAATCACCATCACATACATCAAAGAGGAAATAGGTCAGGAGAAAAATTTTATTAAAATATATATTGAGGAGCACCTGGGTGGCTCAGTGGGTTAAAGCCTCTGCCTTTGGCTCGGGTTGTGTTCCCAGGGTCCTGGGATTCAGCCCCACATCGGGCTCTCTGCTCGGTGGGGAGACTGCTTCCTCCTCTCTCTGCCTGCCTCTCTGCCTACTTGTGATCTCTGTCTGTTAAATAAATAAATAAAATCTTTAAAAAAATAAAAAAAATATATATTAAAATGATAATACTATAGGGACATTGTGAGTTGGTGAAATAAATAGTATTTTCTATTTAAGAACAACTTATCTTCATCTTATTGTTTTGCATTCACTAAAAAGTCATGTGTTTTTTATTAATAATTTTTGAGTTGGGCCATATGAAAAAGCCTTATTAGACATCAGATTTAATTTATATATGAATAAACAGAAACATTCACATGGCATATATAATTTCATACACTAACGAATAAAGCAACATATCATTAGTACCTCACCTTGTCTCCTATCCTCCAATACCCATTCCTCACTTTTTAAAAAACAATGTGATAACTTTTTATTCCTTAAAGAATCAATAAGGAGTGAGATTATTATTTTTTAATTAATTTTTAGAAGAGTATGGTGCATTTGTCTTAAGGATATCTTTCTTATTTTGAAATGACATTATATAAAAAATCCTGGACAATTATTCAGTCTTTTACTTGCTACTTTAGCATGTAGTTGCCTGCTACAGTATTTCATAAAGAAAACATTTTAAAACATTCTTTATAAACAGGGTATTTCTGTATGAATTTGTCAGCTCAAGATGGGGTATTTTTTTAATCCCAATTCATTGTTGAAAAGGCACTTATTCTTATAATGTATTTCATAATAGTAGATAGGACATCTGTTTTGTCTTGGGTATGTAAGTAGTGAGCTCTCTCCTTCCTAATAGATCATTGTAGGGCCTATATAACAGTCCTGAGAGAAGACAAAAACGTGTGAGAGATCTGACATTAATAAGAACTCTGAGAAGCGATTCCCCCACCTTGGTGATATTCCCCTTATTAATTTGAGAGATTTTTCAGATTAACAGTTAAAAAAAACCCACAAAAATAATTGTTTTTATGACTTGAGTGTGTCCATTGAAATGAGACAAGCTCTTTATTATTATGCATATGTGTGTAACATCATATATCTATGTTTCCACACCGTAAGTGAGATTTGGATATACAAAAATCAAAGAGGGAATAATAAGCCTAAGATTAATGTATTAAAATCTAATAAAATGAATCTTCTCACATTTTGTATATGCACAGAATATTTTGAATACTTAAAGTCTAAGTATATTAAGCTAACCAGAATGGGTTTCCATATCAATTTGTATTTTTTAATATTGATGTTGAATTTAGCAGAGAAATAAACTGTATTAATGACATATTATTATTTGTCCCACATAAAAGAGATGGGTAGAAAGACAAATACCATATGATCTACCTCATATGTGGAATTTAAGAAAAAAAACAGATGAACTGATAGGAAGGGGGAAAAGAAAAAAAAAAAAAAAGAGAGGGGGGGGAAGAAGCCATAAGAGACTCTTAAAGATAGAGAACAAACTGAGAGTTGATGGAGTAATGTGACTGAGGGATGGGTAGATGAGTAATGGGTATTAAGGAGGGCACTTGATGTATTCAGCCCTGTGTGTTGTATGTAAGTGATGAATCACTGAATTCTACTCCAGAAACCAATATGACACTGTATGTTGACTAAAATTTGAATAAAAAAAGAGCAAGAAAAAAAGAGATTGGTAATTATATGGCCATATATGTTTAAGATCTTTATGACCCCCATTACATGACATTGTTATATGGTAAATGGCATATATCTATGTTCTCTTTTATTTTCTTGTTCAAGATTTCAAATATAAATATATAGCCCCAAATGTACAGATTAATTTTTGTGTATCTAGACTCTGGGAGGACATAAATCATGGCTTTTGCATTCATATTAAGAATCTTATCGGAATGCTTGTGACATAGCAAGTATTAAATAAGAGTTGCTCTGGAAATTTATTTCAGAGAATAGACTGAAGAACAAAATGCAGTATTAGAACATAATGTCATATATTTCTTTTTTTAAATCACATATTTCTAAATGATGTACATGTCTAAATTGAATGTATTTAAAAGTAGGTCTTGAAATTATTATAAGAAGAGAAAGATAAATCAATAGATATAATGGGTAATGACCAACTGTTTTAATAATTGGTAGATCAACCAGATTTTTGAAACAAATATGAAAATAGATGTTTTCGAATACATAGTTGCCATACCAGATCTAAGTATCAATTATAGACCTCAGTATCCAATAATTAGAAAACATAAGTGTTTTAAAATCTCAGAACACATATATTCTACAAAATACTAGACTCCAATGAAGTTTAAAAATATCAAAAATTTAAATCAAATACTTCAATCTTTTTTTTTTCCAAATACTTCAATCTTAAAGTGATTAAATTCAAAGGCATTCATAATAAATTTATCCAAAAAATAGTGGTGGAAATCTCTGGAGACATAATGGAGATAAACATACTAGAAATAAAGGTGAAAAAATCTTAAGTTGAAAGTTGATAGTGTGCTAAAGAGGAAATGAGAAAAAAAACTTGGCTCTAGAAATGTTAGGATGATATTTTAAAATGTACAAGAAAAGAGTAAAGCAATTTTAAAATAATATTTCAAGAGACACATAATATTATTTACAAAGGAACAAGGGTCAGATCTACGTCATATTTCTTTTTAAGATTTATTTATTTATTAGAGAGAGAGTGAGTGAGTGCGAGCAGGGTGGCAGGGCAGAGGGAGAGGGAGAAGATCTCAAGCAGATTCCTCCTTGAGCTTGGAGCCCAATGCGGGGCTTAATCCCTGAACACTGAGATCATGACCTGAGCTGAAATCAAAAGTTGGATGCTTAGCCAACTGAGCCACCCAGGTGCCCCAACATCAGATTTTTAAAAACCACACAACTGGCTATAAGAAGAAAATGGAATAATATTTTTTTTTCAAATATTAGAGAAATAGTACATAGAATTTAGCATTTTTTATCTAGTTATATAAGCAAATCTAATAGTGTTTAAAAATACAAAATACTATGCTCTTATCAATCTTACCCTATATATACAAAGGAGATATCATACTTAAAAATCTATATATAGATATAAGATACACATGATACATTTTACAACAAATCCATCATAAAAACAGTCAGGATATCAGAAACAGGAAGGAACTTATTTACACAATAAATATTATTTTTAAAAGTCAACAAATATGGGCACCTGGGTGGCTCAGTTGGTTAAGCCTCTGCCTTCAGCTCAGGTAAGGATCTCAAGGTCCTGGGATCGAGTTCCTTATCAGGATCTCTGCTCAGCAGGGAGCCTGCTTCTTCCTCTCTCTCTCTCTCTCTGCCTGCTTCTCTGACTACTTGTGATCTCTGCCTCTGTCAAATAAATAAATAAAATATTTTTAAAAAATCAACAAATATTATTCTAAATGGGTCAATGTAAAGCATCTCCAATTTGAAATCAAGAATAATAGAAGGAAGTATATTTTCATAATTTAAATAAACTCTTTGGTGGCCCTAGCATGCATCATAATATGCCCAAAAGGAATAAGATACATGAGGATGGAAAGAAAATAGTAAACTGATATTGTTTGTATAATATATGATGATATATTTAGAAAAAATAAGTAGATGCATTGTTATACAAAATTATAGAGTATATCCAGATAGCAGGTAATAATAATATAAAAAATTCAAATGAATTTCTTTTATATGAACAACAAACAACGAAAATAATTTGTTATTATTTAATGTAATATCACAGAATGTCAAGTAACTAAGAATAAGTCAAACAAAATGTGTGCTGGATTTTACTAAAAATCTGATAAAAGTTTATTAAAATATCTTCTACCTATACTAAAGGAGAACCTGTTTTCAGTATAAAGTAATATGCCATCATGAGAACGTCAACTCTTCTGAAATAAAGTTATGAATTACATAGAAAAAGAAAGACTTCCCAATTTGTTTTATACAATCAGTATTTCCCTGATGCCACAATCTGACAAAGATATTGAAAAAAAATTAAAAAGTAATATTTTTCATAGATATAGACATCATGGATTTTATTGAGTAATATATCTCAAAAATTCAAAGCTGACATATCATTTAAAACCAGTTAAATTAATTAACTATATTAACAGAATAAAGGAATAAATCATGCAAACAACTCAACGATCATCCACTTGTGATAAAACTTCTAAGCTAAGTACAAATACATATTGATACTTCCTCAGTCTAATAAAGATCATCTCTGATGAATCCTACAAATAACATTATATCTAATTATAAAAGACTGAATACTTTCTCTCTCAACAGAAAAATGCAGATACCACCTTTCAAAACTTCTTTTCAGCTTTGTACTGGATGTCCTATCTAGTGCAAGAAAGCAAGAAAAAAAAAGATACAAAGATTGGAAATAAGTCAAATTGCCAATATTCTTAGACCAGATTTTTTTTAAATTTGAAAAACCCTATGGAATCTAACAAAACAAACTCAAATTCTACTAGTTCTGAGGAACAAATATAGTAAGTTCCCAGGACATGAGGTCTATATAAAAAATTGATAGTATCTCCAAACACTGGCTATAAACAACTAGGAAATGAAATTAAATGTTCATTTTCAATAGTGCCAACAAACCTGAAAGACTTGGGAAAAATTTAAGAGTGAAAAACATCTATTCTGCAAACTACAAAACAATTTCTGAGACTAAAATAAAGAAATGCAAATAAGTGAAGAAATATGGTCACCCAGCGAAACTAGAACACTCAATGTTGTTAAAATGAGAGCTCTCTAAAATTGGTCTATGCAGTCACCAAAATCTAAATCAAAATCTCATCAGACTTTTGGTAGAAGTGATGAGGTAATTCTAAATTAATAAATGCAAAATATTTAAACTGGTCTAAACAATTTTGAAACAAAATAATATACGATTGGAAGATGTACACTACCAGATTTCACAGCTCACAGCAAAGCTACAGACACAGCGGTAGTGGAATAAATATAGATAAATAGATCAATGGAAGAGAATAGAGCATCTAGATGTAAACTAACAATAATAAGTTCCATTGATTGTTCAATAAAATTTCCAAAGCAATTCGGTGGGAAATGCAAAGACTTTTCAAACATAGGTGGTAGAAAAACTAGATATTCATATCCAAAAAAAGTCAATCAATCTTGATATATATTTAATATCTCACAGAAACCTAACTCAAAATGAATCAGGAGCTAAGTGTAAAAGTTGAAACTATAAAGTTTAAATTATAGCTAATGGCTCAAAGTTGACCTGAGGATAAGTGAGCTCAGATTAAAACAATTACCACAAATATATTATAAAGTATGTTTCAATATTAGAAACTTCTGATCATCAAAAGACACCATTAAAAAATTAGTAGACAAGCCACAGATTGTAAACATACATCATCTGATAACAGACATAGCCAGAATATATTTTAAAAATCTACAACTCAAAAGTTCACAAACAGTCCAATAAATATATGGGTGAAAGGCTTAAACAAACATATCTAAAAGGGAAATGTTTAAATGAACAAAAAGCTTATGAAAATGTGTTTGACATTATGAGTTAACAGGGAAATACAAATTATAATTACTATGAGACACAACTATATTTTCACTGTAATGACAATTTTTTTAAAGTAATCTCTTCGCCAAACATGGGCCTCAAACTCATGACTCAGATCAAGAGGCACACACTCTACTGACTGAGTCAGAAAGGTGCCCTACTAATGACCAAATTTTTAAAAATAGTCTCAATTCCAAATATTGGTATGGATGCTGAAAACATGAATTCTCACAGATTGCTGGTTGTACTGTAAAGAGCACAGCTATGCTGTAAAATATTTGGCAGTTCACTATAAAGTTGAACGTACAGCTCTCCTTTGACCTAACAGTTATACCTTCCAGGACATAAGCAAGAAAAAAAATGTATCCCCATCAAAATAAGATGCATTCTTTAGAGGAGATTTATTTATAATATCTCAAAACTGGAAATAACACAAAGTTCTATCAAAAGAGAAATAGATGCACACTCGACTCTATATTCATACAATGGGATATTGTTTAGCTAAAAAAATGATTCTTAACAACTGTATAAATCTCAAAGATATTTTGATGAACAAAATAAACTAGAAACAAAGAGTACATGTGACATGATTTCTCTTATAGGAAGTTTTAAAGTAGGCAAAACTAATCTATAGTGAAATAAAATCTGGACTGTGGTTGCTTCTGGGTCAGAGTAAATAGGGAGTTGTGACCAACTGCTGAGTCATATAAGGGGGCATTTAGGTTTGAGGGAGTCAGGTATATGATATTCATCGAATGGGTATATTCACTTAAAATGCATTAAATCATAGTCTCAGTTTGTGAATATCAATATATAAAATTTACCTCGTAAAAGAAATAAACAAATAGTAGACTCTAGTTAGTATATTGAAGACAATGAGATCAGGTTTCTTACTATTAAGACAGAGTTTCAAAACTGGGAAAGGAAAATTGGTATGTACTATGTGATGTTAGCTTGGAACTGGAAGTGTCAGTATGTATGCATATTATATATAAATAAGGGGATAGGAAGAGACAGTAAAAAGAACAAGAAGAAAAAAAAAGAATAAGTACACTTATTCCTTATTCAGATTTTTTTTTTTCTCATGTTAAAAGGATGGAGGGCTTTTTGGAGAAATTATTTCTAGAACTGGAAAATGCAATATGAACCCAGAACATACTATTGCAAAACACAAGGGGAACTCAAAGAATCATGAATATATGTCAACGTGACACTAGCCAGTTTGACAGAACTCCCTATAGCTGTATTTGGGACTATTTAAGTCTCAAAAAAATGAAAGGAGTGGATTAAGAACTATTACATAAAATAATCCATGAGTGCATGGTGAGATTGTATATATATATTATATATATATCCTGATTAACAACATTGAGTTTATTCATATAATTATATATATTTTATATATCTAAATATATATGATGTATATATTATATATAATAATAGTATTATATATATGTGATATATATCCTTTACAATATAATAACAAATCATAGTAGGAGTGATAAATCACCAATAGATACTAAAGCTAAATGGTAAAGGTACAGGAGACTTACCTAGTTTCAAAATATCTCCCCACAGGCTACTTACTAGTTTCAAGAGGAAAAAAAAATAGTAATACCAGCACTGAGAAACGTATAGAATACCATCTGAACCGTGACATCAAACCTAGCATCACCAAAACTGGGACAAAAAACATCATGTGTCAGATAAGATGCTTTGTAAAAGAAAGATCTTCACCCAATGAATCTAATCATGAAGAAGCATCAGAAAGAACTAAATTGGCAGACAGTTTACAAAATAACTTGTCTTCTTCAGAAAGGTTAAAGTCAACAAACATAAAGAGAGACTGCCACTAATGAGATGTGACAACTGAGTGCATTGTGTGATCTGTATTTGGTCCTGGAAAAGGAACATAAATTGCTAAGAAGGACATTATTGTGAAAACAAATTAAATCTGAATATTGTCTGTGGATGAGATAATTTCCTAATTTTTAAAACTGAATTGTGATTTGGTAAGAATGTTTCTTTTTCTTAAGAAATAAACATTATTTAGGGTTAAGGAGGTGCATTGCTTCCAACTTACTATGGTTCAGAAAAATAGTACTATTTATATATATATAAAATTAAAATACAGAAGTAATGGCAAAGTGAATGGTCTTAAATCTAACAATTATTGAATCTGAAAAAGGCATATAAAGGGATATAAGACATCCTGGTATAATTCTAGCAAGTTTATTGTAGGTTTGAAACTATTTCAAAATATAACCTACAACAAAAAAAGGAAAGAAAGAAAAAAAAGGAGGGACAGAGAAAGAAAGGAAAGAAGGAAGGAAGGAAGGAAGGAAGGAAGGAAGAAAGGAACAAAGAAGGAAAGAGAGAAAAAGAAGGAAAGGAAAAGAAAGAAAGAAGGAGAATCTGGTATAATATATAAGCCCCTTCTCCGCCCCCCACCCCTGCAGAGTCAGCAGTGCTCCCCCCAGCTGCTGCCTACTTACACACATACACACTTGACAAAGTACTTAATGTGTAGTCCTTTGTCTAGATAAAACAAAGTATCCTCAAATTAGGGAAAGCAAGACCTAATTTTTCATGAGTGCCATGATACAAAGTTAGGAATAAGAGTTTACCTTATGAAGGTGGAGACTCCATGATCATCCCTTCTATACCAGCCTACTTCCTCACTTCTCTTTAAAATATTAGTATTCAGGTGAAAGTGTAAATCTAATCCTTCATCAAAAGTGAAATGACAAAATAAGGAATTGGTAAGTGGAGTAGTCTCCACCATAACCTCAAAATTTTGTTTGAATTTGAGCACCGTAAGGATGGTCAAGCTTTTCCCCATCCCTCTCCAATTCAATTAATAGCAACTGTATTCTTGCCGTTTTCTCAGGCCAAAACCTTCAGCGACTCATGGTTGTTCCCTACAACACATGTAATCCATCCATATAGTCTATGAGTTTCAGGCTTTTTCAAAAGCTGTCCTCTTGGGCTAAAATGCTTTCTCCTATTATTTCTTACTTCTTTCAAAATTTTGGAAAAATCTCTCTCTTTTTAACATAATGCTTCCCAGTCCTATTAGAATTGCAGCTCTTTTTCACTTTTGAGAAATATATGTAACTTATCTTATCATGCTTTTTTTTTTAGATTTTATTTATTTTTTGACAGACAAAGATCACAAGTAGGCAGAGAGGCAGGCAGAGAGAGGAGGAAGCAGGCTCCCTGCTGAGCAGAGAGCCCGACGTGGGGCTCAATCCCAGGACCCCGAAATCATTTAACCCACTGAGCCACCCAGGCACCCCTATCTTATCATTCTTTTATTAGAAATATATATATATATTTTTTACCTTATAAGATGTCATGTATTTATTTCTTTTTTTTAAAAGATTTTATTTATTTATTTGACAGAGAGAGATCACAAGTAGGCAGAGAGGCAGGCAGAGAGAGAGAAGGGGGAAGCAGGCTCCCTGCTGAGCAGAGAGCCCCATGCGGGGCTCGATCCCAGGACCCTGAGATCATGACCTGAGCCGAAGGCAGAGGCTTAACCCACTGAGCCACCCAGGCATCCCTCATGTATATATTTCTTTTTCTTTTTTTTTTTTTTAAAGATTTTATTTATTTATTTGACAGAGAGATCACAAGCAGGCAGAGAGGCAGGCAGAGAGAGAGGAGAGAGCCCGATGCGGGGCTCGATCCCAGGACTCTGAGATCATGACCTGAGCCGAAGGCAGCGGCTTAACCCACTGAGCCACCCAGGCGCCCCACTCATGTATATATTTCTTATGTGAATTTAAGCTCTAAAGAGACTGGCACGGTTGATGGCTCTGGTAGCTAATGTTTCCTGAGTACACAGAATAATTCTGTTGACACAGTACACCCCTACTAAGTATTTGTGGAATAAATGTTTCTTTTTTGACTACAGAATTGTCATTTAAGTAACACCTATTCTGTTTGAATCTAAACCATTAGATTCACTGAAAAATAAGGTTTTTAAGAAATGTTTATAGCTTCAATAACCTTTTCAGTTTTCAGATGTAGCTCTGATTTATTTAGCATTTTTGTATTTGCTAAAGTTCGTGCCAAATACTTCATATTTAATTAATCCTCAAAACAACTTTATGTTATCATAGCAATTTTATATATCAAACAAATCTAGACTCACAGAGGTTAAGCAAATTGCCCAAGGATGTAAAGTCAGTAAGCAAAAAAGCTTTTAACTCTTTTAGGGATAAATTTTGCATACAAAAATTAGAAAATTGTAAGTATGAAGCTAAATTAATTGTTGCAAGATGAACACATTCATGGAAGCACACCCTAAGACAAAAGAAAGAATCCAACAAAAAGCGCTTATGACCCCTTGTGTCTGATGCAATCTATACAACTTGTCTCCTCTGTAAAGACAAACACTGGCTTCTAATACTATAGTATCCTTTTCCCTATTTTTGAAGTTCACATCATTGTAATCATATTGTATATATTGTTTTGTGCCTTGATTATTTCAGTTAGCACTACACTTTTATCACTGAACAGTATTCTATTATAGGGACACCTGTGTGGTTCAGTGGGCTAAGTGACCACTCTTGATTTCGGCTTAGCCCATGATCTCAGGGTTCCCGGATCCAGCCCCGCATCAGGCTCTGCACTCAGTGGGGACTCTGCTTGAGGATTTCTGCCCTTCTCTTTCTGCCCTTCCCCCAACTTGCAGATACTCTCTCACTCTCTTTCTCAAATAAATAAATAAACCTTTAAAAAAATAGTATTCTAAAAAAAGTAGTATTCTATTGTATGGATGTACCACCAGTTGTTTATTCATTCACTGACTGAAAGACATCTTGGATTTTTCCAGTTTTGGAAATGATGAATAAATATGATAAATGTTTGCCCATAGGTTCCGGTGTGGACATAGATTTTCAAATCATTGGGCAAATATCTAGCAGCACAGCTGGATCAAACTGTTTGGCATTTTAAGAAACTACTAAATTGCATTCCAAAGTTTTTTTTAAATTTTATTTTTTTTATTCCTACTCACAATAAATGTGAACTCTGGTTGCTCTACATCATCTCCAGCAGTTTCTGTTGTTAGTTTTGAATTATGCTTATTCTGATTGGTGTGTATTGGTATCTCACAGTTGTCTCAATCTGCATTTTTCTAAAGACAAATGATGTTGAGTATCCTTCCATGTACTTATTTAGGATCTGTAGATCTTCTTTGGTGAAGTATTTGTTCAGGTCTTTTGCCAACCTTTTAATTAGCCTGGTGACTTTTCTTTTGGAGAAGATTAATTAATCCTGTTAATTATGACTCAGTTTCTTTAATAGACATTGAATTCTTTTAATATATTAGTCTTTGAACTTTGTGTGAGTTTTGGTAGTTTGTATCTTTCAAGGATTACTACATTTCAGAAAATTAAGACATCTTGTGGGCATAGATTTGTTGATAGTATTACTAATATGTTGTCTATAGGATTGATTTAATGTCCATTGGCTACTCTTTTAACTTTAAACATTTTTAATTTATGTATATTTTTTTAAAATTCTGGATTAGCCTGGTTACTAGATACTTATAATCTTCATTGATCTTTTTAAAGAACCAACTTTAGATTTTATTCAACTTCAATATATTTCAATTTCGCTGATTTCTGCTCTGATTTTTATTATTTGTTTTCTTCTGCCCCTTTAACATTTTGTAGCAGCACTCACTACCTCTGATAATCTTCCTTATTCTAAGGTTTGCTTTGTCTGAAATTAATAGTTACACCAGCTTTCTTTTTATTAAATGCATTGTGCATTCTTTTACTTTCCATTCTATTTAGCCCATCTGAATCTTTATAATTAAAATGGGTTTCTTGTAGACAATGCATAGTTTAGACCTTTTGTTTTTATCCATTCTAACAATATCTGCCTTTTGATTGATTCAGGCCATTCACAACTGTAATGATTGTTGATATAGTTGGATTAATATCAATGTTTATTTTATTTTCTATTCATTGCACTTACTCTGTTCTTTTTTTTTTTTTTAATACAAATTCAATTAGCCAAGGTATGGTACATCATTCGTTTTTGATATAAAGTTCAATGATTCCCCAGTTCACTATAACACCCAGTGCTCATCACATCATGTGCCCTCCGTAAGGCCCCTCCCTCATTTACCCCATCCTGCCCCCCTTTCCACAATCTTCAGTTTGTTTTCTGGAGTCAGGAGTCTCATATGGTTTGTCTCCCTCTCTGATTTGTTCCTTAAACCGGTCAGAATGGCTAAAATCAACAAGACAGGGAACAACAAATGCTGGCTAGGATGTGGAGAAAGGGGAACCCTCTTACAACATTGGTGAGAATGCAAGCTGGTATAGCCACTCTGGAAAACATATAGAGGTTCCTCAGGACATTAAAAATAGAGCTATTCTTTGTGGTTTTTGTTTTGTTTAAATTCTTTTTTCCTTCTCCAGATTTAAATGAAGATTTTATGTGATTCTAATTTATTTCCTCTACCAGAAATTATGTTTTGAAAAATAAAATTAGTGAGTGCTCTGAAGTTTGCAATATACATTTGTAACTAATCTAATTCAAAGTAGTGACTTGGAATTTGGTTTATATAGAATCTTCAACAAAAGACAGTAAGTTTGAAGAGAAAGGACAGTTTTAGGCTTCCAAGGGCAGCAAATTATGGGAAAGTAACCATAAGGCAGGAAACTAATGGAGCAAGATGTTTGAAGATTCCTCTGGTAGCACCTCTAGGCACTTAAGAGTGTGTCTCCAGTAAAAAGAGATTTCATATCCTGCCTTCAGGCAGAAAAGGGAAGGGTAGAGACAGCTTTTCTTATGTTTGTTGCTTCTTAATTGCCTTGAGCTCAAAATAATTTTTATGTCAAAAAGGCATATTTTGAACTGACATATTGTGGTTTCCTTCGGTTCCTTCTCTGATGCTTTTTTTTTTTTTTCCAAATCCAAATTTGTGACCTGGATCACTTTCCTTCTTCCTGATAAGTTGCTTTTAACATTTCTTGCAGAACAGATTTTCCAGTGATTAATTTCTTTAGCTGTTCTTCATCTAAAGAAGTCATTATTTCTCCTTTACATTTGGAAGTTAATTTTGCTGGATATAGATTTCTAGTTTGGTGGTATTCTTTCATCACTCTAAATACTGCACTACACTCGATTTTCATGGTTTTTGATAAGGACCCTGATATAATTTTTATCCTTGTTCCCTTATAGGTAAGATGTCCTGACACCCTGGCTTATTTCCTGATTTTTTTCTGTGTCTTTGGTCATCTGCAGTTTGAATAGGATATGCCTAGTCATTTTGTTGTTGCTTGGGGCATTTATTTTTGTTGGCATTATCTAAGCTTCCTTGATCCATGGTTTGGGATCTGTCATTAGCTTAAGAATGTTCTCAGTCACTATCATTCCAAACATTTCTTCTGCTCTGTTCTCAATTTTGCCTTTGTCTGGTATTCCAATGATGTATGCTAAAACTTTTGAAATAGTCCCATAGTTCTTGGATTTTTTTTTTCTTTTATCTTTTCCTTTTGTTTTTTGGTTTAGAATATTCTATTGACCTTAGAGCTCACTAATTCTTCCCTCAACCATGTTCAGTCCAATAATCAAAGGCAGTCTTCACCTTTTTTCAGATTTTTTTTTTAAGATTTTATTTGTTTATTTGACAGAGATCACAAGTAGGCAGAGAGACAGGCAGAGAGAGAGAGAGGGAGAAGCAGGCTCCCTGCTGAGCAGAGAGCCCGATGTGGGGCTCGATTCCAAGACCCTGGGATCATGACTTGAGCCAAAGGAAGAGGCTTTTACCTACTGAGCCACCCAGACACCCTTCAGTTTTTATATATATATATATATATATATATATATATATATCCATACACATACATATATAAAGTTTTATATATTATATTATATATAGCTTATATATTATATATTTTAAATATATTATGTTTTTTTTTTACCTCTAGCATTTGGTGTACCTGGGTGGCTCAGTAGGTTAAAGCTCTGCCTTCGGCTCAGGTCATGATCCCAGGTCCTGGGATTGAGCCCCGCATCAGGCTCTCTGCTCAGCAGGGAGCCTGCTTCCTTCTCTCTCTCTGCCTGCCTCTCTGCCTACTTGTGATCTCTGTCTGTCAAATAAATAAATAAAATCTTTAAAAAATATATATATATATATATCTAGCATTTCCTTTTAATTTTTCTTACAGTTTCCTTCTTTCTGTGTACATTGCCCATCTGCTGTTGTATGCTGCTTACTTTTATTATTTGATCACTTAACATTTCAATCCTAGTTGTTTTAAAATTTCTGTGTGATTACTACATTTTAAAATATCTCATTCTGATTTTGGTGATTGCTATTTTTCTTCAGACTCTTTTTTCCTTTCCCTTTTGTCATGTCTTAAAATTTTTTGATAAAAGGCAGACGTTGTATTAGGTAATAGGAATTGAGGTAAATAGACCTTTAAGTGTGAGGATTAATGTTTCTTCGACTGTGAACTGGGATATTTAATGTTTGCCAGAGGTATAGGTGTAAGAGGCTTCAAATTCTTCTGTTGTCATTAGGTATCACTACCTGCTTCTTATGGAAATAAACTGTGTTGTAGCTCTTTCAGCTAAAACTCGCATCCTGGAACCTTGTTGGTAGAGTGATAAGGCATGGGAGACAGAGCATTCTATAAATTGTTTTATGAAATCTCAAACATTAGTGGGCCTGTGTCTCAGGGTTGTTACTTTTGCAAGTCTTTCACTGACACTGTAGCTTTTTTTTTTTCCATGTCCCTTCTATTCATACCTGATTCCATCATTCTAAATGTATGTCCTTGATATTCACACCCCTTATTACTATGTCCCTTTCCTAGATAAGACAGAAGGATGTTGGGTTGAAGGAAGTTATTTCCTATATTGGGATAAGTCTCTTGCAAAATGTTTTCCTCTGTAGAATAGACCTTTGTTATGAAAAATTCTCTGGGTCCATTTTACAATGATCACTCTTCCCCTCCTGCCTTGGCCAAGAGAGATTGAGATCTCTCTTGTTATGGGCTGCCTCTCCCCCTGAAAAAATTCTCTGAGTCACTTTTATGGGCACTGAGCTCGGTGGTAGCCTCTGTGTTTCTGGGCTTGCCTCACTTAGTATGGAACATGTACCCTAGGAGAGAGCTGGGGTGAGGGATCAGGTATTCTCAAACTGCCATGACTATGGTAGATTCAATCTGATGTGTGTGCTGGGGGGAGAGGGGGTTGGCATAGGAAGGGAACCTCTGACCTCTCCTGTACTCAGAAAGTCAGTTTGTTCCATTCAGAGTTTAAAAGGATGAGAAAGGCTGATGGTTTCCTTCTCCTGGTGAGAGAATATAACCCTTGATTGTGAGCTGAGGGGAGATAAATTTCAGTTTTCTTGTCTATATCGTTCTAGAGTAGATTTAATTCAAGTTGAATTAGATGGAGAAAAGGTAGAAATAGATCATTGGTCAAATGCCAAAAACTCATGGTATTCTTACCATGCTTTAGATTTTCTTGAATACATTATGCCTTTACTGTAAGCTCTTAGCACAAATCCCAGTCTTTAAATGAGTTTTTGAAATAACTTTTGTTAGTTGTGCTTGTTTTGGTGTGGAGTGTTTCCAGGGAACTCTTCATGTTTCCACACTAGAAGCAAAACACCTCAACATCTATTTTTGTACCATTCATATTGAATAGAGTATGTATACTTACTACAGAAGATTGGTGATAACATGCCATGGAACAATGAACTCTAGCCTTGAAGCCACATACATACTAAAAGCTAAATAACTCTGATGTGTACTGCCTGAGCAGCCTGGGGCAAATTACTGTACTAGGGCAAACTTAGCAAAACGAGCACAGAGATCTTGAAAAGATTTTGTCTATTAATTCCATTTTATTTATTTATTTATTTGTTTGTTTGTTTATTTATATGTCAGTCACTATACATCATTGGCTTCTAAATATCTCTTATTTTCATTTAAACATTTCAAAGCTTTTAATTAAAATAACTAAAATTAAAAATGAAACACTGTTCTATACCACACTTACCTCCTTACAAATTCACCAGCATGTAGATTCTTCAAAATTAAAATTTGCTAACTAATTAAATAACCCTTGCACACACAGTAGATCATTTCCTGGGACATGTATTCAAAGGATGGGTTGAGAGGAAGGAAGAGATGAAGCAGAATGGAATATGACTGCATACCTCCAGAACAACATTTCCCCCAAACTTTTGCATGCATAATAATCATCTAGGGAGCTTATTAAATAGCAGATTCTTTTATCCGATCACCAGAGATTTTGACTCAGTAAAGCTAGGATGGGTCCTGGTAATTTGAATTTTTAATAAGCATCTCAAGTGATTTTGATAGAGGTGCTATAAGAAACACATTTTGAGAAGTCTAGAAACATTGAGGTTCTAATCACAGTGACTGAAATGTCAGACGGGATACTAAGGAGGAGCATGAGGGATTTTATACAAGAGCTGAAAATAGAACAGGTATACCTGCTCATGATGGTTCAGTAATAACCTGTTCAAAACATTCTAAGTGCCTAAAACTCATGCTGACTACCTCTGCATTTTAGTGATTCTACCCTCTGCATTTAGAAGTTATAATACATAAGGGTTTGATTTGCTTAGAAAGAGTAGAAAAGTGGTGGAGAGAGAGAGGTAGAGAATGGTTTTGCATTTGGTTTTAATATCCTACGCATAAAAACAAAGGTGAAATGAAGCAAATTAAAGTTCGGGGTTAGGTAATTTTTAAAAACTCAGATATACTCTGTACAGGCTGCAGATGTATAATTTAAGTTTCTCAAAGTAGTTTTGCTTTTAAAATGTGTCATTTTGAAGAACATTTTTAATCAGTAGTTTATTAAAACAATATTCCACTTGATATACTTTATTTCTCGAATTTTAAATTTTAATGTGACACATATTAATCTATATTATAGTACCAATGATAATAAAATGCTCCAAATGTGACATTTTCTTATTTCATTATGTGCTATTGCACAAGATAATTTCTTATATGTTTTATATTTAAAGCACCATAAGCACAAAATGAATGCTACTCTAAAATTTATAAAAAGTATGACATCTTTTGCCATTGATGTCTCTGGTTTTACAGTAGCATCTGTGATGACAGAAATAAGAAATTTCGTGACAGTTTTTTTTTAAGATTTTTATTTATTCATTTGACAGACAGAGATCACAAATAGGCAGAGAGGCAGGCAGAGGGAGAAGAGGAAGCAGGCTCCCTGCTGAGCAGAGAGCCCGATGTGGGACTCAATCCCAGGACCCTGGGATCATAACCTGAGCCAAAGGTAGAGGCCTTAACCTACTGAACCACCCAGGCGCCCCTACATGACAGTTTAATGTTCGGTGCAATGTATGTGTCTGTAGATTTGAATTTCTCCAATAAGAAACTTCCAGAGAACTGGAATGTAAAAAATATGTTCAACTACATAATTTCCAAGTTGTAGATTCTCTCTTATGATAAGAGAGAAATATAAACACACATGCATGCATACAGGTGTCCGTGAACACACAAATACAACATGCTTCAATTGTTGGTGGAACTCTTTGCAAGTCATTTGTTTTGTTTTCCAAGAGTTACTCATTCCAACTTAAACAACTAAAAAAACTCATCTTTTTTTGATTGGGTGACATATTGAGACAATTTGGTAGACAAAGAAACTGAGTTGTGGATTAAACAAAAACAAATTATAAAGAAGGACTGTATTTTGGGATGCTATCCATCTATTATTATCCAAGAGGGAAAAAGGAATGTGGACTTTCAGGAATAGAAGATGTACAAATCCTCCTTGATCTTGCTACTAATTCCTAACTCTTGCTGTCTCTGTTGTCGATACCAATAATTTTAATAATAGCCATACAAATGTTAAGGTCACATTTCTTTTTTTTTTTTTAATTTTAATTTTTGAGAGTGAGAGAGAGCATGCTAGTAATGGAGGGACAGAAGGAGAGAGAGAAAAAGAATCACAAGCAGACTCTGTGCTGAGCATGGAGCCCAATGTGGAACTCAGTCTCACGACTGAGATCATGACCTGAGCTGAAATCAAGTCTGACACTTAAATTACTGAGCCACCCAGGCATTCCTTAATGTCACATTTCTACTTGCAAAGCATTCCTATTTTGTTTTCTCTTTTGAATTAACTCTCCACATAGGTCTCTCTTTCACTTTTTCTTTTTCTCTCCTACAACACACACACACACCCCCCCATATCCTCCCATGCATTGCTTCTACTCATTTGCTGCATCTCAGCTTAGTGCCCTTCTCTTTAGACAGCTTCCATTTCCTGTTGAAGACTGGATTAGTTCCTTAGCGGGTACTTCGGTAGCACTATCACACTCCATCATAGTATATATGTGCCTATCATTTGTCTTCTCTACTAGATCATTAACGGCTTGGTAGCAGAGAATGTAGCAAGTTGCTTGGCATATCCATGGTATTCAGTAGTTTATTTTAATTTCATACAATAACTATATATAGTATAGGTTACTTGTCAATGATCATGAAATGAAAGCATTTGCCCAAGCTCACTCAGCCAGTAGTTAGAGGAAGAAAGCCCTGAAAACAGACCTCATGGTTCTTTTTTTTTTTTTTTTAAGATTTTTTTTTTTTTTAATTTGACAGAAATGGGGAGAGAGAGAGAGGGAAAGAGAGAACACAAGCAGGCAGAGCAGCAGGCAAAAGGAGAAAGACAAGCAGGCTTGATTACATCTCGATTCTCCTCTCTGAGAGAAGCACCCATTCCATTGATCTCCTGAACCGTTGCTTCATCTTCTGGGAAGTTTTCTATATGCATTATTGTACTTAGAGAATATCCGATAAAGGCAACATTTGGGAGCCCTAGGGTAATTCTCAGTTGTATGCAGCATGCTGTTTTAAACCCTCAACTCTCACAAAATTTTATGCTTTTAGTTTTGATTTCTTTAGTAGTATAGTTGGTTTCTGTGTATTTGATTCCTATCAGTTCCCGTTGATTCCTGTCAAATTGATGTGCAGACATCCATATCTACAGTTCTTTTCCAGAGATTCTTAGACTTGATATTTTTCTATGTTTCATTACCTTCAGGCTTCTGTTTTCTCTTAACCAAATCATAAGTAACTAGGACCACTTATGTTGGAGAGCAGCTGCATTCTTACTCTGCCTTTTCTGAGCTGTTTTGTCTAACCAGGAGTATCTAATGGATATCAAGCTCATTAAAGGGTTTTGCTGATGGTTGTAAAATCTCTACTCTGTACTTAATCTTTGCTCAAAGACCAACTAGAATTCGCTTTTGATGTGAAAGACCTATTTCATTTTATCTTTTATTGTTTGGGATAAAGAAACATTTGTCTTTCCAACCCAAAAGATTCCTAAATTCATGAACTATACTTTTTTTATTGCTTGCTTCAAAACAACTAATTCTTTTCTGAGCTCACTTTCTAATAATACTTCCCATATACAGCCTACAATGAATGTCAAATACTTTCAACATTCTGTTCTGGAACATCTTCCCTCAAAATGTAAGTTCATTAAGGTGACAGTTTTACCAAATATTTCACCAATATAGAATTTTCATCAATGTCTTTCTAGGTTCTCATAACAGTTTCCTTCCTGTCTCCCTCCTGTTCCTTAAACTGATACCAAATATTTTAGTATTTGCATGAGATCAGTAACCTGATTCTGGTATCAATTACTGTACCAGTCAGAATGGCCTTGATTGTGCTGAAGTAATAACCTATCATCAATGGTTATGGCTAACAAAACAACATATGCTTATTTATTGATGATGTCATATTATATCCATGGTAAATCTGCTACAGGCTGTGCGCTGTATCCTTATTTCACATCTCAGATGGAGAGAAAAGTCACCATCATTGTTAATGGTAGGAACAGAAGGAAAAACAAGCTGAGGTCTTGTGCCAGCAGTTTAATGCTTGGCCTGCAAGTGAAACTTCCCATCTGCTCAAATGTGTTGACTAGAATGAGTCCTATGGCCCCACATAATCAGAGCACCCAGAAGTGCAATTAATCCAGGTGTCCAAAAGGGGGAGAATGATAATGAAATAATTGGTGAAGATTCTATTACAATTATAAAGTAGGATTTATCTCAGCCATGTAAACATGGTTTAGCTGTATAAAAATCCATCAGTGTATCAGTTAGCACTCTGTATAGAACACAGAAGCCTTTCTCCTTTCCAAATTATAAATGTTCTAATATTGGAAATTGGAAGCTTTTACAGTTTTGGAAGGACTTATGCACTTAATGTCAGAGAATGCTTCACCCAAAATCGCAGGCAATACTATTGGATCAGGCGATTTTCACCAAGTTACTGATGACCTACTATAGCAAATCTAAAGAACTGTTAAGAAGCTCTTTTATTTAACTTAGGATGCATTAAGTAATACTCAAGAATCTCACCTGAAAGTTGTTCACCATACTAGCATGTGTCTGTCCACAAATACCTACTCAGAATAATGGTCTCTCCTCTTGTGGCATCCAGATCTCCTATGAAATCATCGTCAGCTTTTAACTTAGTGAAAGCTAGGTGAAGAAGATACTGGAACTTAAAATAGTTTCTAGTTTCTCCTTTGTGAGGCAGAAGAGATCATAGAATGGCACATTGGTGATACTTCATTGACAACAGATAACTCAGCATGTGAATAAAACTATATGATCCTATCACTAGATACAGAAAAAAGTATTGATAAATATCAACATTCATTCATAATGTAAAAAAAACCCTTAGTCAATGAGGAGAGGAAGAAACCTCATAAATACAGCTTACTTATCAGAAATTCATAGCAGACATCATTCCTAACAATGAAAAAGTAGAAACTCTCACATCAAATAAGAGCAAGAGGGGGTATTTACTGTCATAATAATTCAACAGTTGCCCTATGGGCCTTAAACATAAATGCCTTCATGGGCTAGTGATAAAATCTAAATATCTGTGAATTCCAAGGTTGTCAGTCTACTAAACATTTTTACTCAGATGATTAGTGGCTATCTGGTATTTAACATGTGAAAAGTAAATTTTTAAATTTTCTTCTAACCCTGTTTCTCCCACTGCTCTGGTTCTCTATTGCTATCTAACAAGCTGTGCCAACACTTAAAGGCTTAAAATAACATTTATTTATTTGGTTTTTTTCCCCCCATGACTTTGTGAGTTGACTAATCTCAGCTGGATATTTTCACTTTAAAACTTTCATGTGGTTTCAGAAAGATGGTGTTTGAGAAGGAGACAGTTGATGGCTTCTTCATTCATATATTTGTGGAACCTGAATCGGAGTAGTTGCCATCTATGGGCTCTTTGGTTTCTCTCTTTCCATATGTTCTCTCTATATGGCTTCCTTACATTCAAGAGGTGTCTATGTAGTTGGATATCTTACATGATGACTGGCAACTCCAAGATAAGTGTCCCAAAAGTCTCAAGTGGGAGCTGCAAGGCTTCTTATTATCTAGGCTGAGAATTCCCAAATACCACTTCTATCACACTTTAACATTCAGTCCAGTCACAGAGATTTGCCCAAACTCAAAGGAAGAAGACTTACAGTCCACCTCTTAAGAGTAGAGATAACAAAATATTTGTTTCATTTTGAATCTATTTCACCCACAGTCCTTTCCATCTTAATATATAGTAGCTCCAGGCAAATCCAGATATACTTTATCATTTTATCCTCATACACTTTACTATTCTTTAAATTTCCAGTATTGTTAACAGACCATGTGAGTTTAGTTTCAGGGGTATAATATAGCGATTCAACAATTCTATACATTACTCAGTACTCATCATGATAAGTCATACACTTTACCTTTATAAGTTTACACTTTATACGATCCACAACTGAGATAACCTATCCCTCTTTGGGAGTCAATTTGACTACTGGGCCCACCAGTTAAGCCCATTGAGTTTACCTTTGAAATAGACCGCTCTATTTTCAGCTCTTTTACAAGTAACACCTTGGTCCAAGCAAGCATGTTTGCCCAAATTATAATAGCCTAAACATAGATGATCATTATGCAATCTATGTAGTCCACCCAACAGAGTCAGTCTTCTGAAATTTAATTAGGCCTAGTAACTAAATAACTTCCATAGTTTTCCATCTCAGACAAAAGCCAAAGCTCTCAAATATAAGATACCAAGTTATCTAGCTGCTTGATAGTTTTCTGAACTATCTTTCCATTGTTTCCCTTCTTCATGAGGCTTTACTCATATTTGCCTCTTTGTGTTTCCTAAAACACACCAATCCATTCTCACCTTAGAGGCTTTTGCACTAATCTCTGCGCACGTGTCTTGTTCCAGTTATCACTACACCTTTCAAGTCTCTACCTCTTCGTTTATAGTACTATAGTCCTCTTTACTTGTTGACTGGAAAAAAAAGTCTAATATATACTGAACATTGCATAAGTATATGTTGAAGTCCCTTATTCTGAGAAAAACTTCAATTAAAAAAATACAATTAATTGGGTTGCCTGGGTGACTCAGTGGGTTAAAACCTCTGCCTTTGGCTCAGGTCATAGTCCCAGGGTCCTGGGATCAAACCAGCATCTGGCTCTCTGCTCAGCAGGGAGCCTACTTCCCTTCCTCTCTGTCTGCCTGCCTCTCTGCCTACTTGTGATCTCTGTCTGTCAAATAAATAAATAAAAATTTTTTAAAAAGTTACAAAAAATTAAAAAAAATACAATTAATTGACCCATAAGTCTCTTTTTTTTTTCAAAGATGTGCTTTCTGACTGGCACTGATATGAGTAAGACTGTTCTCTTTGTCATACTAAACTTTTAAATCTTGCATTTTAATTATTTTACTAAAAATTTTACCTTTGAAGCAATAATTATTTCAAAATATGTGTTTAAATTCTCAAGTTATGAGTTTTAAATTAACTTAAAAATATATGGTGTTAATGTATCACTATTAGAGAATTCAAACTTTCTATATATCTTTTATCAATTATATGATATATAATATAAATATATAAAATAGATATTGATAATTATTTTTGGAAACTTAAACAGTGTAATTTTTAAATGTATAACTCAATATAGGATATAAATGTCACTTTAGGTATGTTATTAAAATCATGACCATCTTATTATTACATGATGAGATAAATTTCCAAACTTAGTTCGCTGATCTTATTACAATTGTACTGGCAATTTCATCTGTTTCTAAAATCATTAGCTTCTGTAATTATCCATAAATGAGTAATCAGTTTGTGATTTGTACTTTCTTCAATACAATAACAATAAAAAATAGTTCATTCCACTTTGTACTGTGTTAATATCATACTTGTATTTCACTAGTCTTAAGATGATAATTATTTTTGCTTAATGTATTCAGAAAGTGAAAGCAAACAGACATTTTCTAACATGTATTGTTTTTCCTAATAGAATTAATATAAATTTAATTCACAATCTGTATAAAATACAGAAATGAACAAAGAGAAAGGCATCATCCATAATCACAGCACATGTTCATTAAAATATTAAATTTTAGTGTATTTTTTCCAAAAATATGTGTGCATATATGTCTCTGTGTATATAGACATAGAAAGTTAAGATATGCATTTAATAGTTTCTATTACATATTTTTATTTTCATGAATTTTATACCATTTTTAGTATGTAAAAACTTCTGAGGAATGAATAATATTGTGTTGTGTTACTGGGTTTTCATACTTTGTAGTTATTTACTAAATTATTCCTCTAATATTAGACAGTGGGCCTAGTCTCCAAATTTTGCTACCATAAATAATGCTGCAATAAACATTCTTATGCATAATTCATTGCTCACTTCTCTGATTATTTCCTTAGGATGTATTCCTAAAATGGAATAATTGGGTCAAAGAGTATGGGTATTTTAATGATTAGGATAAATGTTGCCAAGTTGCCCTCTAGAAAGTTTCCATACATTTGTATTCCCACAAGCAGCACATTAGAGTACCCATTTGCATTTCTTTAATTATAAGTTATGTTGAATATTTTAATGCATTTATTAACCATTTATAGTTGTTGAGATTATTTTCATGGGTGGAGTTGCTCCAAGTGGTAATTTGTTCGTTGCTTATTTTTCTTAATTATTGAGGTATTAATTTTCTAAGTTACATAGATAGCATATTATTTTCTAGTTTACCATTTGACTGTTAAATTATGTATAATTTCAAGATATATATAACTTGTATACATACTCAAATTTTCTCATTTTTTCTTTCTCTTATTTTAACTTTCTCTGATTAATAATTTTTTCCATATAATGAGATTGTATATCTACCTATGTTTTCTTCTTGTTAATATTCACTTCTAATATTTTTATTTTACCATGCTAACATATACATATATATTTTAATTTTCTCTGTAACCTATTATTTATGAGTCTAGTATTTCACTTACAGAATTTATGGTGACATTAAGAGTTTTGATATGGGTCCTAACTAAAGTACAATATTTTCTTATATTTATCATTGTGACTGTGAGTTAAGGAGTGAGCAGGGGAGGAGCAACATGTCTTAATGTATGGCCTTATAAGTTCAAAACTGTAACTTCCATTGTTATATTCAACAAATATTTCTTAAGTTTCTGACTCCATTTTTGTCCAGGAAGTATTTGTTGGAAGTTAGACTGAGTATTGTTGGTATTTTCAAAGTATGACCATTCTCAGAATGTTACTGATCTTTTTTAGCAGACAAAATTGTATATGACAATAAATGGGTTGTTAAAAATCCCCAGAAGAGAAGATAAGACTTTCAATAACTTAAGTGTAGAATGACATGATTTTACTTCATTTTTGGCAAGCCCCATAATGTTCCAATGTCTATTTGAAATCAAATTATATTTCTTCTTTTTAAGCAACTATATGTCAAACAACAGCTTCCCTTAGCTCTTTTCTGTACATTGAGTCTTACAAAAATTCTTTAAACATGACCAGTGCCTAACAGTGGGTTTAATCTCCTATAAGAACATAAAATGCTATTGATAGATGAAAAAACTAAGAGATTAAAATGTGAAGGACAATCACAATAAACTGGCTTCATTTTATGTTAACTGTGAAAACTTCCATACTTTCAATTCATTACTGTTATTGTTTTACCAATGTCTGTGAATTACCTGACATTAACAATTAATTCCCACATATTTTAGTAGTCTCCCTGATCTGTAGCTTCATTTTCTGTGATTTCAGTTACCCATGGTCAACTGTGGTCTGGAAGTAAATGATCCTCCTTCTGAAATATCTTCAGAAGGTCCATAGTAGCCCTATTGCTATGTCACAGTGCCTGCATTCATCACCTCACTTCAGCCCATCACATGGGCATTTTGTCATCTCACATCACCTCAAGAAGGGTGGTATAGTACATTAAGACATTTTGAGAGAGAGAGAAAGAGAGAGATACCACATTCACATAACTTTTATTAAAATATATTGTTATAATTATTCTATTTTATTATTAGCTATTGTTAATTTCTTCCTATACCTAATTATAAATTAATCTTCATCATAGTTCTGTATATATAGAGAAAATATAGTATATGTAGGGTTCAGTAATATCTATGATCTTAGCATCTACTGGGAGCCTTGGAACGTATCTCCTCTGGATCAGTAGAGGTGGTGGTGGGGGCTACTGTAGAGGAAAAAATAATATTCAGATAAATGCATAATGCTTATAAATTGAACAGTGAAAATCCAGCATAATAGTTGGAATAAATTTTCTGAGCTTGCATTGTCCAAAGACAGAATGATGGTAAAGTTTTAATTGTCTAATTCAAGATTACTGACTAGTTCAAATGTTGCCAGATAATGGCAAATGTTGTAAGAACATTTTATTTTGCACCACAATTAAGAAAGTTTCTATCAGTCGTGGTTGTTCAGAGAAACAGAACTGTATATAACTACATCCATCCATCTATCTATCTATCTAACATCTATCTACCATCTATATATAATTGGCTACAAAAAAATTAGTTTATTAGATTATGATGACTGGCAAGACCAAATCTGCAGTGTGGGCCAGCAAGCTCAAGAAATAATTCCCTATCATGGGTGAAATGTCGCTAAGTATGTGAAAGGATAAAGCAGAGTGTGTGGTCTTGGAGGTCTCAATGCAACATATTTGAAAGTAATTATCTAAAGGGCAGAAGAGGATACAGAGAGGAAAGAGGGTAAAACTTTCTTCCCCTTTAAAATGAACAACCATAATGAATGATTCTGAGATAATTTCTGTTTGAATAGCTTCTTAATTTATGACTGTATGACAGAGTCATTGATATACTTCTGTTTACCTCATAGAATTTTTCCACATCTCACTCCTGTAAAGACTGCCCTTGGTGGTCTTTAATTCAAGTGAAAGTTGCACCAGAGCCCAGAGCTTTAGATTTTGTTTTCACATCTGTGCATCTTCAAAACCTAGGAAAAGAAAAATAATAAGATGTATTTTACTTGTTATAAACTTAAAAGGTGAGATGAGCAATAATGGCTTATGCTCTATTACACAATTCCAAATAAAAGACTTATCTTTCTACTTTGGTAAAGCAATCTATGTTGTTTTATCCAAGATTGGATTGTTATCCAAGATTGCCTCGGCATCTGGTGTTTCGCAATCTTTTGGATAGACTTTGAACATTTTCCCATGTATAGATTTGCTTTGTGTTAAGTCACCATACCAAAAAGATGGCATAGTTTTATTTTAAGATACAAGGTCTGAAAAATATCATCAAGGATTTCCTTCTTCATCAAGATGTATAATTTGGCAGATAGCTCACTAATTGGTCTTTGTAGGGGTTATTGTCTTCAGAGTTGCCAATTGATTGTGCTGTTTAACTCTCAAATATAATGGGAATGTCACATCATATGAAATTACCTGCCAACTCTCAGATAATTTTATGAACTCTATAGCTGACATCCGTCTAAAGCGACCTGGACACAAACATCTAATATTTTGGGAAAACAATATTCAAAAGTTTATCATGTTTATTTTTAAATGATTAACAGAGGAAAAAAAGAAAAAAAAACTCTGTTTGCCTCTTAGACACATCATGGAAATACACTGACTGTAGAAAGACCTACTGATCTCAGAAATTTATGAAATTGTGAATTTTTCAAAGTTCACAAACTTTTATTAATTAATGTCAGCTTGTTTATAGTATTTACTCTCATTCCAAAGGATTTGAAAGATCTATGAATCTCTACAAAAATTCTATGCTTCCATGAGCATGCCACAAAAATAGTTATTTTATGATGATTTTGTTGAAATCTATTTTTCTTGTGAAACATGGAGTCAGAGCTATAACTTTATAAACTGCAATAAAGGCATCACTGGAGAATATTCATTATTTGCTTTATTGGTCTTATTTCCTGTTTAAAAATCTTTAGGTAACAGAAGAGCTATTAACATATGTATTTCCCTTTTTAATGATGTATATTACTGATTTTAACAGGAATCATTTAGTTAAGTCAAATGCAAATAATCTCATGAGGAATAAAGATTGAATATACAGCCAAGAAGCCAATGTTAAAGACACAAATGAACCTAGACAAAGACATGCTCACCCTCTCATTGAGGTCACCATTTTCGTCTTTATATTTGGAAGCAGAGACAATAAACCTTCTGAGGAGCTGTTTTACATGAGAGTGAATAAAAATGGTGAATTTTCTTTAAAAAGGTAATGTGACAGCAGTTGAAGACCCAGAAAAAAGGGTATCTGCCTTAAAATATCCTAATGCAGAATGAGCAAAATAACATCCAAGTAAATAGGTCAAATATACACTAAAAATATATTGTGTCTCCCTGAAAAAACTACAGTCATATTAAAGAATGTTCACCTAATTTCATGGGGTTCACAGACTCTCAGAACCCCTGAATTAATGAATTTGAGCTTATTACTCTTTTGTTATGTTACTTATTGCATGCTGCACAAGAATTGAAAATTGAAGAATTGAAAATTAAGAATTTAATGCTATGCTAGAGAAACATGCTGTCTTGAAAGTTATTATTATTTTTTTTTTCACTATTGCAGACTGACCAGAGTACCAAAATGAGGAAAAGAAGCCAAGGAATTTGAATAAGTTTAAGACATGATATCAAAGCATAAAAACTTTCCAAATAAGTGTGTAAGAACAAAAGAAAGAAAGAAAGAAAAGAAAAGAAAAGAAAAGGAAAGGAAAGCGTATAAGAGCAGCGAATATATAGACCAATGGAACACAACAGGAAACTCAGAAACTCTCCATCAACATATGAAAAATCTATTTACAATGTCTAATAACAGGCTTTAATTCCATTCCCTTCCCCTCTGAATAACTATTGGTTAAAACTCTCTTCATTAAATAGTTGTTCTTTTCCTGATGATACACATATCACCTATCATCTATTGGATTTCTACATATGTGTAGGTCTATTTCCCTTCCCTCGGTCAGTTACTCTATCCTTATACCAACCCCATGCTATGTTACTTAAGGGTCAACCTGATAATTTGGTTGGTACCAAACATCTTTCAAGCTATCTTAGTTGTATCCTTTTTAAAAAATAAAGTGTATGGCACTTTGTGAAATGTCACAAATATACATTTGGGGATATTTATTGGAGATATTTTATTGATCACTTAGAGTATTCTATGATTAGCTGGGGGAAGTGACACTATATAACATGAGGCCTTCTGAACATGGGATATCTCTCCATTTTCTGAGGTCTTCTCTAATGCCTTTTATTACAGTTTTCATTATTCATCATGAATAATATTTGTACATCATTTGCTAAATGTATTGTCAAATAAAATATAGCTTTTTTCCTATTATAAGTTTTATCATCTAGCCAGTTGTTCATATATTTGTTGCTCACATTAAGAAATAAAATTGGCTTTTTAAGTCATATCCAGTGAGCCTTCTAATATTCTCAGTTATGTATAATAAATTGGTCACATATCTGTTTGTGCTTCCCTGTAGAAAATCACTGATGACAAGTAATGACAGTTTTATTTTCCTTTTTCAATTTCCTATGTATTTATTTAATTTTATTTTCTTATTGGAACATGTAAAGCCTTCAGTGCAAAACCGAATAGTAGTGGAGACAAAGGAAATTATTCTCTGTTTTAAAGAAATGCTTTTAATGTAAACCTACTTAAGTTGTTGTCAAATAAAATTTTAAGTTGTATAGGTGCTATTCATCAAATTTAAAAGTTTATTTTATGTGTTCAATAAAGGGTTGACTTATTGCTTGTCTTCTATGCGTGAGAAACTGTTTTAGGTGCCTGAGATCCATCAATAAAGAGAATAAGGCAAATTCCCTGTCTTCATGAAACTTACATGCCAGAGTTCCTAGATCACTAATACTGTTTGTTTGTTTGTTTCTCCTAATTATGAATACATACTAAAATCTATGAAAACCTTTTTCTGTATCTATTGAGATGATCATATTTCCCCCTTTAATCTCATAATGGACTTAATGATATTTAAAAATACAATATTTATACATCTTTGTATATATAAGAGAATCCCAGCCTGGTAAGTGTTGAATTTTGAATTTTTAAAACTACATAGCAAAATTCAACTTGCTAATATAATGAAATTAAGAAAATATCTGATCATAGGATCACAAAGGGATCTTCCTACATCATTTCAATGCAGTCCCAAATCCGCTGGTACTTCATGATAGTTGTTTTATTCTCAGGTTTAAGTGTGTGCATGTGTGTGCATTTAAGTGCAAGTGTGTGCATTTCTGACATTGAAAAATGACAAACTCTTGGATTTCCAGGACAATACCTAACATTTCCAAAATGGCCTGGTTTGTTAAAGCTATTATTGGCCTAATTCAAAGTCTTGACTTGGGAAAACTCTATGAACAGAAAAGCCTGATCTCTATACCCCTGGAAATGATTTCTACCCCGTAGAAAATCCTCAAACTAGGATTGTGTGCTAGTTTCCTCTGCATTTTCCTCTTCTTTGCTAAGATACAGTTTTAACTTTCATTCATTTTTTTTTAAGATTTTATTTATTTATTTGGGTGAGAGAAGGAGAGGGAGCATGTGGGAAGAGAAGGGCAGAGGAAGAGGGAGAAACAAACTTTCCACTGTGTGCAGAATCCTATATAGGGCTCAATCCCAGGAACCTGAAATCATGACTTGAGCTGAAGTCAGACACCTAAGTGAGCTACCCAGACACCCCAAATTTTAACCTTCTTTTGTTCACAAAGGAAAGGAGTTTACTCTGTAGGATGGAACTCACCAATTGCCTTGTTTTCTAATCTGTGTTATTTCAAGTTTTACTGGATTTATGTAGGGTATATGCATCTATATTCATGAATCAAAGAGGCCTATAATTGTGATTTCTCACACTTTCTTTGTCCAGTATTGGTAATAGAGGTTATATATTAACTTCATAAAATGAGATGCAGAGTGTTCATTCTTTCTCTGAAAAAGATCAAATTGATATCTACCTTGAAAATTTAGCAGAAATATTCCTTACAGCCAGGGCTTGTTGTTCCCCTTGTAGAAAGATGTTAAAATATGACTTCAATATGTTGGATACAATATTATTTAGGCCTTCCATTTCATCTTAAGTCAGATTAAATGCTAGCAAGTTTGATTTTCTTATAACTATTTTTATTTTATGCAATTTATCATATTTATTGCTATATGTTATTGATAGTATTCTTCTATTATCCTTATGATGTCTGCTAAACTGTAGCTATGATTTCCTTCTCAGTCAAATGCAACTGACTTGTGAATTTTTTCCCCCCCTTGGTTGGTGTTTTCAGAGGTTTGTCCATTGTTTTTAGTCCAGCTGAAAAAAAAATCAACTTTGCCTTGATTAATCCTTCCTGTGCTTTTTATTTGTTTGTTTGTTTTTAGATTTATTTATTTACTTTTGAGGAGAAAGAAGACACACATATGCATGAGCACGTATGAGGAGGGGTGGAGGGAGAAGGAGAGAATTCCAAGCTGACTCCACACTGAGGGCAGAGCCAGAAATGGTGTTCCATCCCTGAGATCATGATCTGAGAGGAAACCAAGAGTTGCATGCTCAACCCACTGTGTCACCCAGGTGCCCCATGTGCTTTTTAAATTTCATATTGCATTGACCTCTAATTTTATCTTTATTATTGTTCTTTACAATTTTTCAGTATTTACTATTCATGCTATGTTACCAGTATTCTCCATTCTGTTCCACCAAATAGAAACTTGAAGTTACCTTTGATTCCTCCTCATGACCCTTCCACAGGCGTACTTTTATCCCACAAACATCTCTCAAATCTATTTACTGTCACCTCTCACACAAGGAACTTCATAAATGTTTCTTTGCACTGACTTTTCTCATTCACTATGTCAACTTCTCTTCAACTCCTAAAGCTCCTCACATCTAAATTATTTCTTCATAGCATTTATCACAATCATAATTTCTCATGCTTTTGTGATTTATTTGAACAATACTTTCTCACTAGACTTACATCTCCAGGGAACAGGAACCCAGTCTGTCTTTCTCACCAATAGGATCCCAGATCTTAGTAATTAGCAGTTGTATTTTTAATGAATAAATAAAACAAAATAGAAACAAATGAACTCAGCTACCAGATAAAATGAAGGAGACTTAGATTTTGACTCTATAATATACATTTTGATTCAGATAAACGAAAAAAATATATACTGCACTTGGAATGTAGTTTATCATCAGTCTGTTGGCAGAAATATTGCAAAGAAGATTCAAGAACTGATAAAGGTTACATGGATTGATTTTATGGTTGTTCCAATTTGGAAGTACTAGGATTAGGAGTAAGTAAAAATAATAATAAATTCTAAAGGAAAAGGAAATAGAGGCATTTATAGACTTAAGAGTGGTTCAGTTCATTCCATTCAGAACACTTGATATGACCTGTATTTTGTCATCTTGTTGATAAAGTAGTTATAACCAGTTTATATGTATTGAGTGAAATGTGTAATCCTTTAGTACTTCTATTAATTTATTTTACTTTTTTTTTCTGATTCAAGCATGCAATCATTAAGTAGATGACAAGTGATAAACTATTAATATGGCCTATATGGTTTGGTTGTGCATTTTGTAAAATAAAAAAAAATAAATAAATGCCATTAAAAATATCAAAAGTGATACAACCAGAAAACTAGACACACTCTACCTCATGAAAACAGCAGAGTATAATTTTTATTTTATTTTATTATTACTATAACCATATAATATTTATCCTTGTCATTTTTATGGTGGTTGAAAAATAAAGTCAAGAGAAAGAGTCATAGTAGAGCTCATAACGAACAGTGGGAATGATGGACAACATTTAGAAATATTTGTTTTGGGATATTTGTTTTGGTTTCATGCTTTCTGCTGCAACCTTTGGGAAGAGTCTTTAAAACTCTCGCAGGCATCAAGTTGCAAGTGAAATAAACTCCTGTGCTTTAAACTGTGAATGAAATTTTTAGTCAGGCAGCTTCTCTTGGAAAAATCAATAAACCCTTTTAATAATGTGGGTCAAGCTACTTCCACATTAAGGTTTAGAAAAAATAATGTTACCTTAAAGAAGTATTCTTTTTTTCTTTTTCTTTTCTTTTTTTTTTCTATTCTGAAAGCATTTGAAATAACATGCTGGCTCTTCAAACATCCATGGATGCTCTCTCCATATCAAATGTCTGTCCCTTGAACTAGAGAAATAAAATTTGCCAATACAGCAACACACTTTATTTATGAAAAGAAGTGAAGAGTATAGATCAGGTAATCATACTGCATGCAAATATTGAGCTAATGGCTCAATGAATAACCAATGACATTTTTTTTTTTAGAAGCAGAGAATGTGACTTCATTTTGTGAAAGCGCCCCAAGTTTTATTTCCCATGTAGAACTTAGTCTTTCAACAGGAGAAATTATTGTTACATTTTGAGTCCTAAGTCATGGATGAATCATATTTCTATAACTTCATTTAGTGAAACCATTTATTTTCTTGAAGTCCATGCACAATTGGTAATTCCATGAATCTAATTCCATGGGCCACTGCTCCCATAGAAAATATGACCCAGAGAGAAGGAGACATGTAAACAATTACAATATGATTCTTTTCTGAAGACTAGGAAAGGACACTCAATAAAAGATGAATGTTGTGAAGACAGAATTGGAAACTATATTGTGGAATAGCTTTGTAAGTGATTGGCTCAAGGGGATAATTAAGATGAGAAAGTCTAAAGATATTCTAGATGGCTTTCATAGTTTTAGCCTGAATTGTATTCTTGGACTTTTTTTTTTTTAACTAATCAAATTCCCTAGAAAATTAGAACTAACTACCAAAATACATGGTTTTAATATTTAGTACTTAATATTAAATATATTATATTTATAAATATTTTTAAATATATTAATATGTAATATATTTTAATATTTGATTCTTTTGTTGGAATATAAACTCAGTGAGAAATAGGGAAATAATAGTTCTTGCCATAGCTCTGTGTCTCACACTCATTTTAAACCAATAAATATTGAATAAAAGAATTAAGCTCAAGTATCAAATTTTTATTCCATTTTATTTATTTATTTGAGAGAGAGAGCGCGTGCACCTGAGCTGGGGGGAGGGTAGAGGGAGAGAGAGAAGCAGACTCCTTGCTAAGCAGGGAGCCTATTCGCGGCTTGATCCCAGGGCCTTGAGATCATGATCTAACCTGAAGGCAGAGGGGTTACTGACTGAGCCACCCAGGTGGCTCAAATTACCAAAGTTTTAACAGAAAAATAACTGATTAAAATGCTCTAATTAGTGAAAGTATATAATTGTTGTGATGATTTTATTTCTTTGCAAGACCCCTATATATTGTATGGGGGACTTGTATTTTTTATATATTTCGTATATATGTGTAAGTCAGCAAATAAATATATAAATTACAGGAATATTTAAATGCCTTCTCACAAAAAAACACAAACACACACAAAAAACCATAACTTATGAATCCAGTCTCATAGTTGTTTCAAGAATTCACCACCTCTGGTATAATATTGATAAAAACCAAATTCGATTATTATAAATGTAAATAATAGTTTACATTTGGAGTATTTGTTCTGTTTCTAGTATTGTTCTAGAATTTTATGTGTATCATCTTAATTAATACTCAAACAAAAATATAATTTGATATCATTATTCCCATGTTATAGATGAGAAAAGTGAGATACAAATAACTTAATTAAATTATCTGTAGTGACTAGCTGTTTATTGACTGAACTATGACTTGGGAGAGGGAGAGGAGAAGTGAGTTGGAGGAAATCAGAGGAGGAGACAACCGTGAGAGACTGCGGACTCTGAGAAACAAACTGAGGGTTTTGGAGGGCAGGGGGGGGGGGGGTTCGGTGAACCTGGTGGTGGGTATTAAGGAGGGCATCTATTGCATGGAGCACTGGCTGTGGTGAATAAACAATGAATTTTGGAACACTGAAAAGATAAAATTAAATAAAAAAATCGAGTGGTGGATTCTAAAGTTTGTACTTGGCCTTATTGCATTAGATAAACTTCTAATTAAATTAATGATGATTAAATTGATGATCATGATGACAATAGTGATAAGTAGGTTATGTTTACTAAGCGTTCATTTTTTGTGAGGACTATCCAAAGTGCTAGTTTGTTTTTTTTTTTTTTGCATGATCTGTCAAATTAAGAACTCACAAAAGTCTTAAAAGAGTGTTACTCTTATTATACCTACTTTACTAAAGAAGATACTGAGATACAGTGTGTTTACATTTACACACCTAGTGAAGGTGAAACCCAAAGTTTAATTTGGTTGGAGTTAAGTAAATATATGCTCCTGGGAGATTAAAAGTATTCTTTTTAAATTATTTTCTTATTTTTTAATGAACATATAAAAGTATTCTTAAAACTGCACAAAAATACTATATTGTATCCTGCAATCAAGTGCTACCCTGGTAAAGGTATTGCGTGATATGAACATCAAAGTCATGATGCTTTTTAAATGCAAAGTAGCCAGAGCTCTCTGAGGATAAATATCCCATATTCAGTACTTTCCAACATCTCATCCCTCTACTTGCACACACACACACACACACATAGGCACAAACACAAGACAAACACAAGCACACACATGTACAAGCCATGCACACACACAGACACATAGGCTGATGAGTGCATCTCTAAGTAACACATATTTGAAATACACAGTTTTTGCTTTTTATTTATTCTTTCTAAAAACAATAAATATGAGGAAAAATATATTCTATATTTTAACTTAAATTTTGATGCAGTAAGAAAAGCTCAATGAGTAAAGTAGACTAAAAAAAATGAAGGGACAAGACATAAACCAAAGAATTTTGACATTATAGAAGATCTTAAAAGTTTTCTCTTTTTCATAGCTCTGATATTTTAATAGTCTTACATCTTTTTTCATTTTTCACAAGTCAACCTATTTCAAAAGGTTGCGAATGTTACAAGTGTCTTCTGCATGATTTATTTAGATCTTGATTCTTTATCTTCCAGTCTTTGTTACAGTTCTTCCTTTTGGAATAATATATAATAAGGTTATTCCCTCTTCTGTAACTATCATCTTGAAGCTCAGATTTTCCTCTTGAACTAAATACTCCCAGTTTTTCAGCCATTCATTTGAACCTTCCCTTTCACTTCTCCTTATTGTGTGAAGATTCTATGACTTTTCTCTTCTGGCCCCAGTTTTTTGATTCTGCACTGTGGTTACACTTTTGGTTACTAATATACTATAATAGGTGAATAATACTTCAAGGTGGCAAAACTGATCAACAAGAAATATCAGAGAGGGTATGGCAGAAAACAGACCTCTGAATTGCCCCACAAAACCATAATCCTCGGAGTGACATAGAAGGTATAAAAAGGTCCACAATTTATGGAAGTTCCTCCATTAAGGGGAGTCTCTTTCTCTCCTTCTTAAATCTTGTGTCTCCTCTCCTTAAATTTAGGATTTTCTTGTGACTTGCCTGGACAGCAAAGTCAACATTGTGGGTGAGTTCCAAACCTGGGTCTCAGTAGGCTTTGTATTTCTATTCCTTCTCTTGGTATCACTGCCTAGAATTCAGCTGAGCTAGGGAGAAACTGAACTGAGCTGTCAAGTACAGGACTAGCTGATGAAGACAATAAGCTAAAATGATAATAAGAGTCAAGCTTGTAATCACTCCCTGCAGTAGTATAAGGAAGAGGCTAAACTGGACAAAATATGGACACTTCTCATTTCCCAGAAGGGAAGATGTAAGGGGAGAGGGTCAGGTAGGCAGTAGAGATGTTTGGGATCATCTCACTCCTTGTGACCCCAAACAAAAGGTTCCTCCAGTTTTTCTGGGACCAGGGGCAACAGGAAGGGAAAATATTGACGAGTGAAGTCTAGAAAAGTGTTAAGTATCAAGTCAAAATGGAAAAGATAACCTCAGAGTAACCACTTCCAGTCCTCTGGTATAAGATGCAGAGACCTCTGTGCATAATCTCTGTGAAAGAGGCCTCTAATAGAAGCTCCTGGACTAGAAACACTGATCAGCATAAGAGCATGGTGGGTCTGTGTCCTTGACTGCACCCCATTTCGGGGGCAATACACTGGCTGTTCATGAAGTCCAGTGTGAAAAGAGAAGGTTCTCCCCTGGAGGCCTGACAGGAAAAGCCTTTGAGATGGCCAATGGGGGCACCTGAAAAATCACACACAGATTTTTAGCCAGGAGCTGAACTCCTCAATCTCTGTCACTGATGGCAATTAGTCCAAGGTAGACCAGTAACAGATGAGAAAGTCTGGTAATCATAAAGGCTGCAGACTAAATTAATGCCTGAGTGAGTGCCGCTGAAATCAGCTAAGTCTGACCCAAATCAGTAGAACATTCCAACTGAGCCCAGCCCAAATTACCAACCCATAGAATAAATTACATAAATGTGTGTAGTTTTAACCCATTCAGTTTTGGTTTGCTTTGGTTTGTTAACATACACAGGAAAGGAGTGCCTGGGTGGCTGGGTTGGTGGTTGGTTGGGCATCCACCTTTTGATTTTGGCTCAGATCATGATCTCAGGGTCATGAGATTGAGCCCCACATCAGGCTCTATGCCTGATTCTCTCTTTCCCTCTCCTTCTGCCCAGTCATCTGCTCCTATGCACTATCTATAAAACAAACAAACCAACCAAACCAACAAACAAAAACAGACAAAAAAACATACACACACAAGCTAACTAACACAATTATTAACCAAAAACCTTTAAATAAAATCCACTAATATATTTGAAACGACCTAATCATACTGTTATCTAGGGATTTTTGGTTTTATATTCCCAAAGCAATTTCAAAATCAGTGCTACTATGCCTGTCATTTACTTGCATTTCCGTGGTTATTACTTATTTCAGCATCACTTTAGCACACTCTCTCAATTTTGCTGTAAGATTCTCACATTTAATTTCTGTAACTTTTCCCACTTACCATGAAACTTGCCTTACCATATTTTGATCTTTATGTCTCAAAGAAAGAAATAAGATAAATAGTAAGACATTCTACAATATGTATTTACAAAGTTATAACATATTGTTCTAAATTTTCATAAATATTAAATATTTTACACACATGTCAAATAATTTTTTGAAAGATTTTATTTATTTACTTGACAGAGATCACAAGTAGGCAGAGAGGCAGGCAGAGAGAGAGAGAGAGAGGGGAAGCAGGATCCCCACTGAGATGAGAGCCCGACCTGGGGCTCGATCATAGGGCCCCAGGACCATGACCTGAACCGAAGGCAGAGGCTTTAACCCACTCAGCCACCCAGGTACCCCAATGTCAAATAATTTTAAAGATGAAGAAACTAGAAAAAAATCCACAGGTTTCTGGAAAAATCAAATTCTCTTTCTTGGTATAAGAAAACTGAGATCCAAAAAGAAAAGAGAAACGATAAATCTTCAAAACTAGTAAGTGGAAAAACTGTGACTTAAACCTTAGTCTTCTGAACATAAGTCAGTCAAAAAGGAAACCAAGCTACAAGAAATACACAAACATTTATTTGGGGTCTCAGAATCGTAATTTGTGGAACATGCATTTGGCAGCAACCCAAAACTGGCAGCATCCCCTCTGGGGATGAACCCTCCCAGAGGGAGAAAAACAAACAAGGGGTTTTTAAATTAAAAAAAAAAAAAAAAACTTTTTAAAGATTTTCATTAATTTATTTGACAGACAGAGATCACAAGTAGGCAGAGAGAGAGGAAGGGAAGCAGGCTTCCCTGCTGAGGAGAGAGCCCGATGTGGGGATCGATCCCAGGACTCTGGGATCAGGACCTGAGCCTAAGGCAGAGACTTTAACCCACTGAGCCACCCAGGCGCTCCCAAGGGGTTTTATAGACAAGAGAATGCTTGTAGGTGTTGTCTATATATATATACACATATATATATGTGTGTGTGTGTATATATATATATATATAAAATTCAACCAGTGTTCATAGCAGAAAACTAATCTTAGCTAGATATACATGGTTACTAAGGCTATCACTAAGTAAAATCTCTTACTGTAGCAAGTTGCAAGCGTTTGGGCTCAATCTTTCGAATATTTGTGGTTTGGCTCAGTTTAAAAGATGATGATTTCTCTGGATGAGGATGTCCATTAAGTTCTGTCTCTTTACTGGCCTCCTGGCTCACCTTTAAAACCCCTTGACATAGTGACCTCATTTTACTTGAACTTTTACAGATATATCAGCACTCTTTCAGAATGTATAATTATGATAGGTAGCACATTTTCAATGGTAAGTTGTTAGGTGTTCTTACACTGTGGCTATGGGAGAGCTATGATAGAAATTGGATGGAATTCAGTAGAAATGACAAGATCATCCATTACTCTATTGATTACCCATTATTCTGAATCCACTTACTGTGCAAATTTGGAGGTGTTCATAGAATAACAATATCTATAGATTATCTGTGCTTAATCCTCCTTACAGTACCCATTTTTAGTGTAATCTTAGTAAGTTCTTTATCTTTCTTCACTATAGTTATTTTTACTTATAAACTGGAAGTGAGTTTAGTATGGATCTCCTCGGGTCATTGTGATGATTACCTGTGATGACATATATAGGAAGACAGGCTGTAAAAAGTATTCAAGCCTGATGTGTAAGCCTGATGATTTACAGACCTGTACCCCTGGGGCAAATAGTAGATTATATGTTAATAAAAATAATTAAAAAAAAAAAAAAAAAGGATTCCAGGGAAACACACAGAGAGTTTTAGAAGGGAGGGACATGGGGGGATGGGTAAGCCTGGTGGTGGGTATTAAGGAGGGCACAGATTGCATGGAGCCCTGGGTGTTATATGCAAACAATGAATCATGGAACACTACATCAAAAACTAATGATGTACTGTATAGTGACTAACATAACACAATAAAAATAATTAAAATATTAAAAATAAAAAAAGAAGTATTCAATGTTTACATCATCCTTTTTGCTATTTCTTCTTGACTATCAAGACCAGTCTATAAGGTTCTTGAGGGTGGGATTTCCTTTCATTCAGTTTTAAGTTCCCAAGGTCCTTGTCAAATGTCACATGCTCCATAGATATTTGCAGAAGAAGCAAGAGGAGAAAGAATGGGGAAGAAAAGAAGGTGGTGGGGTTGGGGAGGAAGCAACTGAAAAAGGAAGAGGAGAGGAAAAGAGAAAGGAAAGAAGAATTGAGTCCAGGATGATTTCATGAGAAACATCAACATGTTTATTCAAGTGCTTCAAGTCAGTTAGTAAGAATATTATAAGCCATTGATGAAATAATTGAAGATAAAGAGAAAGAAATCCATATATTGTAAAAGCCTATGATTGTTGTTAAGTAGTTATCTGACGTTACCAATGGGAGTAAAAAAAGAGTAGCCACCATCTTCTTAACTCTTCTGTTTGGGCATAAGATATAAAGCAATGTATACTGATGTGATTTTTAAGAAAAATGGGTAGGTCAGAAGATACATCCTTCACTCTGCCCAAATTCTTACTTTATTTACTCAGTTTACATTGCATGCCCAATCACTAAAATTACTTCTGCCTACACAGCAACTACTTATCTCAGTTTTGACAGAGATCATTTTACTAATCTTTTAAAAAAATAAAACCTTGGTTTGGGATTCTATTTTTTCTGTTTATTAATTTATGCCATTTATTACTATTTTCCCCTTTTCTCTCAAATTAATCTGTTGTTATTTTACTAGCCTCTTTTAGTGGATGTTGGGACAAATGATTTTAAATTTTTCTTCTCTTTAAATATATGTATTTAAAGGCAAGTATTTTTTGTGTGTGCTTATGCCCATAATGCCTTTCTACAGTTATAGTGTATTGGTATTTACTTTCATTCCAAGCACTTGCTAGTTTTAATTATGACTAAGCCTTTAATATAATTGTAACTGACTTCAATCCTGGGTTATTTAGAAATGTATCACTTAGTTTCCAAATATTCATCAAAGAATTTGAAACTACATATTTATTATTGGTTTTTTAGTTAAGTCTTCCAGTGTCAGAGATATGGTCTAATGATTTCATTAAATGAGTCCAACATCAAAAATGTTGGAGACACTATATATGACTCAGCATGAGTCCATTTTTCAAAATATTTTATGTGCATTTTAAAATAAAATATCTTAGCTGTTACTGGGTACAGTCATTTAATTCTCCTGCTAATTCAATGAGGAAAATATTGTAATTATCCTATTATTCTCATTTTGCAGGAGAGAACATTGAAGCAGATAGGTTAAATATTTTGCCCAAATTCACATAGCTTGTAAGCAATGAAACTCCCAGGGAATTAGGTCCAAAATATGTCCTCTTAAACCTAAACTATATTGTTTTATTTGTTATATAATAGTAATACAGATATTGCATTGAAGGTTAAAGTAGAAATAAAAGAAACTTTTAGGTTAGGTTATATGAAGACTCAGTGGTAAAATCATATGTAATCATGGGAAGAAGAATTAAATTTTCCCCCTGTGTGACACCAAGCGGTATGTTAAGAGTAATAAAAGGAAGTTACAAAGAAATCGTACTAAAAACATTCCAACATACAGAGCTACCCAGAGAAAATAAACTTCGTTAAGAATCATGAAACTCCCCTAACCTAAGACTTTCAGAAGAGCTGAAGGACCACTAAGTGTAGTAAAGAGAGTACCAAAAGCAATTGTGGTTATAGGTCACATACATTTTAGCCACTATCAGCAATATCTCCTACAGTCAGGAGATTCTATGACTATCGATACTGGCACATTAGCTAATATTTCATATTCTCACTGATCCCTTCTATTGCCCCTGAAATATTAGTTTTTCTGGAGAAATAATATTGAGTTGGTAGCATAATAGTACATCATCAAAAGCTGCATTTTTATCAAATGTTAAGTACAAGAACGATTATGTTTATGTGCTGCTTCTTAGTCAATATTAAAAACTATAAAAATGATTAAACCTTAGGAAAAAGAGTCCTTGAGAAAGATGAAAAACAACATATACCTAAGAAAAGACAAAGCTGAGGAAAAACATGAAGGAAGTATTAAATATTAGCAACAAAACAAAAACTCATAAAGAAATACTAAAATAATTTGTCTTCTGCTTACCCACCCCCTTTCCCTTAATTACAGATAATCCATGTTGTAACAAGATTTAGAAATAAGGGTTCAGTATCTGAAAAGGTTGTCAAGCTTCTGACAAAGGCAAATTCAAGGTGAATTATTATGTACCCAATAGTTGATACCACAAGAATATTAAGGGCTTAGAGGAAAAGCAAATGAATTTGCTTCCAGTAATCACCTACAACAGGTCACAAGTAGCTATCAATTCTCTATATAACTCTTTTTACTTCACAGCACCTTGCCTCAAAAGAGAACAGGAAAAATTTCTGTGTGTTTAGGTTGGGGGCAGGGGGCAAGATAGTTGTGGTGATGGAGACTCAGAAGGTGTGACAAACTACCAGACTTGAGGAATCATGGAGGTGCAAAGTTCATCAATGTGCCCTGTACAATTCTTCCTGTTTAGTCTCCTCATATCTGGCCAAATCTCACCATCTCAATTGATCAGGAGATAACTGGGATTACCAACACTGAGCTCAATATCATAGCCAGCCACAGGGTCTATTCATTGTCTTAAATGGGAGCAAGTAATTATCACCCAATGGTTCCAATGCATACCAAAATCATGGCTGGATGGATAGCTCTGGTGGTCTTATGGCTAGTTAGCTGTGTAGTCTTGACTTAGCCATTTTAATAAGCCCAGATTAAAAAAACAAAAAAAGAAAGGAATCAAAAGAAAATTCTCATTTTGGTGAACCGAAAACTTGAAGCTCACTCTTCTTGTCAGCTTAGAGTTACCTGGTAACTGGTAACTAACACTGATCCTGAAAAAGATGTCAGGAACACAATCGTACATGTTTTTGTGGTCTAACCCTCTTTAAATATACTGTTTTAAAATTTGATACACAGACTCTTGAGAGAGAGGTAGAGAGAGAGAGAGAATAATAATATGAAAAATTACATTGTCAACAATTGAACTTATAAACTTTGCATTTATTGCATTAAAATTTTCAGTTCTGGGGGCAGCTGGGTGGCTCAGTGGGTTGGGGCCTCTGTCTTCAGCTCAGGTCGTGATCCCAGGGCCCTGGGATCGAGTGCCGCGTTGGGCTCTCTACTCAGCGGGGAGCCTGCTTCTCCCTCTCTCTCTGCCTGCCTCTCTGCCTACTTGTGATCTCTGTCTGTCGAATAAATAACTAAAAATCTTTTAAAAAAATTCATTTCTGAGGTCAAAGATGTTACTTGAGGGTTTTCTTGTTACAGGTTAAAAAATAGAAATTATGATTTTCAACTAATGTTTACATAATTGAAGAGTGTGTCAATATAACTGCAAAGCATTGCAACCTCACACTACATTATTCAAATATATTTTCTTGATATACTGAAATAGTAGTCTCCCTAAATTTGAGTACTCCTTTGGTAAAGGGCAAATTGTATTACAGGAGACTTTGACAAACTTAAGAATCTCGAGCATGTTAATCAGCAAGAAAAAGGCTTAAGATATAGTGGCTTATAATGAGATGCAGTGGAGGAATTTAAAAGACTTTAGCTTAGGAATATACTAAGTGATTTCAAATCACTGAAGTTCCTTTGTACAGAGGGGACGACCTTTGTTTTGGCTGAGATTGGAAAAGCCATGATCAGTCGGCAAAAAGTCCACAAACCTAGATTTTGGTTCAGAATAAGGAAGAGCTAAGTATCAGAACTCCCTGAGAATACAAGTCACCAGAAGCTGAAGTTTAATGACAACTAATTAGATGAAGTTATGTTTTGTGGGTTGTAGGTTGAACCAGGTTTCCATTATTATCCTGTTTAACTCCAAGTTTTTCAGAGGAATGTTTCATAATGGGATTGGAATTAATGTAGCTAACTCTACCAAAGCACAACCTCAAAGTATATAAACAGCATTTCACTTCTCTGAACTCAATGCACAAGTTAAAAAGAAAAACACAACTCTGGAATAGACTTGTTAAAAAATAGCACTATATAAAGATGTGAGAATTGTACTTTGCTTTCATAAAAGAAGAAAGTAAAATATGATTCTAAGCTTCATAGAGCTACAGAAGTTTATAAATACTTTTTGACAATTAAATTAACGATGTTAGCATTTACTCAGTTTATACAAGAGGGACATAAAACTGAATGAGTTCAGGGGCGCCTGGGTGGCTCAGTGGGTTAAGCCTCTGCCTTCGGCTCAGGTCATGATCCCAGGGTCCTGGGATCGAGCCCCACATCGGGCTCTCTGCTCAGCAGGGAGCCTGCTTCCTCCTCTCTCTGCCTGTCTCTCTGCCTACTTGTGATCTCTGTCTGTAAAATAAATAAATAAAATCTTAAAAAAAAAAAAACTGAATGAGTTCAAAAACCACAGATTTTTGGGGAGGATAAATCACTCAACTTATAGCCATGGCTTTTGAAATGTGAAGGTTAAATTTGAATTTTGAGGTTCCTGTATTACTATGTAGAGATGAGGATATATTTTTGCAGGCAAAGGGATCTTGTGAAAGTTACTGAAAGTCATGATTGGTTATTCATCAAGACACTTAGCTAACTGCCCAGGACTGCTCACTTCCTGCTACCAGGTCAGGTGAAAATAATTGCTCAGTGAGTAATCAGAACAATTAGAAAACCAAAGGAAATTTGTTAAACTGCAACTTAATCACAATCCTACATGTTGTATTTGGGAAAATTAAATCACTTAACTTCAACTTCTTACTTTTAAAAATGCACATAGTAATAGTACCTGTCTATAACAAATTCTAAATACTAAATAAAACAATTCGAGTAAGCACACAGTGCTTATTATCTTCATTATTAATAATGCAACTGCTCTTATAAAATAATTCAGTATTGACTATAACAAAAGTACTCCCTGGCCTCATTTAAATGTCTGTCAGATCTATCTATCAATTTTCAAATAACTAATAATAATGAGAACATGGATAGAAATGTGGTTCTTGGAAAGGAAAACAGCAATCCTTAAATTTACAGATTATAGGTCTCTCTCCTTGTTTGAAGCCATCAGAAACAGAACTATAGTAGTCAGTTGATAAATAATTATTGAATGAACATTAAATAAATGAATTCAGTGTTCTTTACAGTTGTGTTTTAAATAAATAAAACATAGTCTCATCATACAAATAATCTGAGAAAAAACAGCTAAATTATATATTTTAAATTGAATAACTCATTTTAGTTTTCACATTGCTTTATTATAAATTTTTAGGTCATAACAATTTTAAATACAATTTTATAGTGTAATCAGCATTCAGTGACAATAAAGAGATAAATACAAGGATTTTCTGTTCATTCTATTTTGTTTCATTTTGTTGTTGTCTTTGTCATGGGAGGATCTTTTATCAAGCTTTGCTTAAATGATAATGCCAAAATCTCACTAGCTTATAACAACACACATTAAATTCTCATCCCGGCACCTGTGGATCAGCTGCAGAATCTCTGCTCCAGGCTATAGGTTTGGTTCAGGTCTGCTCATACATCCTCATTTACCCACCCAGGCAGAAGGGCAGCTGCTTCCTGGAGTGTCCTTGTCTTCCTGCAGGTGAGACTGGCCAAGAGCTTAGCAATACTGAGTAACAGCCCCCACTAGAGATATGCCATGGTCACTCACATTTTATTCACTCAAAGCAAGTCATAAGGCCAAGCAAAATATCCATAGGTTGATAAACATATTCTTCCCATGCAGGTCAGTGAACAGGTATATATTTATTCCCTTTAATAATCATCTATTAGAGTTACATTTTATAGGCTCTCTGTGCTATCTCAATAATGCAATAGTTCACAACTTTGAAAAGATGTTTTTTAGTGATTGAAATAGGAAAATAGTCTTGGTATTAAGTTATTATAATAAGGGCCTTATTCAAATGATCTATTTTGTGTCATGTTATATTTGGTAAGGAGTGGGACTGAAAAATAACATCATAGAATTAATATGAGAATATTATAATATGAAATGTGTTACTTTTCATCTCGAACACCAAAATTCATTTGACATGAAATTACAACATTGGCTTTTAATTTTCAATTTTAATTTTTAAAGTTTAGGCTAAATAGTAGTGAGAAATTTTGATCATTAGTTTTGATACTTTGTAGTACTTAACAATTAAAAATCAGAATGTTCTGGGCAGTGGAGTGTTACAAGTCCAAGAATCTTAACTAAGAAGTTCACTGCCAGATGTATCATACCATGTCCCTCCAAACCACATGATGGATTCTAAGTAGTATTTGTGTGAGAATACTAGTTAGACTCTAAGAAATAACAAGTAGGGACACAAATACCAAAATATACATAAATTCCTCAATATTTTTAAGCTTTAAATATCTGGTAACTTATTTACATAAAATTTAGAATTATTAGATTTTCAATCTGTAAATTTTCTACTGATAGTGTGTCCTGTATGTCATGTATGTCAGGTATGTCATACATGTATGTCATGTACAGATTTGTTATATTATGCCAGTACCATTTGAAACATTATAATATATAACTATATTGTATATAATTTTAAATAGACTCTCTGCTCCTAAACAAGTGACTGAAAACTTTGAGTAATTTATTAATCAACGACAAATACTATTAATTTGCTTTTTTTCTGTTATAAGAATTTAAGTCAATGTCTTATTTGAAAACATAAATATTAATGATTTATTATGTATTAATAGGGATTTTAGCAACTTCATTTGTAGAGTAATTGAATAATGAAAACTAAAGATGATAGAGAAAGAGAAATTCCACGAAATAGTTTGAATGAATATTAGAGGAACATTTCAAAATAAGCCTGTCACAATGTAAGTTTTGCTTCAGGGATAGATTTAATGACTTTTATTATGTCCTCTAATTTAATCCTTTGTTTTAATACTTGATGTGTTGAAAGAGAAGTTGGACAGGATTGATGATCTTGGGATCCAAATATGTAAGATGAGGTTCTCAGATACAATACTGCTTTTGGTAGAACTTCATGAATACTTCCTTAAACTCTGATTGACATTTAAGAGATGAGAGTGCATTCAGGTATAGGAGTTATGCTGTATAAATAAAAATAGGATTGATATAAAAATGCAATCATGGTGGAGTTTGACATCAAGGCCATGCCTAGACAAACAAAAATAATTCCACAACAGTCTTGAAGGTACTGCTATTTCTACCATCTTAATAGTCCATTTGACTTTCTGTAATAAGAAGGATTATTTAATAATCAACCAAAGCAATATCACAGTATAAACTGTATGTTAACTGACATAACTGACAACTAGGTTTGACTTAACTGTTTAGGTAAGACTCCATAACTCTTAATGGCTTGAGAGCATTTAATACACAGTTTTTTCTTCCTTAATGTCAGTGTTTGTTGCATGACCTTAGTCTAGTTTTTGCTCCAAAATGATTGAGTTAAGAAACCTGAGAAACACACTTGTCAAAATTATGAAAATCAGAAATCAAAATTGTAATTGTCAAAAAAAAAAATTGTAATTGTCAAAATAAGAAGCCTGAGAAATACAATTGTCAAAGTTACTGTAAAGGGGTATTTCATCATATTTCAGGAGAATAAAAAGGGGGAACACATGAAAAAATGCGATGAAATACCAAACAAAACATTTCAATACCAGTAAATTCTTATGGATGTTTTAGCTTCTATGTTATTCATTTTTAGATTTTAATTATTCAAAGGATACCCATGTAAATATCCTATCAATAGTACTATATTTTTATGAGAATAGTAGTATGCAATTTACTTAATTTTTTTTTTGTTTTGTTTTTGTTTCAGAAAGCAATGTATCTGGATTAAGATCTATTTTTTCTTTCACTGTTATTTGCATTTTAAATTATTGGACAAACACTCTGATTTTTGCTGGCATTTTACCACATTGAAGTACCGACAAAAAAATATGTATATACTTTTTGTCTGTGACTTCTCTATATAGAAAAGAGGCAGTAATAGTGCCAACTAAATTGCTCAATTATTTACCTCTTCCTTCTATTATTAGATTATACGTCTCCACCCTGTTGATGTAAAATTTGCTCATATAATTTGTTTAGTCATAGATTGTGAGAAAAACAACATGTGGCTTTCTCATGGATGTTTTTAACAGTCATTAGGCATTCACACATTTATTTTTTTCCATTGGCCATAATTAATGCATGACCCAAAGAAGGGCTGCTTTTGGAGCTCAGATCCAAGTATGAATAAGACAAAGCAAGACTTCAACCACTATTTGTACAAGCAAAATATAAACCCTTACTATTATAAATCAAGAAGATTTAGGGATTGTTTGTCACTAAACATAACTGACTAAAACAGCATTGATACAGAAGCATGACAATTTTGGCTAGTCTGAGATATTTAAAATAAATTTAAATTCATCTTCCTACCAGATATGAGTAGTCAACAACTTTAAAAAAATGATTGGATTTCATGCAATTTCCAGTGTAAGATGATAAGTTGGGAGGGACCTGAACTCGTTTCTCTATGGACACACAGAATCTTCAGCTACACATGGACAAACTCCCTCTAAAAGAAATCCAGAAACTAGCTGATTGACTTCTATACATTGGGAGAGAGAGAAAATACTCACATTGCAATGGGTGTTGACACAATATCAACTACTGGGAACCAGGAACAAAGAAAGAGGTTTGAACAACCACAAAGGTTTGAGAGACAGCTAAAAGATCCAGATGAGATGAAAGATAAAGTTCATCTTCAATGCAAGACCACTCCACCAAGGCTGGCAGAGGAGGCTGTACTGTCTAATGCATAGAAACGGACAAAGAGAGTCAAGGAAAATAAAGAAATAGAGGAATATATTCCAGGTGAAGGAATAAAATAAAACCCAAGCAAAAGATTTTGATGAAATGGAGATTTGTGATTTACCTGAAAAAGAGTTCAAAATAATGGTCACAAATGTATTTATTGAGATTAGAAAAACGATGAATGAACAGAGTGGGAGTTTCAACAAAAAGAAAATTTAAGAATCTGTAAAACAGACATGGCAGAGTTAAAGAATACAATAACTGAACTAAAAAATCCAATAGAGGCTGTCCATATCAATTAGATTAAACAGAAGAAAAGATCACCATTCACAAAGATCGGGAGATATGGTGGTGGAATTCATCCAATCAATCAGAGGAGCAAAAAGAAAAAAAAAAAAAAAGATGAAAAGAGTGAAGACAGCTTAAGAGACCGACATGACAGCACCAAACAGACCAATAGTCATGTTATAGGGATCCCAGAAGGAAAGGAGAGAGGCAAAGGGGCAGAAAGCTTATTCAAAGAAATAGTGGCTGAAAAGCTTCCTAATCTGAAGAAAGAAACACACATCCAGATCCAGAAGGACCAGAGAGTTACAAATAAGATGATTCTAAAGAGAATCACACTGAGACACATTACAATTAAATGGTCAAAAGTTAGACAAGGAAAGAATTTAAAAGCAGCAAGAGAAACAATTTGTTACATGCAAGAAAACTCCCATAAGATTGTCAACAGATTTTTCTGCAGAGACTTGTAGGCCAGAAAGAAGGGGATATCTTCAAATTTTGAAAAACAACATAAAAAACTGTCAATCAAGAATACCCTACCTGACAAAGTTGTTCTTCAAAACTGAAGGAGAAATGAGGAGTTTTTCAAGCAAAAGCTGAAGGAGTTCATCATCACTAGACCAGCCTTATAAGAAATGCTAAAGGAACTTCTTCAAGATAAAATAAAAGGATGCTAGTTAGAACAGGTAAGTATATGAAAGTATAAATCTCACCAGTAAAGGTAAGTACATATAGGTAAAGGTAAAGGTAAATTCAGAATACTCTAATGTTGTAATGGTGATGGATAAATCACTTATAAATCCAGTATAAAGGTACAAAGACAAAATTATAAAAAAAACTATAATTTTTTAAATTATAAGGTTAAAATAGACTGTCATGAGGTGTTTTATGTAAGCTTCATTGTAAGCACAAAACAAAACTTATAGTAGATATACAAAAGATAAAAGAATGGTATCTGAGTATACCACGATGCGAAATCATCAAATTACAAAGGGGAAGTGCAAAAGAAGAAAAAAATAAATTACAAAACAATTAACAAATTGGTAATACCTATTAATGATAATTTTAAATGTAAATGGAATGATTCTCCAATCAATAGACAGAGTGACTTAATGGATACAAAACAAAAACAAAAAACCAAGACCCAATTATATGCTGCCTACAGGAGACTGACTTCAGAATTAAGGACACACAGATTAAAAACTAAAAGCTTTAAGAAAATCTTTAAAGTAAAAAATAGGCATCTTACAAAATATAAATATAGCTGCACCAAAGCCTTACACAAAAATAAAGACGAAAAAGACTGTTGAAAGGACAGGGCACATATGTAAAATTTGTGGTATTACTATATAAAATCATTGCATCAATAGAGACATATATCATAGTGGGTTAATAGATTATGTAAATTCAGAGCACTTGAAAAGACATGAAGAATTAGAAAGAAAAGATTAACATAAAAATATCCACTTCACCAATGACATACATATTTGATATATAAAATACGTATGCATATTTAAAATGGCAGTATTTCCTGCCCAGCTGATGTCCAGTTATTAAGTTAATATTACACAAATTTTGTGGGGTCCAGTAAATGTGACAATTTTATTAAGACATGTTAGGAATATACTAAGATTCTAATTATATGAGGGTGATTAAAGATTATAAAGCCTTAAAATTGTTCGCAGTAGTATTTTTTCTTTACTCTTGACTTTATTTTTGGAGCCGTTTTAGGTTCACAGAAAAACTGAGCACAAGATCCAGTGATTTCCCATATACTCCTGCAGCCCCTCCCCCTCAAGTCACAACCTCCCTAATCATCAATATGCCTCACCAGAGCGGTACATTTGTTACAGTTGATTAACCTACATTGATGTATCCCTCAAAATAGTTTGTATTATATAGTTCATTCTTGCTGTTTTACATTCTATGTATTTGGTACCAAATGTAGAGTAACATGTATCCATCATTATATGATCATATAGAGAAGTTTCATTGTCCTAAATTTCCTCTGTGCTCCATCTATTTATTCCTCTTTCCTAACCCCCAATTCTGGATAACCACTGAACTTCTTACGCTTTCTGTAATTTTGCCTGCTTCATATATCATATAGCTGAAATCATACAGTATATAGTTCTCTAGATTGGCTACTTTCACTTAGTAATAAGCATGTTGGTTTTCTCCAGGTCTTTCCATAACTCATTTTTTTTTTTTAGTGATGAGTAATATTCTATTGTCTGACTGCACCACAATTTATTTATCCATTCACCTACAAAGTTATTTATAATTCCCAAAACTTGGAAGCAAGAGAGATGTCAAACAGTTAAAAATGTTCATGCGCAGGTTTTTCTGTAGACAAAAGTTTTTGGCACCTTTGGGTAAATACCAAAGAGCACAATTGTTGGGTTGTATGGTAAGAATATGGATAGTTTTGTAATGAATCACCAAACTATCTTCTAAAATGGGTATACCATTTTTCATTCCCACCCACAATAAATGAGAATTCTTGTTCCATACACTTGCTAGTAATTGGTGTTGTCGGTGACCTGAATTTTGGCCTTTCTAATAAATGTGTAGTAATATATTGTTGTTTTAATTTGTTTTTGCTAGCATATGTTGTAAGCATCTTTCTTTTTTAAAAACAATATTTTATTTATTTATTTGACAGAGAGAGAGAGATCACAAGGAGGCAGAGAAGCACACAGAGAGAGAGGGAGAATCAGGCTCCCTGCTGAGCAGTTAGCCTGATGTGAGGCTCGATCTCAGGACCTGAGCTGAAGGCAGAGGCTTAACCCACTGAGCCACCCAGGCGCCCCTATAAGCATCTTTACTTATGCTTATTTTCCATCTGTATATCTAGTTTGGTGAGGTATTTGTTAAAGACCTTGGCCCATTATTTAGTTGGGTTGTTATTGTTAAATTTTAGGTGTTCTTTGTATGTTTTGCAAAACAATCCTTAATCAGAGGTGTCTTTTGCAAATATTTTCTCCCAATCTCAGGTTTTTCTTCTTATTTTTTCCACAAAGTAGAAATTTTTAATTTAAGAAAGCCCAGTGTATCGATCATTTCTTTCATAGATTGTACTTTGGTGTTTTATTTAAAAAATCATTTCCATACCCAAGGCCATTTAGGACTTATCCTTTGTGATTTTCTAGGAGTTTTATAGTTTTGACTTTTACCTTTAGACCCCATAATCCATTTTCAGTTAATTTTTGTGTAGGACCTAAGTCTGCGGCCAGAATTTTTTTTTTTTTTCATGTACATGTCAAGTTGTTCCAGCACCATTTGTTGAAGAGGTATCTTTACTTCATTGTATTGGCTTTGCTCTTCGGTCTAAGTTATTTTAGGGTGTCTATTTATTTTTATTAATGTCTATTTCTGTGCTTTATATTCTTTTCTATCAATTTATTTGTCTATTCTTTTGTCAATACCACATTGTCTTGATTACCATAGCTTTATATTAAGTCTTGAAATTGTGTAGCTTCAGTCCTCCAACTTTGATTTTGTCCTTTAATATTGTGTTGGATATTCTGTCTTTGGCCCTCCATATAAAATTTAAAAACATTTTGTTGACACCCACAAAGTAACTTGGTATGATTTTGATTAGGACTGAAATGAACCAACAGATTAATTTGGGCAGAAATGACATATTGAACATATTGAAACTTCCTTTCTATAAACACAGAATTTCTCTCCATTTAAGTGGTTCTTCTTTAATTGTATTCATCAGACTCTCATAATTTACCTCACAGAAATTTTACATATTATGTTAGATTTATACCCTAGTATTCATTTTGGGGGGTGCTGATGTAAAGGGTATTTTGCTTTTAATTTCAAATTCTACTTGTTCTCTGCTGTATACAAGAAAGCAAATGACTTTTGTATATTAATTTTGTATTCTGTAACCTTGCTCTAATTGCTTATTCTAGGAGGTATTTTATCAATTCTTTAGAATTTTCTACATAGATGATTATGTCATCTGTAAACAGATAAAATTTCTTCCTTCTGAATCTATATGCCTTTTTTCTTGTCTTATTGCGTTAACAAGTCCTTCCAGATTTTATTACATTATTTTATACAGCCATATGATTTTTATCATTTGAAGATATATGGAATAACTTGGATCAATGTTTTTATTTGAATAAACTGAGCCATAGAGTTGTTAACAGATTTGATCAAAACCATCGAGGTACATCTTATGTGTTGGTATTGAGCCAGTGCATATGAGAAATTATTTCTGATGTAATATATTTTGCTAGAAAGAGGATTAACTATTGTTAGATTTTAATTTCAATTATAATTATCTTTTCATGAATTCAGTTAAAATTCTTGTCTCTATTTATGTATTCATAGATCTTCTACTATGTTATATTTTACTTTCTTCAAGTTTTTATCTAAAGAATAGCTCAGAAATTTGATAAATCTGTATAATTGCCAAACAGATATCTCAACTTTAGAAAGTTCCATTACAGTGAAATCAAATCTAGAAAGACAGATAGTGCAAAGGCATAAGCTTTATTCTATCTTTGTATTTTGTTGTTGTTGTTTTGGCTTTTCTGTTGTTTTTCTTTTTGTAATATAGAACATTAATTCTAACTTACTGATACACATAGGTGTAATCCAAAAAAGTCTTGCTCTTTCTTTATTTTGTTCTATTCTTTAATTTTTCTTTGTAGACAACATAATACATATATCATAATTTTATTCAAACAAGGATATTCATGACTACTGCATTTTTTCCATTTATCATAAAATTGCCTCCTGACATAAAGTTTAACGATGAGTGCTGTGAAGTGTGTAAACCTGGCGATTCACAGACCTGTACCCCTGGGGATAAAAATATATGTTTATAAAAAATAAAATTAAAAAAAAAAATAAAATAAAAAATAAATAAAAAAAAAAAAAAGAATTTTGTTTGGGGGAGCAGTTGAGAAATCTGAGTTTAATTCCAGCTGTATGGCTTTGGAGTAGAAAATTAACTTCTGAAACTGTTCTGCATGTATACAAAAACATTATAGTGTTTGTGATATCTTCCTCAAATGTTTAGAGTAAATAAAAGGATTTTTTAAATGTAGGACTGTTAGTATAAAAATGTTCAGAATTCAAAATTCCAATTGTTAGACATTTTTTAGGAAAAATTAGTAAGATCTCTCTCTCCTTAACTAAATGGAAAAATAACTAAGGTTATCCCAGGAGTATATTAAAAGCAGCACTATCTGAAGTATTTGCCTGGCTATGCCATAGTTATTAGTTATATGGAGTAAGCTACTTATGTTAACGGGAAGATAAGTGCTTTTAAGTGAGAATGAAGTTAATGAGACAACAGGGAATTTAAAAAGAAAATCATATGATGATGTGATTTAAAACATTAAGTAACTAATGGAAGTTGGAGTGATATGTAAATCTCCTAGTTAATTTCTAGGTCGGTCATGTATAAGAAAGAAACCTCCATGAGATGACACCAAGTAGAGAAGAAACATTCTTCACAATCATTTGATCTCCACTGGCCATTTCAATTCTATTTGTTGTATCACTTGTTCAATAGCATATTTAATATTTTTTACATGTGTGGAAAGCTAAATACAGAAATATAGGATTAACCTTGATAACTTGGACCCCAGGTAGCCTGACATGCATTCTCCTTTTGGTTGAATATCACATCGTCACTGGATCATGCACTTTGAACTTAGTCCCAGTTGTCTTGCTCTTTGTCTTCTTTTCGCTAATTCTTAACTTCAGATACTTACTAATTGTTATATTTACTTGTATAATATTCAGTTGTCTCAATAAATTGTAAGTACCATGACTGAAGAGTCATTTTGGTTTTCTTTATGATCTTCAGTCCAGTGTGTAGGATGGTATCTGGAACAAGCAGGCACCAAATAAATGTGTGTGGAATTAAAAAAAAAAAATGGTCCTATAACCCTACAATTTTAGATATTTTTAGGTACTATTAGCTCATTCATTTTTAAGTAACTATTTATTGAATACATACTAGGCAACTGGACTATATCTGTACATAAGGCATGTAAAAAGTCCTACCTTATTGTATTCGCATTGCCTAAGGGGAAAGAGACTATGATAATAATAAGCAATAAATAAATAATTTTATTGTCTGTTAGAAAGCAATAAGTGCTTATGGGGGGAAAAGGACATATAGATTAGCATAATAAGAATTAGAAATTTGGACCAGGGTCCAGGGCAGGTTACTGTATTAAAAGATGGAAATGCTAGGTTCATTCCTGGGATTTTCTACTGACTAGCTTCATGACTTCATTTTTCTAAGGTACTTCTGTATAATTAGATATTTAAAAATTTACTCTGAGGTATTTCCAACTATGCTATTCTATGACTCTATGCCCAAGTTAAGCAACTCTCTTAAAGAGAATAAATCAATTACATTAATGATTGCTACAACCTAAAAATATAAATGGGGACATCAGATAAATTTTTTTAAAAATTGGCTTTAGTAATATATGAACAAACACGTTTGCTATTGTTTGTGATTCAGCACTCATGTTGTTCATTACTCAGAACCTCTGCATGTGAAAATATAAGCTTACTGTGTCAGAATTTCTGGAGTTTTTCAAAATAATACACTGGTAAACACAAAGAAAATCATTTCACCATAGAACATGAATAAAGTAAACATTTTATAATGTTACATAATATAACACTGTGTTATATTTATGATGGTATATAATGCCAGGTTTGTTTGGTTTTTTGGAATACAAAATTGTGATATAAAAAATGTTAGGTATTCAGTCTGGATTTAATGTGCTGGATGTACTGCCTGTCTACACTTTTCCGGGTGGTTCTTCAAACTAACACTTAACTACTTAAGAATTTCAAATATGACAAATAGCTCTTTGAAGTTGACTTTTGTGTGTGTGTCAGAGAAACACAAGATGGAACATAAATAAAAACAACTCACAGAAACAAGGTTTAAGATCTGACATTTCTAAGCAGCAGATTTCTTCTGTCCTCAGGGAGATAAACAAAACTATTGAAAACCCCATTAGGTATATTTATAGCACAGGTTTAATGTCTGGGATGTAAACGAAGACACCAGACTGCCAGCTACCAACTTTGGATGGAAGAAAACTGCTTCTCAGAGTGAACATTTTCATCCTTTTCTCATCAATATTCCAAAGACATGGCACCTTAATTTTTTATACAGTGCAGGAGGAGCCTTCTTTCAGATTACTTTCCACGAAAAATTTTATTTATTTATTTATTTATTTATTTATTTTATGAAATGTCTGGAGAAAATTTGCTAACCAGCTTTCCGTTATACTTACTGATTCTTGAATAGGGGCAGAGAGGGCCAGGAAGGCAGTGTTCAGATCTTTACATGGCTCCTCAAATGAAAAAGAAACATGTGAATCAATAACTAATCCTGAAGGAAATGTACCAATGAGCTGTTCTTGGAAGGACAATTACAGCTACTGAGAGGTATGTGAAAGCCAAAAAGATCTGATGAGATGTTTCAAATAATCATTGTGATAGTCTCTGAAATAGACTTTTTCATATAGTGTCAAGGGGTCAGCTGGTATATGTGTTATGAACTGAACGTTTGTGTTCCTGAAGACTCATATGCTGAAATTCCAATCACTAGTGCACCTATATTTACAGGAATTGAGGAGAGAAGAGGTGATAAGGGTGGGGCCCTGATCCAATGATCCAATGGGATTAATGTCTTTGTAAGAAGAGATGCCTGAGAGCTCCCTCTCTCTGTCTCCATGCACAGAAAGAAGAGGTCATGTGGGTGCCCAGTGAGATGGGAGCCACTGATAAGCCAAGAGACGAGGCCTGAGAATGAAGTTTCCTTTGCCGGCACCTTGATCTCGGACTTCCAGCCTCAAGAAACGTGCGAACTAAATTGTTTAAAGTTGGGTTTGGCCAGGAAACTCTGAGACGGCAAATGAAAAGATTAATCCAGACACCAAAATAGGGGATCAGACGCTCTAGTGGAAAAAAGTCACAAGCCAAGGTCTGTGTACTCTTTTATTTTGAGTTTGATCAATACACCAAGTACAAGAGCAAAACAAGAAGGAATGTGTAGCTTTAGTGATCAGGATGATAATAATATACAGGGCAGTGTGGGATAGGACCAAACAGTGCTCATGACATGTGGACAAGGTAAGGGGTACACGAAATACATGACCACTGCAGGTACCTGTTTTTCTTTAAAATTTAAAAATTTACTCCCTAGGTGAGAGCTTTGAGCCACAGTTAGAATCCTCCAAAACTTTAAAGGAGGCCCAGCGTTCCGGGCACTCCTCCTTTGCTTTTCAAGTAGTCTCATCCAGGGAGGCGTATACCAATCAGACTTTGTCTATCCAGGCACAATGACTCCCCATAGTTTAAGTCACCGAGTTGTGGCATCTTGCTGTGGCAGCCCAAGAAGACTAAGATAGTATAATGAGATGTAGGGAGAACAATGTCAATGCTATAGAAGCAAACTTTCTAGAAGCTTCTTGAAACTTTCTAGAAACTTTCTTGAAGGCAGAATTGACTGTTTTGAGGGAAGCCCTGAGTTCATTGTCATTAGTGGTCAAGAAAAAAAATCAGAGTTCCTTGAGTTGCTTTTTGATGTGGGTAGGCATCTGGCATCAACTACATAATTGTATTAAATCATAGAGTTCTATCCCAAAGTCGGATAAAATTCTTGAATTCTGTGTACTGAATTGACAATATGGACCAGGGAATATATTTATAACACAAATGTTAATCACTATAATTGTGTGGTTTTAAAATGTTAGAAGAAAAAAGAAAAAACATAGTGAAGGAGACTAAGGAAAAGCAAGACTTCCAATGTTGGCGAAGGAGGTGGTACTAAAAGAAAGTAAAAGTGACACTGAAATGGGGGGAAGAAAACACAACAAAAACTATAAGATATTTGGAGAAGGAGGCAGGATTGTCTGGATTTCTTTGAGATGGTTAATTAACAACTGACCGCAGTAATGGTTGAGAAAAAAAAATTACTATTACTTTTATTTTGCTGTCACACACACACACACACACACACACACACACACAGATATTTCTGTTTCATGGCACCCCTTAAGGGGTGCCTGGGTGGTGCAGTAAGTTAAAGGACAGACTCTTGGTTTTGGCTCAGGTTGTGATCTGAGGGTAGTGAGATTGAGCCCTGCCATTAAGATCTGTCCTCAGTGGGGAGTCTCCCTGAGATTCTCTCTCTTTCCCTCTGCCCCTCCCCACCTCTCTAAAAATAAGTAAATAAATCTTTAAAGCACCCTGTAAGAAAGTGATCAAATCCCATGGATATAAGCAGATTACAAGACACTGATCCCAAATTAGAAATTGTTTTTATTTGTTTATTTAAGATTTTATTCCTTTATTTGACAGAGAGAGACAGCGAGAGAGGGAACACAAGCAAGGGGAGTGGGAGAGGGAGAAACAGGCTCCCCATTGAGCAGGTAGGCTGACGCAGGGCTCTATCCCAGGACCCTGGGTTCATGACCTGAGCAGAAGGCAGACGCTTACTGACTGAGCCACGCAGGAGCTCCTAGAAATGGTTTTTAAATATTTCTAATAATCACTGAAGCAGAAGAGATTCCCTTAAATATATTTGATCACTTTTAAACACTGACTCTATAAGTAGTAGTCTTACACATGCCCAAGCAGTAATACACTTTTTCTGTGTTTTCCAAATTCACTAGAAATTTAACAAAATTTTTCTCTTCTATCAAACCTTCTTTTTTTATGGAGCTGCTCGTTGGAATCATTATCTTTATGCTGAATTAGTATTTGTCTCAGGAACATTTTTAATATAGCAAGAAAAATAGCCTAGAGAATTCTACTACCCTGTGGATTAAACTAACAGTCCAAGAATCTTGATAAATAAGCAAAATTCACATTCAGACACAATTTACATATTTATTAGCCTTTGTATAAGCAGATACCTTTAAGTCTCAACTTATATACAGGTTGCCAGTTACTTAAAATTCTTTGCAGCTGTTACGTGACAACTAAGAAATAAAATGTTTGACCTTTTGTTTAGAAAGCTGTGAATAAGAATATAGCCTAACAAGACATTTTTCAGCTGAGATGCTTAACAGGCAAAATTTGGTTAAAGGGAATGTTTGGCAAAGGTTTTTACATTCTGTCTTTACATTGGCAAAGGCAGAAATGAGAGGACTGGTTTCTACAGATTCTATATGCCAAGCCTTTAGCAAGTGAATGTGAAATCTGGTATAGAAGACTATCTAGTGTACTTTTCCGTTTAAGAGAACAAAGAATTTTTTTTTTATTACTACATTTGTCTGTGAACAAAGCTAACTAGGTTTTTGAAGGTTTGAGTTTTTCATTTTTTGTCTTCTTATGATCAGATTCATCAGGACTGTTTCAATCATCATCTGCAATTTCGATTTACAATTTTACATTCCTCTAATACAGGTTTCACCTTGCTGCCATGGAAGTCTTTAAAAAAAAACAAAACAAAACACAAATTTAATTGTTTTATTGCCAATTTCAAGCAAGTCAATATCACCCATGGGAAAAACCCCACACTCTTCAACCCATTCTATAACTCTCTGTGTGTGTGTGTGTGTGTGTGTGTGTGTGGGTGTGTGTGTGGGTGTGTGTAAGAGAGAGAGAGACAGAGAGATAAACCCTGCTCATGTCTGTTTCTTCCCTCTCTCAGAAGCTGCTTTCTACTCAGGCTAGCCCACTTGTTCTTAGAAAGTGCCACATTGTTTCGTATAACTTTTTTTTTTTTGCCTCAGACACCATAATTCCTGCTTCCTAAACCCCTTCCCTTCCTTCACCATGAATAGCCTAGAAAATAGGTTAGAATATTATATTTACCTTTTGAATTTTATTTCAAAGGCCCATTTATTTGTTTTAGTAGGTATGTTGAACACCTTCCTCTGCAAAGTAAAATTATTCAAACCAATATGTCACCCCGTTAAACTTAATAAAGTTTTCTATCATAATACCTCTAACATTTTATTACATTGATTTATTTTCATTGTCTAGTTTCTCTTCAAAACCAGTGACTCTCAAGAGTTGAGGATTATATAAAAATATTCATGTTAGAATTTGAAGAATATAAATAAAAATGAGAAGGACTGCATAATGTATTAAGAAGAGAAAAAAGTATAAAATAAAGATGTAAAATTGCAAAAAAAGAATATTCATGTTAGAAAAAAAAAAGAGTATTCATGTTAGTAGAAGGTGATAGGCATGGAGGAGGGAACCAAACTCAGGTTTAATTTTCTTCACTAAGACATGTGTCCCTTGTGTGAAATCAATGTGAACCAAGGACAGGGTCTTTGTTTCTCTTTATAACCAGTACTCAGCAAAACGCCTAGAAATCATAAGCTACACGAAAATACTTTCTGCACAAGTGAATATTTGCTTTCTCATGAGAAGTTTACAAAAATATCCTGAGTGTGTGCAAACATTTTATTTTTTTCCTCTGTTGCTGAAATTTGAAGTTGTGAGAGGGAAAATAATCTTTACGTTAATTTGCATAAACATGGAGGAAAGGCTGTCTGTGATTCTAACTTAAATTATACATAACTTTATTTTATATATGTGCAGGTTTATATAATGTATATTCATAGACCTGGTAGATTCTGAACTCTCAAAGGGTGGAGTCATGTCTATTTTACTTATCTTCATATTTTCCAGTTTTTAGCAGAACATCACATAGTTGCTCAACAAATGCTTGTGGATTAAATGAATGCACTTGTGGATATGGATGAGAAAATTATTTTACAAGCTGCCTATATGTTCATCAGATGTTCTAGGAATGGAGACAACATTCATCGTTGGAAACACAGCTTCCATTATTAAAGAGATGAAAGCAAGCCCACACACATGTATAAACATGCATACATACATGCACACACTCAAATATGCCTTTGGAGTATGCTGAGGCAGAGCCCCTAGTCTAGATTTTTGGTCCAGAGAGAAGAGATAAATTGCTCTGCATAGTAAAGTAAAATAATTTCTGTTGTTTCACCATCAAGACTATGAGTTCAAGGGATTTTTGCTTATCTTTGTTTTGAAAGCCCTGAGTATAATTTTTGTCATTTGATGCTTGCTCCATAAATTCCCATTATCTTGAACTAAATGTACTGATTTGAACTGATTCAGGATCCAACAAACAGCAACATCAATCCCTTATGTATGTCTAAGTGTATATTTGCATTATCATTAACTAAAAAAAAAAAAAAAAACCAAGAAAACTCTTGATATATCAAACCATAAAGGCTTACCTAACAGCAGAAGTGTTACAACCAAAAGATTATTTTCATATATGGATTGAAATTGTTTGGAAAGCTGCAAAACAGTAGCCTCCTGTGAATTGCCATGGGCCAAATGTGGCACTAAAACAGTTTATAAACATCATCACATTTTATCTTAAAGGTCAATTTTATTCCCATTTTACAGATAAGAAAATTGAGGTTCATAAAGTCTAAGAGTCTGTCACAAGATGGCAGGTGTAGCAGATTTGCCCAGTACCATATCATAGTGCCTTTCTCCTAGACTGGTAATAACTTCACAGTGCTGGGTTGAAAAAAAAAAAAATTTAGTGCCTGGACATTGATGAAGACCTTCTTTCCTCTGCTATTAAAAATACATATTGCCTGGAATGGAAGAGCAAACAAGATTTTTAAACCATTTATGTACATTTATTTTGTTTATGTTTGACTGAATATTTGTATTGAATTTTGAATAATGAAAGTATAATTGTGCTCTAGATGTGTTTAACATTTCTATAGGGTAATTGCTTCTTCATAAAATATGAAGATGTTTCAGGAATTCTGATCACTATTCTTTCTCCAATTAATCATGCCCCAACAGATGTTTGCAAAATGATAAAACTGGCTTCATAAACCTCATTAACATTAGTATTTGAGAAATTACTGCCTTTAATATATCTAAGGATAAAGTACAGCTAATTCCTATATCATACAAAATTTCTAGACACTCCAAAATCTTACCAACTTTAGGAAAATAGTGAGCAGTATGCCCAGAAAGGCAAAACTTGGTCCTTTTTTTTTTTGGTAATGTTTAATATGAAATATATAACTTTTCTTCTCAAATAACTAAATAACTTCATTCTTAAGTTACCTCTTTCCCTTTCTCTCTCACTCTCACATCTTCATACAGAATTTAGTTATAAATTCTGCTTATAACTAATTTAGTTATAATAAATAGTTTATTTATTTAGTTATAATAAATGCATATGATCTTTTACGTTTTATATATTTATACACCTTAATCCTAAGGGTTACAAAATAACACTTAGCAAACAGCTTGACTGGTAAAAATTAGAGCCCTGTGTTATGTCTTAATGAATGATAAAGTAATTCTAATAAGAGCTTAATCACTTATTAATGTTAAGAATTTTATTTTTCTTTTAATGAATACAACCTTGTAAGCAAGATAATGTCTGCTGAACAATTTATAATCACTGATTGGACAGTGTGCTTAATCAATAATATCATATATGACTATGTCAGCTCCATCTGTTACTGACTGATTCATTCATTCATTGTAGATATATTGTTGAACACAATCAGCCACGTAATGCTCTAGGTTTGGGAGATACAGCAAAGAAGGAAACAAATGAAGCTTCTGGCCTGGAGTTTATTTACATGGTCATGTTTGGTAATAACATGAGCTGGAACAAACCCTATCTTATCTAGTGTTTCTATCAGTTATCCTTATCCCACAGCTGTTTTTCTCACTGAATTAAACAGACTTAGCAGAGATTCTTGTTATTTCAGTCATCTTAAATTGCATGTTAGCTTACCAAGGAAGTTTTAGCATGGCTGAAACCAAACTGAATGAGTCACAAGAGTCAATTTGCATCTCAGTAGGGCCACATGTACACATAGAAGTGTGAAGGGCATGCATCTCATGTATCTATAAGTATCTTCTGTCAGACTAAATATTTTGAACCAGAACTGCTATGGTGGTAAGTAATGAGTCAATAGCTTTTGAAACAGGAACATACAACAGAAGGCTTTTTCATGGTCTGCTCTCAAGCAATCAAATGTATCAGCAGATAGATTAGCTAGAAATTTATGTCACACTCTGAATAAAGTGCAACGAATTTAAACTTCTCTACATGTGTCATCTGTTTGTTTGTTTGCTGCAATTATCTAACTAAAAGAGAAGGATTTGGCCTGAATTATCCTGATGATTAAATCAGTTATATTGTTAAGCCTTGTATCTGGATAAAAGTTCTTAAGTGGGGCTATTTTGCTTCCAGGGGAAACTAGGAAACATCTGTAGAAATTTCTGGATTATCACTACTGGGGGGATGCTCGTGGCATCTAGTGGGGAGAGACCAGGAATATTGCTATTTATTCTATAGTGAGTAGGATAGTCTGCCCTCCTCTTCCCAACCAAGAATTATCTGGCCAAGAATCTCAACAGCTTTGAAGCTGAGATACCATGATGTAGATAGTGTGAACAAAAAGTAAAATTTTACCTTTCTGACATAGTGTCATTCATTTGAGGACAACGTTGCCAGATTTAGAAAATGAAAATAAGGGATGCCAATTAAATTTTTATTTCAAATAAATACCATTTGTGTGTGTGTGTGTGTGTGTGTGTGTGTGTGTGTGTGTCACATGCACTATTTGGAATGAAATTACACTAAAGTAGTACTAGTTGTTTACCTGAAATTGAAATTTAACTGTGTATCCTTTATTTATTTATTTATTTATTTATTTATTTTATTTTTTTAAAGATTATTTATTTAGATATTTGACGGGGGTGGGGGGCACAAGCAGGAGGAGAGGCAGGCAGAGGTGGAGGGAGAGAGAGAAGCAGACTCTCAGTCAAGGAAGGAGCCAAATGTGGGGCTCGATCCCAGGACCCTGAAATCATGACCTGAGCCAAAGGTAGATGACTGACCCATCCAGGTTTCCTGTATCCTGTATTTAATCTTGCACCCTATCTGTGGAGGAGCCAATAATTATAGACAATGTGTTTTGTATGCACTTGTATAGATCTTGCCATTTTGTCTGTCAGTGTTGCATTGCACACATCTCAGCCATATATATGTCTCACTTAGACATAATACAACCTGAGATACTGTTTTGGATCAGATAATAATTGGTGAGGGGAAAAACATGGCCAATTGGAATTAATTAGCAAAATTAGGGAAAATTAATAAAATAAGCAAATTTTTCAGGACACAGGAGTATCTTAGATATTCAGATAACTTTCAAAAAATATTCAGATAACGTTCAACGGAAATAAGTGGTTGAATTGAATGATTAGGATTCATCATGAATTATGATGAATCTTCATTCTAAGAGGTTTTATGGGAGTTTGTGATATGCACACTCTTATTAAATTTATATGATCATGACAAATGACTTCACAGCAGAATAACCCCTCTTTCAGTAATTATTATATAAAAATGAGATAGATGATAAATATTAGTTGAAACCTCCAGACCACATTAGGATCCTAGAAGAGTTGTTCTCATCACTTGTTCTATGAAACAGATATTCATACCTTCCTGGTTAATGGAGTTTTACTTGTAACTCTTAAGAGATTATTTTTCTCCATTCATGACTGAAACAGAATTCCTTGGCTTTTGGGGAGAGTTGGATCCAGATAGTTCTAAGCTATGTTCCTCTTGGAAAACTGCCTTGAAGAGATCTGGCTCAATTTCAGTGATTTGTCCCAGAGGCATTCAGTGATAGTTGATTACATGGTGTGAAGTCTGGTCCTCTTCTTCTGTGGAACAATTAGGATGAGCTGTTGCAAGCTCTAAGACCCCAGAAAATCAGCAAAATTATCCTTCACAATGGTATTGTAATCCAACACTACTTTCTACTCATTCTGACTTCCTTTCCTTCACCACAGAGCTGATCCCAAGGGACTTCTCAATAAACTTCTGGCTTGCAAATATCCATCTCAGAGTATGTTTCCCCCATGGCCAAATTAGGAGTCAGATGGGTTGTTTGTTGCCAAAGACCCTGACTAGTAAAAGTGGAAATGTGTATATTTTTGCTTTAAGTTTTTTAGAAATATGTGCCTGTTTGCATACATACACAGGTACACACATAAACACATGTATGTTTTTGTTTGCAGTCAAAAAATGAGAGACTTGTCTGTTTTTATTGTGAGCCTAGAAAAAAGTTTTGGGCAGGTCTTTGTTTGTCCTGTCTGTGTAACAGACAATGGAGAATTTTAAACTTCATTGGAATTCCCAGTGAATCAAACCATTCTTCTTGTGCATTAACCACATGCTTAGCATACTTTACCAGGCACTGTGTAAAATCCAAGCTGCGGATGACTCAAATTATAACTGGGAGGAAAAAAATGTATGTATTTTTCATCTTATTATTAGTTTTATTTGTAATAATATATTTATTCTGTATTATTATTAACAGGTACTTTTTCTCATTGTATTCTCATAAAATCATGTGAGCTGGCAAGTATTACCATTTTCCTTTACTGAAGAATGAACTGAGACTTGGTTACATTGATTATCTTGCCTAAGATCACCCAGGTGAAAAGTCCCAGAACCAGGGAGCTCCAGTTCCTGGTCTTACACAGAACAAGCCACTTTAGGAATGAGTCTGTAGCCAGCCTTGGGACTTTAGACCTGAATCTGCTACTGGATTGTGGGACACGTTTGTGCAGAGAGTGATGAGGATGAGATATCCAGGGGTTGAAAGGAGAAAATAAAGCAAGGAGGCTTTGAAAGACTTAATTCTATGGCCAGACGTGACATCTGCAATGTTATGGTGTTGGCAGCACCTGACATGCAGTAGCTCAGTACATGAATCAAGACAGAAAACTTGAAGCACAGAATCTGCCATAACTAGAGATTATCTATGGGTCCGGCACCTAATGGGCTTCAACAACTATTTGTAGAAATTATTAATGAATAAATCTATAGAGAATGTACAGATTCAGTCTGATCTGGCCATCTAGTAAAGTCATGTCTTTCAGTTTCTGGAAGAATCAGTCTTAATATACAGAGGTATTTCCTTGGCATTGATGACGTGAGTCTACTGGTAATGGTCTGCGCTTGAGTCTCAAATGCACAGGGAGTATGCTGATATGCTGGGTGCAAGGAAGAGATGTTAGAAATAGATTTATATTATTAGGGATAGTGTTGGGGAGGACACTCAGTGCTCACGTATCCAACATCCTGCCTGAGAATAGACCCTCGAAGCGCGGCAATAGAGCACTTTCTATGGATTTGTCTTGCCATCACCTCCATGCCTTCATCAAAAAAATCGAAGTATTAGAAAACTCACTGAACTGTTCTTTTGATTTACTTTGATTTAACCATAAGATTCTTGAAGGCAACTATAAATCTTGAAGATAATATTTAAGTATGCTGTCCCTTTCATATGGTAGTCAGTTAGTAAATCTCTTTAAGAAGGCCTACAGGCACTGAACTTGGTATTGAATAATTGGAAAAATTCAGATAGTAGAGGCCACTGGAATAGGTATCCATGATGGCCAAATGCACAAGTAGGTTTGACCTATACTAAAAATGGCATAGGAAATTACCAGATTAGAAATCATGCAGATGGTTTGTCTCCCTCCCAATCCCATCTTGTTTCATTTACTCTTCTCCTACCCCCTTAACCATAAGTGACTCTTAATCTCACAAAACAAACTGAGGGATGATGGGGAAGGGGGGTTTGGAGAGGGGGGGTGGGGCTATGGACATTGGGGTGGGTATGTGCTATGGTGAGTGCTGTGAAGTGTGTAAACCTGGCGATTCACAGACCTGTACCCCTGGGGATAAAAATATATTATATGTTTATAAAAAATAAAATTTAATAAAAAAAAAAGAAATCATGCAGATGGGAAAGACTTGAGGGAGACAAAACTTAATTAGGGAAACGGAGACCATATTATAGAGGATTTTGATTGTCAGAGAGAAGGTTTAACATAGTTGGCCAAGAGACCCAAAATAGTTATCAGAGAAGAGACCATATTAATTAGAAAACATGTGACCATGCAAGGGAGTTTAAGAAAAAAAAAAAATCATTTGTTTTTGTTTGTGTTTTTTAAGATAGATTTATTTGTTTATTTATTTATTTATTTATTTATTTATTTATTTTATTTATTTGACAGAGAGAGAGAGAGGCACAGCAGAGAAGGAACACATGCAGTGGGAGTGGGAGAGGGAGAAGCAGGCTTCCCGCTGATCAGGGAGCCTGATGTGGGGCTTGATCCCAGGGTCCTGGGATCATGACCTGAGCCAAAGGCAGGTGGTTAACCGACTGAGCCACCCAAGTGCCCCCATCATTGGTTTTTAAGTAAAATCAGAAAAGAGACAAGAAATAACAGCATAGAACATGTAAATACTATGGAAGTCATTGTTATTTCTGAGGACTGCATTTTATAACATTGAAAAAGCACATTTTTTTTTCTGTTCTTTAGCATTAAATTCTAAATTTCACTTCACCCTTTTGGAAAACTACAATTCAATTCAATGAGATTGATTACAGTTTTACAAAGTGTATAAAATCTGCAAAAATATAGAATATACCTCTGACTAATACATCTTCAAAGATAAATCAGCAGAAAGACATGAGACATAGTTATTTAAGGTCCTGAAATGGTTCCAAGGTCCTTAGATTGTCAGATATGCAGCTACCCAATATTTTCTGATTTATGCTCAATTTTTCAAAAAAATGTATTTTTGCCTCATGGTTAAGAAAACAAAAACTATGTATTTACAGTGATGCCCATTACAATGAGGCTTCAATGATGTGAGATAAAGTCTCCTTTCATTTTTAGAAGAAAAAAGGCAGATCTGAGATAAGGAGTTCATCTAGTTTATGTTTCGAGGCAATCATATAACTGTTTATTTTGGTTAGTGTAATATTTTGTTGACAATTAAGTCTTATCAATTTATACCATATCCATATAATTTAAATTGTTTCTCTCCAAATGGGTACTCCTGCTTATCTGATGTTTCTTCTCAACACACAGGTATCTATAACTATTAATCAAAACACCTCTCTCTCCAATTCAAGTACTAACCAGGCTAGACCCTGCTTAGCCCTTTGAGATCAGATGAAATTGAGCATATTTAGAGGGGTATGGCCTTAAATGATGAGCTTTGAGTAGTAAATGGATCCATTGAATTACTATATTATACATCTGAAACTAATATAATACCATATATTAACTACACTGGAAATAAAAATATTCTTTCATGACTTACACTGTGCTCTTTGCTCAATATACCCTATGCAATTCTATGGATAGATGACATGGTGGTGAATTATCTGAGTATAATCTTGAATCTCTGAAGTTTTCACTTGAGACAAATCATTGAAGAATGCCCTATACATCCTCTATCCTTTATCACCCTATCCACAATTAAGTCATTTCAATACCATTATCAAATATTACCTGACTCAAGACACACTTCTTACATCACTTTCTTCAGAATAAACTTCTCATTTATATTTACCTCACTCTTATAGCCCTTTTCTGAATATTTGTAGTACTATTTATATAAACCTGCTTTATATTATTAGCAATTTATAAATAATTACTTCATCTATTACCTTACGAGTCCCTGTGATATTAGAGAAGTGGAGATAGCAGATTGATTTTTAATTTATCACAGTGTCTTAGACATCCAACTTGAACATCCAAAGCTATCAATAAATCTTTACTGAATTAAATAAAATGTCTTAAAGTCAATTCTAATAATTTTGTTTTGAGAAAAAATATTGATTTTGACAAAAAATCCTGTCATAGATATGATTTCAAGAAAAATTATATATGGTGGACAGCAACAGATCAAAATATAATTTCTGTCACTTGATTTGTAACCTTGGCAAAGTTACTTTCGGGACACAAAACACTGACACTGGATCCAGCTTATTTTTGTTATTTTCCATTTGTTAATATGTGATGTTTAGAAATGACCACCTGTATATATTAGTTTTGCCATTGAAAAAAATTAGAAAAAACACAATATCTATTTTTTCTTTTTTCGTAGATCAACATGAATACCAGAATGAGTGTAACCACAGTACTCTTATATTTGAAGTTATTGTTAGTACTGTTTCTATTTCATGATCTACTGTGTTAGATTAATACTCCTTGCCTTATCCAAGGAGTATTAATATAACAATGAACATAACAATGATCTCTGAGTGTTTTATAATATGTAAATCATTTTTATGTATATTATCTCAATCCTCATAGTAAACTTGGAAAGTTGACTTTATTTACATACTCATAAAACTGGTTATAAAATTTTTTTCTGAAATCTTGTCTGTATGTGTGTGTGTGTGTATGTGTGATTTGTGTTTCCTCCCTTTTGCTCTGAAAAATTTATTTGGTAACTTCTTTTGGTTTTAGTTGGTTGTTTTTTTTTTTAATCCTTAAACATGATACAAATAGTATAGAAGCATAACATATAAATAGAAAATATTTATCACATAATTCCTACTTCACAAAAAAAATAGAATGAGTTAGCATCTCAACATAATAGTGAATGGTCATATTTTGGATATTATTATTGAGAAACAACTACTGGACATCTCTTGTGTTTGAGTAAATAGACATTCTCATATGTATAAAATAACACCTCACTACTGCTCTTGAATATCATCAGAAAACTGCACATTTGCATAAACATATTTTACTAAAAATGTTAGTGTTAATTTTGCTCAAAACTGAAGAATAATTCTAAACCTTTAGGCTTATTCCATATGACATGACGTAAACTTGGTAGGGACTCTTCTATTTTCCCATATGACACTGTTAATGGTCTTTGACAAAAGTTTTCAAACAGTCCAAATGATATTCTTTATTTAGCAAAACTGATCACTCATTGCATAAAACTCTTAATTTCTGAAATATTTAATGCTTTTTTTTTTCCAACTGGCAAATCAACTTTTAAAATTCTCTTTCTCTGGCTTCTAGGTTCCTAACAAATATAAACCTTATCTTCTATGTTATTGTTCTGGTCTTTCTCATACTGTCATCCCCAACCTAGCAATTTTCATTCCAAATGGCCCTGTCTCCAAAACCTTCTTTCTTGTTTCATTTTGTCTGATTCTATTTTGAATCTATTCCTACAGTTGAATTTATATTCTTTGCATATGTGTTATCAACTTTTATAATCCAAAAAGACTCTCTTAAAGTTTAGGTTTGTAATTTCAACTGTTTGGCATTACTTCAAATTTGCCCCAATGGAACATTTATCTAAATACATCAAACAAATATATTACTTCTACTTCAAAAATGCTACTGCCTTTTCCATCCTTCTGATTTCTGTTAATTATATGAACATTACCCTACATATCTTCAATAACATTTCTAATAAATCCTTGACATCAACATCTAATGTTCCCCCATGGTAGGAACTGATCTAATTACATAGATTCTGTCTCCATACTGTATCATGCATTTATTCATTCTTCCATGAATTTTTCTCATCTATTCATCATCCATCAATATTTATTGTTCCTTTTATTCCCATTTAAATAAATCTCATTTGCTGTATTCTGAGACAGTATTACAACAAGTTTCTATACCTCTTTTTGATCATTATTTGGAACCATCTTAAACCCAATAAACAAACAAATAAATAAATGTTATGAAATAATGATGTTTTTAAACTAACAATAGAAAATAATAACAGTCTACAGCATAAAACATAGTTCATACCACTTTCAGAAATATCTAATTGATACTGGTCACTTAGGCAGCATGACCAGGACCCAGCAGGCCACCCAGTCCAATATCAACTGTCAGGAGCCTATCTAAGCGCCCAGTGTTGGAGCATGACACCAAAGAGAACACTGACCCCAGCAAGCCCAATGGCATCCCCCAGCAGTCACCACTTGTGCCCCCAGTCATCAACATTCCCAGCTTGACCCTCTCATCACCTCATTTTCATGTGCCATGCTGCCTCTGGTCCATCCATGCTATAATTGTGGCCACAGCACCATCATGTCCTTGGCCCCAATGGCTCTCATGGTCTGACTGCCCCCAGCCTCAGCTATCACTCCCATGCTGCTTATCATACACTCACCCAGGATCATTGTGGTGCCCATGACTCCCTGGCCCCTTACCATGGCACCTCGTCCTCCCCTATGATTGTGCCAACAGCCTCTTTCCCTGCTTCACCTTTGTCACTGGTCCCAGCCCTAGGCGCAAAGCCCACTGTCCAACCCTGCTTCCCATGGAAGGCGCACACACCTCCAAGACCCTGAAGACAGAGAAGAGCCTCATGCCCGAGGAGGAGTTCTTGAACAAAAACAAGGCTGGTGTTCTTCAAAATCCAGGTGCCTAACATGCAGGATAAGACAGAATGGAAACTGAAAGGGCAGGCACTACTCTTCAGCCTCCTGCTCACAGATCAGTTCTCTAGCATCACGGAGAAGATTTCTGAAGCCACAGGCATGATTGCAGAGAAGGAGAAGCTGTCTTATGAAGGTATCTTCACAAAGGATAGCAACTTGCTGGCTTAGTTCAACATGGCCAATGGTGCAGTCATCTGCTGACCCTTGAGGAGAGGGGTAAGCAAAAGAAATAGGTGAGAGAAAGCTGCTGTCAGGTCCCAGTTGTTTTGCTTCTCTTGTCCCCATGCTCTGCCCCAGACCCAGGAGACCCTGCCTCCAAATTTATTTCCCTCTTACTAAGTTTGTAAATTCAAATTGTCCCACACAGTTTCCTCCCCAGTCCCTCCTAACATTGATAAGAAAGCAGGCTTTCTAAGGACTCTGCTCCCCAGTGGTCTCAAGAATGCCTTTGTATTAGGATCTTGATTTTAGGGGATTCATTTCTTGGCAGCCCATTAGGAAATGTGAGCCCAGGGGTATCTTGCAGGATTGTGTCATAGTGCCAAGTGGCACCTGGTTGATGAAATATGATTGTTATGGTCACTGAGCATTTTGTATCTTGCCATGGGCTGTCTAATAAACCTCTTGAACCCTTCTTGTATAAACAAAACAAAACACGTCATTCTCTAATTGACAAACTTAATGATTTCCTGTTACTTTTCAGCTTAACATAAAAGTCTTACATTGGCAACTCATGGTCCATAACCCTGAGTTAATTTATCTGACCAAATTTGTTTCCTAGCACACTTGTATATATAATCTATGTTCCTACAAAAGTAGATCATTCACTGTTCCCTGAACACCCCTTGTGAGTCTGTGGTCTTAACAGTGCTCTCTCTAATTCATCACAACCACCCATCTGCATCTGTCAAAGCTTATCTCAAATGCCATCCTCTTTAAAGATTGCTTTTGGACTTCCCTTAACACTATCTCTCTTCCTAGATAGTCCTATAAATCCTTATTTTTATATTTCTCTCTGAATTCATTATAATTAAGGATTTCAAACTGAAATTTCAGGAGCTGAAGTTTCCCTCAGAGGTTCTCCAGGCATTGCATTAGGGCCAGGGAGAAGAGGATGTGGGTATAGGTTCAATTTTTTTTTAAATTGAAGTAAGCATGACATTTATTTTGGAAGACAATATTTCTATTCCTTGAGAAACTTCTTTTTATTGAGAAGATTTTTTTTTATTTTAGTTATTTTGTACACTCACTTAGCAGGAATGCATTTATATTGCAAACTTGTTAAGAGCAGGAATTATATTGTATTCCCTTTTGCTTCCTACACCCTCCTAGCATCAAGCACAACCCCTGAAGGAGGAAAATAATAGAATGTTATATAATCTGTCTATTTTCAGTGAGAAAATTTTCAGTAACTAGGAGAAAAATATATATTTCTAAGTATGGATCATGATCCATCTAGGAGAGCTGAGTTGAATCAAAAGAACTTTGTTTTTCAGACTTCACACAAAATTGATGCAAAGAGTAAATGAGTTAAAACACCAAAGGCTCTTGGAACAGTGTCATATCTTGTACACAGTAAGAAGTGTATGTGTTAGTTAGTTATTACCGTGTTTAACCTATATTTCTATTTAAATAAAGATAATGTATACTTATACAGTATATTTTATGTTCATTTATCTGTGTGTATTTGTCATCTTTATCTTCCCATCATCTGAGTCCCCTTCCTATGCTTGAGAAACTCTCACCTGGTAAGTACAAAAAGATGACTTCTAATATAGCAGAGAAAAAAGGCTTTGTATTTAGACATTCTGCTTGGGCAGGCATGTAATGCAAGCTTACACAATCAGATGAGTCACTCGGTGGTTTGAAACCGGAGCTAATGATATAAACAAGGAAAGTGGAGAATCTCTTTGGATAGTGGAACCAATGACAGAAGTCCTTGTATATAATATCCAAGGAGAACTGGTAGTGGCAGGGCAGACTGTAGTAGGCAAGCATGAAGAGCCTCAAATTTATGAATTCATTCAACTTAGTTCTGGTAGCCTGGCCATCTCTTCTTCCTGATCTTTTTCAGAGCCTATTTCTCTAGTCATCCCAGTGATAAGGTGAACCACCAAATGTGTACTTAAATAATATTTGCATAGCAGCTTTATTGAGATATAATTCACATACCATGCAGTTCATTGCCTTAAAGCATATAATTCAAAGGTTTTTAGTATATTCACAGAATTGTGCAATAACCATCACATCAATTTTACAGTAGTTTCCATCACCTCAAAAAGAAATCCTATACCTAATAGCAATCACCTCCATCAGTTTCTCCCAACTCTAATGCCTCTAGCCTTAGGCATCCACGAAAGCTTTCTGTCTCTATAGATTTGTTTATCTTGAATATTCCGTGCTATTTTGTGACTTGCTTCTTTCACTTAGTGTAATGTTTCAAAGTTCATCCATGTTGTAGTTAATTCATTCAGTTTCATTGCAAAATAATACGCTATTTGGGGAATATATACCTTATTTTCTATTTATCAGTTAATAGACATTTGGGTTCTTCCCATTTTTGACGGTTAATTTTGAGAATCGTCTTTGAGATTTGTCCAGACTCCAAGAGGGCTCATCTCAGCTGTTTTTTACCCCTGTTTTGTCTGGTCAGCTAGCTAGCTTATAGCTTAGTTTGCTACACTGATAGAGTTGCCAAATTCCTTTTTTTTTTTTTTAAGATTTTATTTATTTATTTGACAGAGAGAGAGAGATCACAAGTAGGCAGAGAGGTAGGCCGTGGGGGGGGGGGAGCAGGCTCCCTGATAAGCAGAGAGCCCAGTGTGGGGCTCCATCCCAGGACCCTGGGATCATGACCTGAGCCGAAGGCAGAGGCTTCAACCCACTGAGCCACCCAGGTGCCCCGAGTTGCCAAATTCCTTTTAATCGCTTATCACCAAAACCTCTCCTGTTTTTGAGATGCCCTTAGATTTTAACTTCTCATATTCTGTTGAGAATAAGGTCAATTCTTTTGGAGAGAACTTGAGCTTTGTTCTTTGGCCCCATCTCTCTTGCATGAGCAGAATCTCTGAGTTAGGAACAACAGCAATGGTATACTTCTCTCAAAATGACACCCCCCTATACCAGCAGCGTATTCAGGGTGGGTGGCAGTCTCTGATATTCTCTGCTTTCTTCTCTCACAATGTAATTGCCGCCCTGAGAGTTTTCTGGGTGTCCTCCAGCTCCAGGGTTCTAGGCCTGCTAAGCCTGGGATAGAACCTCCATTGAAGGAACCCCTAAACTCTCAGAAACATTCACTTGGAGCTCAGCTTCTACTATACAGAGATGAAGGGCCATGGGAAATGCTGGCGTACTGCCACTCTCAAGTTGGCACCATATCCCTTGTTGGGAACCGGGGGTGAAGAAAGTTTCCATCTTCTTGGCAACACATGCCCAGACTGGTGTTTCCCTCATGCTGAGCTCTACGGTGGGGGAAGGTGATGGGGTGAGTGGGATGTACTTGACTGCCACAGAGTCTTGCTATTCTTACCAAGATTTCGTTTCTTCACTTATTATATGCCTTTGGGACCATTTTGAAAGACTTTTTTTTTTTTCATGATTTTCACCATTTATGGTTATTCCCTGGGGAGCAGTTTTGCAGAGCTCTTCATACTGCTATTTTGAAGTCATACCCCTACATATCTTATCAATAAATCCCCTTCCTACTTATACAATCCAAATTTAGTTTCATTTGTTGTTGTTGGTATCTCAGAATACTAACTAGTATCCCACTGAAGCTCTGCGATCAGATATCCAGATAGAAAGACCCACTGTGGGAGCAGCCTGTATTTCTCACTCTTGAAAAACATGAAAATAGGACATAAATGCATGTAGAGAATTTAATGAAATTTCACCTGAACCTGCAAAATTTAAGCTCTTTTGATTGCTTTCCTTAGTGACCTAGTTTAGACTTATAAAGATGAATATATTTTTAAAAAATTCTCTTAGCCCTTTTACTCTGCAAGTGAATTTATGTAATCTATCCTTAGTTGTATTGCAACTCTTTTTGATGAGGTCAAAATTCAAATGGAATTTTTTCTCAAATTTAACATAGATGGGTATCTGCCTATAATTAAAATCATTTGAGTTAAACTGCATTTAAAATTCTCTAATCCCTTTGAATACATCAGCCCTTAAGTTTGAAAAATATTGTGTAGAAATATCTCTTATATGACAGTTAATATTTATGAAGAATAAAGAAAATGTAATACCATGAGTATTTGTTTATTTCCATATTACAACTCTCATTCCTTAAAATGCCAGGTTTTTCTAAAGAGGACAGTAAGGACAAGGTACTTGGGAAATGTTTTCTTAGTGAACAAAATTTGAAGTTAATTGTGAGAAGATTTTGAAATAGTCTGAGGCACCTGGGTGGCTCAGTTGGTTAAGCAACTGCCTTCTGCTCAGGTCATGATCCTGGAGTCCCTGGATTGGGTCCCACATCGGGCTCCCTACTTGGCGGGGAGTCTGATCCTCCCTCTGACCTCTCCCCTCTCATGCTCTCTCTTGCTCAAATAAATAAAATAAAATAAATCTGAAATAGTCTGTATTTTCTTCTGATAAAATTATCTTGCTATATAAATGCACACTCATTCTGAACAAAGGATCTGGGTAGAGTGTGAATGTAAAGGGCAGATGCATCTGTCAGTGTCAACGTTCATCCATCTTGTAGCATGTGTCAGAATCCCTTTCCTTTTTAAGGCAAAATAACATTCCATTGCTTATATATGCCACATTTTACTTACCATTCACTTGCTGATGGGTTGCTTCCATATTTTAGTTATTGTGAATAATGGATGTTGCTATAAATATGGATATACAAGTGTCTCTTTGAGACTTTGCTTTCCATTCTTTTGGGTATATACCTGGAAATGAAATTGCTAGATTATATAGTAGTTCTCTATTTAATCTTTTGAGAAATCATCAAACTGTTTCCCACAGAAGCTGCACCATTTTGAGTTCCCTCCAACAGTGTATTAGGGATTCAACTTCTCCACATCCTCAACAAAGCTTGTTATTTTCTGTCTTTGATTTTTATTTTGTTTTATTTTCTTTTTATAGAAGCCATCCTAATAGGTGCAAGGTGGTATCTTCCTGTGGTTTTGTCTTGCATTTCTATAATGATTAATTATAAGCATCTTTTCATATCCTTATTGGCCAATTGTTATCTTCTTTGGAGATATGTCTATTCCCACATTATAGTATCTTGCATGTGTATAACTGTCTACAAGTGAATAAATGACTGCTTAAAATTCTAGTCCTGATTTTCTGAACAATAGAGTTGTAGAAAAACTTTCCATTGCTGGTCTTTACATGCCAAGAGAAGAAGAAAAATGCATTATTCAATATAGAAGTCTTATATGTAACTCTTACTTGTTTACAGTCTGGTAAACTAGAGGAAACATTGATTGGGAGGCAGAGACCTGGGACCTAGCATTTTTCCCACTCTCATATTTTGAGCATGTCACATCCTCTTTGAGTTTCAACTTCATCATTTGTAAACTTAAATTTTTTACTTTCAGTTATTTTTTTAGACCAAATAACTGTAATTCTGCCTTTTTAATATTCCAGTTAGTGGTTACTTTTAAATCAACCAGTTCTTAGTAATAAAGAATATTATGTAATAAGTAGTATATATGTAGTAAAAATTATATGTATGTATGTTTTTTATATGTGTGTGTGTATATATATAATATATATATATAAAATATATATAATCCTAGCCTTCTCATTTTCTTTTTGTGTATTTAATCTCTCTATTACTTATGGAAAAAAGAACTGCATTTCTTAATTACTTGATCACCATCTTGAGAAGTTCAGCCTGATACAGACTACTAACAAAGGAAAAAACTAAACTTTAAATAAATTATTCTAAATTTACCAAACTTTTCTAGAAGGGAATTGACCGTGGATTTTTGCCAGAATATTCTTCTGTGCTCTGTGATGATCTGAAAATGCCCTGTGCCACTAATCCATTCACAAAATAGCACTTTGCACTATTATAAGAAAGGCATTTTTCTCTTTGTTTGTTTGTTTGTTTTTTCTTAAAGATGTTATGAGAGCACAAGTGGTGGGAGGGCCAGAGGGAGAAGCAGACTCTCTGCTGAGTGGGGAGCCTGATGCAGGGCTCAATCCTGGCACTCATGGATCATGACCTGAGCTGAAGGCAGATGCTTAACTGACTGAGCCACCCAGATGCCCCCACAAAGGCATTTCTATAAAACTGCATTTCAGTTATTTAATGAGTTCATGCATATTTGTTAGATTTTTGTTTTATCTTTTTACAAAAAGAAAACAAAATTATTCAACCACTGCTTATCATATCAAATTTTTTTGTGTAAATTATTGCCCGAAGAATGTCTAAATATGCAGACTTCATTAATGTTACTGAGCAGTTTTAAGGGAATTACTCTGTTTAAAACATCCTGTTTAGATCATAAATTGTGCAATGTGCCATGAATTTTATATATTTAAATATCCAGCTAATTTTTGTGTTGATTATAGTCATGTAATGTTCTTTACTTCCTGGTCTTTTTTCAGAGTCTGTTAATGTAGAAAGATAGTTTTTAAATAATTATCATGCCGAGCATGTTCCATTAGCAGGTTCAAGGTGTTCTGTTGCTGTAATCGAATAATGAGTCTCTTCCGAATTTGTAGAAAAAAATAACCTAATGGAGACATTTTTTTTTAAAAATGTGTTTTTCTTCCAAATACATTTGTCTTAGAACATTGACTCTTATTTCATCTTATTTATATTATATCTGTATAAAATGATATTGAGTATGCCACAAAATTGTGTATGTGGAATTTAAAGGTACACTGAGTATCTCAGTATTTCAATGGCGGTCCACAAATTGCACTGTGACTTCCAGCTCCTAGACCCATTAAATAATTTTAAGAACCACTGATCTAAGTCCAAGAACTTAAGGAAAACAAAGGAAAAGTATAAATATGGAAAGATGAAATTAATATTCCTGGCTAATAAACCTTTTTGAGTTTAAGATGTGCTAACCCATTTAGTATAGTGTCACTATACTAAATTGTTTCTTGAGTACCCTTAGCAATTTCACAGTAGGAATTTTTTCTTTTTAAGAAATTTCCAGCCAAACAAGTGGATATTAAAGCTTAGTCTCTCCTTATTTGGATGAAAATGCTCCTCATGAAGAACCTTAAAACATTTATAAAAGCTCATTTGCCAAAAGCAATGGCAGTTCAAATACTGTACCAAATTTTATTTTAATATTTACATTAAAAATACTTTGTTTCTATAGCCATAATGTTGCAGGGGAAGAGATAAAAATTTACTTTCAGTGCTAAGGATAAGAATCTCTGTTTCCAGGATACAGAATTACAATTGAGAGAGAGAGAGAGGAGAAAAGAGAGAGAAGGAGGATGGAAGAAAGGGAGGAAGGAAGGAAGGGGAAGAAAGTCAGGTGTATAGAAGAACACGGGATGGAAGTTCTAGTATAAGAGTCATTATTATTCATATTACATAATGATGTCTTAATTTTTTAAAATTTTTGTTCAGATTTTAACCATTTTTTTCTTTATTAACTTGATTTTGACCCAGTACTGAAATGAATTTAAGAAGATAATGTCATTATTTGCATAACCAAGAAATAGAACATTCTTTCCTCCTTATGTCTATGCATGCCAAAGATATACACTTTGGAAAGCAGACATCTCTAAAAATTTCCTTACAATAGGGAATGCCAATAACATTAAACATATTCCTGTGTTTGTTTGACATCTAAAATAAAGGCTTCTTTTCAAATCTGGCCTAAGAATTTTTGATAAATTTACTGTTGCTATCTTACAATTAATTTTATTATTAATTAGTAATTTTACTATTAATCAACTCTACCACTTATCCTATCATAGGTTTAAAGTAATTTTAGGTGAAATTGTTCACCTCCTAATAACAGTTTATGTGTATATTTCTTAGATTTTATCTGAGCTTGGTCAAGGATACCTACTCTTGCTTTCCATATGACATAATCTCCCTATGATTGGGAAATTAACAAAGTTAATTACCCAAACTTACAAAGTCTCTTAAGTAAAATAAGCCATTGTCATGGGCTTTAGGTCAGTATTTGAGGAGACTATGGTGTTAAACTCTCTTCCATGAGATAGTTCTTCTTCTAGGGAAGAAGCAGAGATCTTCTTCCCTACACTGTAAACTTTACTATACAGCACTCATGCAGCTATAGAAAGTCATCGCTGTCTTGCTAAGATGTATTGTTTTGGTCATGGTGCAAAAAGAGCAATCTGGAAGAGATTAAAATCTGTTTTAAGAAAAATGATGTTAGATTCCAAAGAAAAACATCCATGAAGCTATTTGACAATTCAATGTTTGAAGGACCAAAATCAGTCATTACCCACATTATTCTTTACCAAAAGATTTTCTGCCCCAAAATCCTAACAGGGATCCAGGTTTTCATTAGTTAAAGAGAAACATTATAAAGTGCTACATGTATATCTAAAGTGCTCAAACAGTATCCAGCGTACACTTTGTATAATGCTGAAAAACAAGTATCAACCTATCAGGTAAAGATGTAAATTGATTTAAGACATTGCTACTTGGTCTCCAAAATATTAATATGGTTATTAGCAAGTAGTCATTTTACATGCAGGACCATGTTTTCCCTGACAATTACTTTTCCCATCTGCTTTGCTAAATTTTGTACAGTTTTGTTCAATATTTTCTCCACTTTTTTGGTATTTATTGTACTTTAATAGACAAAATAAGGACTAAATATAGAATAACAGTGAAATCATGCTCAGGTGAGAACAATATGGCAGAGAAAGGCTTATCTGATATATTTTGATAGAATGCCTACAACCTGCAAAACACACTTTCCAACTGCTAAGAATTCTTGAGTTTTTCAAATTTTCTATATGTAAGTATAACATTCTACCAATTATACCTAAAATGTAAGTCAAGAGTTTTCTTTCCTATCATTTTGATAAAAATGCAGTTTTATAGGAAATGCATTTTGGGGAAGCAGGTGTAAGTATTTCCTACTTGAACATTGTATTGAGACATGTACCTAAGAGAAAATTTGGAGTTTAAAATCCCAGAGATGCTTTATCAGGAAAATGTTTAGTTATAGAGTCTTCAGAGATTTGTCCAAATTCTTATTTGGCAACAGAAAATTAGCTGAATCTTTTTAGCTTACATATAGTAGAGCCCTCATAAAATTCTAGGTTTTCTCTGCAAGGTGAAGGTCATGAAGACATTTATTTTGTAACTGAAACAGGCAAGGATACAATCTTAAAATATTTGTTCCATATTTCAGAATTCTCAGGTATTTTTTCTGAACAAATGCATTTATGTTGTAGTTGTTTAAACTTACTACCCATCCTTTACATAATTGGTAAAAGAAATACTGGATACCACTGCTTCATATTTTTAATCAATGTTAATGTTATGACAAATTCACCCATTTTGACTTCACTAAGAGCAGAAACTTCTCTATTCTAGGATTTTAGCCTTATTCCATGATTAATTATTGTGCTATAGCAACACAATAGCTGTTTAGTTTAATTAGCTGTATGGTTTTACAGACAGCTGAATCAAGACCTTCATTTTTCTGCCTGGGATTTATGCCCTTAGAGAGGCAAGCTTTTTCCAGATGAAAGTATTTCTGGCCATCTCAAGAAAAAGAACATCTAGCCAAGTAAGAACATAAAATGCACATAAAACATTTAATAATTTAATCTTAAAATCTTCAAATGATGATCAAATGAGTGATAGAACTATGTTAACCTTAATTAATAAAGACATTAATTGAATTTTAATTTGAGCAAAACAGTTATGTTAGTTGTATTAGGCGCAGCCATCATCTATATCTAGGGATGTTTGAAAGAGGGAAAAAAACACCGGTATTTGAATATGCTTTTGAAAATAGTTATCTATCTATTGAGTATCTTTATTGATGACCCTTTATTGGGGTATAGTATAAGTTACTAAAATAATGCATAAATTATTCTCAGTTCCACAAGTTATTATATATATGAATGGTGATAGGAAGATTATATAAAAACAAACTAATGCTTACAAATATACAGATTATGTATAACTATATATTTGCACATTATACACACATATATATGTGATCTCCATATGCTATGCATTGTAAATAATCTATAATCATACTGATTTAAACATTAGATTAAGCTTTTATATCATAATTTCATAACCATTCAGTGCTTCTGAAACTTTTGAGTTGAGACCTCCTTTGAAAAATGTGATGACAGCAATAGACCCTGTTCTTCTTCAGTGTGTTTATGGTTTTAAGTTATTCAAAAATCTTCAACCTCCGCATTTCCAAAGCACATCTATAGAAACTTCAGATCAGTACCTTCCTTGTTGAATCACTTGGGATGCAGGATACAGAGTTTATGGTGTTTCAGGAATAGGTGTTGGAGATGGCATCGTACTTCTCAGCATTGAGGTTTTGTCACTCTGTTTCCCTGTAGTGTGTCCATAAGGATTTAATCTTGGTCTGTAGTGCCACCTTCCAAAAATGTATGGCAAAGTCAATACTTGTCTTATGCAAACTTAAAAGAGCATAAAATAAAAATTTCCTCCTACAGGCTCCACTCAAGATTTATAATGAATTCTTTTTTTAAACCAGAAATCCTTCCATTCTTTTCCATAACATTGCTAACCAAGGTCACTCTGATTTTCCTTGCTTGCTCTATTAATATTATTTGCTTGGTTATTGTTTTTATTGTACATTAAACAGAACATGTTTAAGTCAATTTGTACTCTTAGATAACTTAAAAATCAGGATGTGGGCAGTTTCTTAATGTTTTGTCCCCGTATCTGATCTTTGTGTTGCTCTAAAATACATTCTTTTATCCTTCCAGCATATTCACTTTCCCCCTTGTCGGTTATTTGCATGGATTTAAAGCATTTCAGCCTCTTGCCAAATCTCTTTTTATCTTAGTTTTTCTCAACCTTAATCTATTTTCCTGTACTAAGTCTGTAATTCTGCCTCCACATTCTTTTATTCCCCATGAACTTATCTCTAATCACAGGCATTTTTTTCCTGCATAAAACCTCCAATACCCTGTGTTACTATTCATTCTGTGTAGTTCTCACAGATTCAGTAGATCAGCATTTATATTAGCATTCTGGGCCACACAGACCCATTTTCCCAACTAGCAGCTCTTCCTATAGATTTCTCAGCCAAATAAGAGAGAGTGTCTGTACTGAAGTTTGTCACTATTAATATGTTAGTTTTTTAGTCATTTGTAGACAATATCATTTGCCACAGGAATAATAAAAATCAAAAGAACAAATTGGACTAGATTGCAAGAATTTGCTCCTTTCCCACCTGAACCATGTGAATAAAGGTCTTGTGGTTTAGAGAAATACATAAAGCAACAGTCCAACTCTGACTTTATTTCTTCATTCTGGTTTAACTGGCTTCAGGTTTACCCTCCTGACTGAATTCTCATAGTAGCAACATGCACAGTATACACACACACACACACACACACACACACACGTGTGTGTGTGTGTGTGTGTGTGTGTGTGTGTATAATCTTTTCCTCTTTCTTTTTTTTTTTTTTTTCCCTTAGGACTTTGAGTTTCACCTCATTGCCTAACCTCCCTCCTTTCTCTAAGGAGGAGTTCTGATAACAAAACCCAGCTTGTTAAAATTAGAATCATATATCCTAATGGCAGGGTTTCTTATAAGATAATTCCTTGCTCTTACATCTGCTGGAACTCTGCTGTAGGACCCATGGGGAGATGCTGCAATGTTCCATTGATGTTCCCAGTGCCACCACTTTGCTGTAGGAGTGTGTCTCGCCTCTCATCCCAGCTACCTCAGAGTATGGGTGGCTTATGTGGACTTTTCACACTTCCTCTGGCTGTTTCCCCACAGCCTATGCAGTTATAGGGAGGAGGATAAATCCCAAGCACTCTTACTCATCCCCTGGCATACTGAATTTAACAGACTGCAGGCTATAAATATGGCCATATGGATACAGGCTATGTCTCCACTTTTCCTATCTTACATTATTGATATGTGTGCCCCTCATGCTTTCCTTAGTCAGTTATCTCCCCTCCCCTGATTCTCTCTGTTGGCTTTAGCATCTCAGTGGCTTTCTATTTCATTTTTCTTCTCATCTGACTTGGGCTTTAGTGAGTCATTCATTCATTGGTTAGTGCATTCATTCATTCATTCATTCATTCAGTAAACGTTTAACAAACACAGTTGCCTGCACTGTGTGGGAGTACTGAGGATGCAAAAGGAAATAATACAAATGGCTCTCACTGGTGAAACAGACTATACAAGGTAAATATATAAGAATTACAGTAATTTATTATTACAACAGGTGAGGAGAAAGAAATAAAATTCAAGATGTGATGGAACATAGAGAATGATGAAAGTGGGGAAGGAAGCCACCTGAGAGTGTATGGGTAGGACAATTCTCCCTACAGATGTCTTTTTTTTTAATTTTTTTAAAAGATTTTACTTATTTATTGGACAGAGAGAGAGAGATCACAAGTAGGCAGAGCAGCAGGCAGAGAGAGAGAGGGAAGCAGGCTCCCTGCTGAGCAGAGAGCCCGATGCAGGGCTTGATCCCAGGACCCTGAGATCCTGACCTGAGCCGAAGGCAGAGGCTTAGCCCACTCAGCCACCCAGGTGCCCCCCCTACAGATGTCTTTAAATAAAAACTTCAATGAAGAGTAAATTGAAATATACATGAGATCAGTGTTCTAGAAAAGGTAAGAGAAAGCAAAGGCCCTGTGGTGGAAAAGAGGGGAATTGTTAGAAGAACAAGAAAACCTGAGGGGCGAAGCAGAGTCATAGCCTTGCAGCATGAGAACACAATGCAGATGTTATAAAGATGTTGTAAAGACCTTATGAGATATGAACATGTACAGTATTTTTTAATGATGCTAGGAATCAAAAGAGAGTTGTAAACTGGAAGTTCAGTTGGCTGGCTTATGTTTATAACAATTATAGCTGATGAGGTAGTCCAAGGAAGAAATGATGAAGTCTTAGACCTGAGTAGTGCTAATGATATTAACAGAAGTCGATATTTGGGTGTATTTGTAGGTTAAGCTGATATGTTGTCCTATGGTTCTTTGGAACTTGTCATTCATCCTTCAATGTTACTTGATAATTTTTACATCTTCATAAGATAACCAAATGTTTTACTTTATGTGTAGAATGATCCCAGTTAGATGTTCAAGGTGTCTCCAGTGACCTGTTTTGTCTGGGCCTAATATAATTATTTAGGAGGGGAGAACAATATTCATGTAGAGCTATCATTAGCAATGGGAAAATCAAATGATAGGCCAATGGGAGATTTGGTTGGTGACAAGAATCCATAAGAGTTAGATTTTATTGCTATTTGTATTATACCAACATTTTAAAGAAGATATAAGTGCATATTGTTAAATAAGATTTTATTGCTATTTGTATTATACCAACATTTTAAAGAAGATATAAGTGCATATTGTTAAATAATAATAGATAACCTTGAAAATGACTACAAAATATTTGTCTCTGATATGAAAGATGCTATTGGGGAAATCCATTTTAAATATTGCTTTTTTCAAACAAAATAAAGAAAATTTCCCAAGATGTAAAACATGTTCCCTCATGATTCCTTGTTATAGAATATAGTATGTAAAAGTTCAGCATAGAGATCAAGGCTCTTCAAAATCTACCCTGCTCACCTTTATTGGTTGTTATTCCTAACACATGGCTTATGCTTTTGCCACACTTGCTTTTTTAAAAGATTTTATTTATTTATTTGTGAGAGAGAGTGGGCTGGTAGGAGAGGGTGAGGGGGAGAAGCAGACTCCCCCCTGGGGGAGTCTAATGCAGGATTCGATATTGGGACTCCAGGATCATGACCTGAGCCAAAGGTAGACAATTAGCCCACTGAGCCACCCAGAGGCCCATGCCACACTTGATTTTTAAATTATTCTTTCAATACCTTTTTTTTTTTTTTCCGGTAAATTACTTATCCTTGCTATTGTCCTTACTTTGAAAGTTTTCCTCTTGTTTAGCCAAGTCTAAAATTACTACATCAAGTACCTCTACAAATATAAACTCTGTGAAAATTACCCTGAGGTTGCAGATGACCTTTCCTCCTACATTCCCATAGCACTTACGACACGTGTTTATTTATTTATTTTTTAAATATTTTATTACTCTATGAAAGAGAGAGAGAGCCAAGCATAGATAGGGGAAGGAGCAGACGGGGAGGAAGAAGCAGACCTCCCACTGAGCAGGGAGCCTGATGTGGGGCTGGATCCCATGACCCTGGGACAGTGACCTGAGCTGAAGTCAGATGCTTAACCAGCTGAGCCACCCAGGCACCCCATATACATGCTTAGTTTAGCAGAGTCTAATTTTTATATAGACACGTTTGTATCTCTTTCTCTTCCACTGTTTAGAAGTTGCTCCTCCAAGCCACTGATACTCACTTTTTTCCTTTGCACATTGACTGTACAGAGCAGGAGGCTACCGATAAGTATGTGGCGAACTGAATAAAACCCTACTTCACCTTACCGTAATCTAACCACAAACCACAATAATTAAATTAACATACAATCTGGGCGAGATACAGGAACCACTGTGCTCTAGTTTTCCTGAGGTGACCCCTCAAGGCAGGCTCCACTTGTAATTCCATAGGGACCATAGTTATGTTTCCATGACATGCATACATTGTCTTGATCTCACAAAATAGTGGGTTGCATGCTTTCTACATTTGATCATCACAGAGGCCAAGACCCGTATCAGCTACTTTGCTAGTTGTTCTCCTGCATCATCTCAGTTAATCCCACAACATCGGTTTATGTGGGTAGTAGCTAATTCCATGCTGGAAAGAGAAAGGGGTTAAGTAACTTGCTTATGCTCTCATAGCAGGGAAATATCATTCTAGGTGCGTTTGACCCCAGAGTACATGCCCTTTCCTCTGCAATTCCACTGACCAGGAGAAACACAACATCATCTTAGAAAGCAATAGGCAGGTATAGTAAGTCTCTGTTGCCCGTGCTAAGAAACAGGGAAGCCTGCGTAAACTACTTACCTGCAAACCTGCAGTGTTCAGTAGGTGTTAAAAGGTTTGCTGTTGGCCAACCACTAAGGGGCAGTGATACACAACAATCTGCTCACTGTGGCTCTGAGCAGTGAGTCATGGCAGCTGCGAGTCCATTGCAAGGAAAAGAATTGAATCCTCTTGGTTTTATTTCTCAGTAGAGAACTGGAGCAGAAACAAAGCAAAACACTTTGTCTCCCTCCAGGATCTAGTTATACCTTTTACTAAGACAAACACATCACATTCAATTCTTCTCTCCCACGGCTGATGAGAGAGAAATACATTCAAAGAAGCAGCCAGAGCCGCCAGATTACTCTCACACAAAAATAAACGGTAGCTTTGTTTACAGAACTCTTTCTCATTTTTACCCACCGCCCTGCGATCATAGAGGCAAGCAAGTTAACATCTAGCCTGAAAAGATATTCTCTTTTCATGGCTGGCGTTTAAGATTTCAAATGGGCTGTAATGTCTGAATGCTCGGCCTCCAGCAATTAGTGCCCTGGTAGCTAATGTTCTCCGAGCTCTATCAGATCCAGCCACTTTGCATAATATCCTCAGAGACTGCTTTTACACTGGGCAAGCTTTGGATGCAGGGAAATTGCTGGTATAAAGGTTAGGGGGGGGAAATCCTCGCACTAGAGTTGACATGCTGTATTGATCGAGCTCGAAATCCAACCATTCCTGAGACAGATGGGGGAGCTCTGAGACTCTCAATCCAAAAATCGCATCAGCAAGTGCTGATGTCTCTGCATATGCTGACAATAGCTACAGTCTGAAAAGCAGGGTTTACACGCCTGAAATAAATTGTTTTGATTAGACCCTTTAGGAGAGAAAGTCATAAGGTACAGTTTTATTGACTACTTGCCAAACAACACAGACCCATGCACTGTAAGCTTGTTTTGCTCGTGTAAGTCAAGCACTGACTAGGCTTTTATTTTCTCGGGGTGTAATATATTATCATTTACTCTGAATTATTGCGCACATGGCATACGACGAAGCAGAATTAATTCCCAAGTGTTGCTGACCTCTGTGTCGGTGTCTGTTTGTTTATTACCTTATTTCCTTGCTGCAGGTGTATCCTGCTAATTTTGTGTAATGGAGACTGCTTTGATGACTTGGTAATCTGTTAAGTGTTGTGGCCCACAAAGTGAGTTCAAAAAGCTGCCACCGGGCTCCGAAGAAACAAATCGTAGAGAGAATAATCATATAACTAGCTGTATTAATAATGCCTTCTCTCCTTTTTCTACCCTTCTTCCCTGAAGCGTATTTTTTTCTCCTGCAGAGAGCTTCCTTTTAAGCTGTTGCTGTTTTTCAAAAACAAGACAATTCAGTGCCATCAACCAAACAAAATTTGGACAAATCGTTGTAAGATGCAAAATTAGAAGCCAGCATGTTTTTTTGGTTTTTGTTTTTTGGTTTATTTTTTCCCTCCTGAAGCTGGACCTGTGTTATATTTTCCCCCCAAGAAAGGAATTGATTGTGATCCTCTTTTCCCGACTCCATGCAAGGAGATTACTCTTCTTTCTTACTTTCTTAGACTGTTTATGCAGGTTTCAGAGCTGGCTATTACGGATAGAATTTAGTAGACACGAGGCTTATTGTATCGCTCCCTGTAATGACAGCATCTTGCGTCTAGTGCACCTGCAGGAAATCAACATCTTGGCTGAGAGAGAAAATTGTGCATGCATGTCTCCATACGCAGACTTCTTTGAGAACTAATAAAATGAAAGACAGGAAATCATATATATTATGTCATCTATTTTATATGGACACTGAATTCCATGTGTTACATATATCATTTCATTTTATGTCAAATCACCAAAAAAGAAATATACAACTAACAAATATACACTGGTGTACCTATTAAGTGTAAACTTTGGCTCATCAGTCTTTTGGTATTTACTAATCCTACTACAGTTTAACGTTGTGTCAGTTTAATTAATCAATTAATAAAGTGAATGTAGAACATAATGACTTCCCTCTAGGATTTTATCATCCATTCAAGAGATATGAATCACTGCATTTCATTGTTAGCTACGAAATGCTAAATGTCAAATGATTATTAAAGCAATGTAATAAGATATCAATAAGGGCCAGATATGGCTGTTCAAACAGAACAATAATTTATTTCATATAATAAATGCCTATTTAAAAAAGGACATATAGTAATTAAAATGGCAACCCGAGTATATATGGCTAACATTTGACCAATAGGTCTCCACGTTTCATAAATTGTTCTTAATATGTGCTGACACCACTAGATTCTAAAGTGGTGAGATCCAGGGTCTCAATTTTTAATAACTCATTTGAATGACAAGTTGCCTAGCTTTCAATTTGTATGCTGCAGGAGAGCCAAAGGTAGAATTAAATCTGCTAGAATCTGCACCTTGGATTTTTGGGGTTAGCTCTGAAATATAGGACCACAAATTCTGAATTTCATCGTGCAATTTGCATTATCAGAAACTCACAAATGCTAATTGCAGAATGCCTGTCATTTTGCTAAACGACGCCAACAGAGTAGTGCCGCAATGCACGCCATGGAGATTTTTCTGATCATTATTACGAAAAAAATGAAAAGATTTTTACATGAAATTTCTTTTTTTTTTTTTTTAAGATTTTATTTATTTATTTGACAGAGACAGTGAGAGAGGGAATACAAGCAGGGGGAGTGGGAGAGGGAGAAGCAGGCTTCCTGCTGAGCAGGGAGCCCGATGCAGGACTTGATCCCATGACCTGAGCTGAAGGCAGACACTTAATGACTGAGCCACCCAGGCGTCACCTACATGAAATTTCTAAACATATCTCTATATGCCAGAAATACCAGGTGTGATTTTATGGGGTTCACTTGCCTAGACTGTTAAGGTACGGAGTCGACTACCCCTCAATTAGACAGAGAACACTCTCAATAATGCAAGTCACACAGCGAGGTTTATCAGCTAGCTGGGGTCCAAGTATCCGCCCTGCGCAGCGGGTTTCAACAAGGACCCCGAGCACTCAAAGCCAAGGGTTTATATAGCATTTTCACGGCACTTTCCCATAGCTACATACATATCTTGTGCCCCACTTTGACAGTTTAACTTTGTTTAACCTTTTGCCACTCCGGCATCACCCTGGAGCCATCCTGGCGGTTAAGGGAGATTTAGGTTTAGAAGAACTTTCACCTTAACTACATTTCCTTCTGCCTCAGCCTCCCACAGTTTTGTGCTGGGGAGGGCGACCTTTGGCCTAGAGGAACTGAGCCATTTGTCTCTGGAAATTGGGCCATTGAAGAGATAGCCCTTTTTGTTGTAAATCACCAGGACATTTGCAAACCAAGGGAGATTCCAGTCTTGCAGGATTGTGATCTCTGCAAGTTAACTCTTTGTTTTTCTTTAACATTTGGTCCCTGTGGCACTACCACCTAACCGCCCTGGTGGTATATGATTAAGTTGTTTCTTAGGTTTTAGCTACTTTTTCTTGTCTCAAGTCACATACGCCCTGTGGGCTGGTTAGGGATGCTCAGTAAAATGGCTTCCCGGCCTTCAAGATGGCCATTCTTATGCTAACCCGCTCTTACAAGACAACTTCTCTCATTCAGTTACGCCCTGAGAATGTGGGGCTGTTGGATGCTGCAGGAATATGTAGTTAAGCACACTGCAAGGGTTAAATGCTGTCCCTCTGCTGTCAAGCAGCCAGGAGGGTCATAAGCATTGCAGTAAATGGAGCATCATTTATTACCTCTGTCTCTTCCACTGTGTTTTTGAGAGGAAGTATTGGCACTTAGTTTGCAACAGATTTGATCTTCTGTTCTCTGAGGAAATGCTGTCACTGGTATTATTTACTCTCTGAGCAACAAATCCTCATAAATTGTAATGGTTCTCCAGACAGCCATTTGCAAATTTAATCAGGGATGATTTCCTTGCCTTTTTCAATTAGCCCCAAATTATATTCAGGCGCTGTAATATACTAAGTCCTGTATTTATTCTGGAAATAGGACTACAACAAGCTTCCAATCTAAAAGAAAGTGTACAGATTAAAATACATCTAGCTTATAGCCTATTTTAAAAACACTGTTTATATATATATATTATACTTCTTTTGTTTTAAAGTACTTAAGTACTGCAAAAAATTCTAGGTCACCTTTGTACCAAAACATTTTATTGCTTCCCAAAGACAACACACACCACCCAAATAACCAATAATCATAGAATGTTAACATAAACTAGAGCCTTATCCCTATAGCACAGACTTTGAAGACAGATGGACCTAAATTTGCATTCTGCCTCTACCATTTACTAGGCATATGCCCATGAGAATATTTTAGCTTCTCTAAGATTCCGTTTCTTCAAATGTAAAATGGAATAATACTAATACATCTCTCACACGATTATTAAATTAAATGATATAACAGATATAAATAATGTAGAGAAATTTAGACACAGTATTCAATAAATGTTAGCTATTATAGATAGCTCACCTCAGCTCTCTTTTTTAAATGAGATAACCAGGGTAACCTGAAAGAATTTAAATAACTACCAAGGATCATATTAAGAGTAGGGATAGCCTCGGGTGTTGAACATGTGTCTCCAGTTTGGGATCACTTTTTATTAAACTCTTTGTGGCAGCTGAGTTCAACACCCAGCTATAGATAATTCCCCGAGCAGTTCATTCACTGTTTAGTGAAGGTCCTCCCATTTTTTTCAAATAATGGTGTAGAGGAGGAGGAGTAGTGGTCCCTCACCTCTGGATATTGCCCTCGAGATTTCAATGACATTTTTTTTTAAGATTTTTTTTTTTTAATTTATTGGTTTGACAGAGAGATCACAAGTAGGCAGACCTGAAGTCAGAGACAGAGAGGGAAGCTCTGCTGAGCAGAGAGCCTGATTCGGGGCTCGATCCCAGGACCCTGAGATCATGTTCTGAGCTGAAGGCAGAGGTGTTAACCCACTGAGCCACCCAGGCGCCCTCAATGACAATTTACAGCTTATTTCAAACTGTTCTTACATTTGGACCTGGTACTGTTGGACACTGATGCAGGATGGAGTTGAGCTGACTCAAAAACCAGGATTCAAGTCTGAATTGATGTTAATAAACTAAGTAAAGCATCGAGCAAGGGGCAAGTGTAGGGTAGCCTTTATCGATTGAAAGAATAACATTTCTCTTCAAGAGAGGGAACATGAGGAGATGGTTATAGCTGGAAGTTGTATTTGATCTATTTTTTTTTTTTTTTGCATTCTTATAAAGTTATTCTGGGAGCTAATAATCAGAGACACCAAAGAAATATGTGAACAGGCAACCTGAAAGCTAAGCACACACAGCTACATAAATATATTTCTTTTTAAACAATTAGATTAAATACTAGTCAAAATTGCAACAGGCAGACAATAACAATTTTCTTAAAAATAAAGACAATAATCTATAATTTTTGTATCAGCATCACCTCGAACCTTAGCAATGTAAAGATTTAGCAAACCAAATAGATAATTTTTTTTTAAAGATTTTATTTATTTATTTGACAGACAGAGATCACAAGCAGGCAGAGAGGCAGGTGGGGGCGGCGGGGGGGGGAGCAGGCTCCCCGCTGAGCAGAGAGCCCGATGCGGGGCTTGATTCCAGGACCCTAGGATCAGGACCTGAGCTGAAGGCAGAGGCTTTTACCTACTAAGCCACCCAGGCGCCCCTAGATAATTTAAAAGAAAAATAAGCCCAAGTCAAGGAAATATTAACAATAATAAAAATGTTTGCCAAAAAGAAATCTTGTAGTTTTAACATGCCACAGTACTACATAGGATTAAATTGAGCCAAACAGTAAAATAATTGCATTCTACTCCTGTCATTAATTTTGGCTTTGAGATTATATTATATTTTGATCCTTGTTTTTTTTTTTGATTAGGAAAGAAATTTAACATTCAATCCTTTTCTAAATCAGAAAAGATCCAAAGTATATGGACTTTTAAGCTCCGGAGTCATTTTATTAATCTATGAAAAATATGTTTTTGTAAGTACGTATTTGTATATGTGGGTTGATGAATACTGGTAGGTATCAAAAATGGTATGTGGAAAGAGAAAAAATATATATATATAGAAAGAGAGAGAGAGAGAATTGGAATCTTTAAGTCATCCTAATAAATAACACTTCTCTTCCTTCCCCAGATTTTTAAAATTAATGTCTTTTTTAAAAAGATTTATTTATTTATTTGAGAGAGAATGAGTGGGGGGAGGGGCAGAGCAAGAGGATGAAAGAGAATCTCAAGGGGAGCAGATTCCCCACTGAGGATGGAACTGACCCAGGGCTTGATCCAATGACCCTGAGATCATGATCTGAGCCAAAATCAACAGCTGGACTCAACTGTGTGAACCACCCAGGTGCCTCTAAATCAATGTCATAAAGAAAAAAAATTTATGGAGGACAAAGTATCATCTCATTTACTGATAAAGATTAAGCTGGAAAACATCAGTTGGTGTTGCAGTAAGTGGTTCTCTTGAGTAACCCCCCAAACAAAATAGATACGAACAAGAATGGATGTGTCATCCCATCCCTGTGGTGTCCTTTGGTCTCATTACAACTCTTATGATTTTAGCTCATAGACTTGATTCTTTTTGAATCTTTGTCCACATTAATATAAATCCTGGAAGGTTTAATACATAATCAAGAACATAAAAACAGTGATTTATTACAAGGAAGTAAAACAGTATCTTAATACTTTGATCCAATAAGAACTAGAATGTTGCCTCCAATATCTTGCCATTCCAAAATCTATGGTACAGCAACATCACTTTCACTAATGTGGTATCCATTTTCACTCAGCTTAATGATTACCTTCCACAAGTATTGTGCATACAGCATTTACTTTGCACTGGTAGTTTACCCAAGGAATATGGATATGTCACATCTGTTTAGCTTTAATGAACCTAACATACAACATAAAAGATCATTTCTATATCTCTCATACTTTTGCAATTTAATATAAGTTTAATAAATCTTAAGTGCTTCACCTTTGTGTTGTTTTACAGTTTTCATAATGTTGCACACTTGAAACTCATCCTCTACTCTACTGCATATATATATATGTATGTATTTGAGTATATATATATATATATATATATATATATATATATATATTCTATGCCAGTACTGTTTTTAATAGAGTATGACTCTGTTGTCTCTATTCAAAAATCTCACCCAAGGAATAGTGGTGTTGTATCGCAGCTTTTCTTCATGAAGCAACATAGGCTTTTCTCATTGCCTTCTGAACTCCATCATCTCAAAAGAAGAGAAGGAAAAGCCTGGGAGGACATCCTGTAGAAAAGACTTTTAAATGTACTGTCTATTTTGCATATCCTCATCCTTTCTGTTGGCATATACCTATCAGAGCAGACAAAGGAATCTAAAGTTATATGCCTAGTTGTTAAGCCCTTAATAACAATGGCTAAAACATTTATTAATTATTATCTTTTTGTAGTAAAGTTAATAGAATACTCATGGGAGAAGGTAATATGAAGTAACAATTGTCCTATCACTATTTGCTCTAATAGTCAAACTGAAACCACCTGGTTGAAATTGAAAACATGAAGATGCTTCATCTATCTCATTCCAAATATGAGTACGTTTAGAAATCTCAAGAAGTGGGCGCCTGGGTGGCTCAGTTGGTTGAGGCACAGACTTTCAGTTTAGGTTCAGGTCATGATCTCAGGGTTGGGAGATCAAGCAGGGCATTGGGCTGCACGCCCAGCAGAGTCTGCTTGCAATTCTTTCCTGCTGCTCCTCCCTCGACTTGTGTGTGTGCTCCCTTTCTCTCTCTCAAATAAATAAATCTTTAAAAAAAAAAAAAAAGTAAAAAAGAAAAAAGAAATCTCAGGAGGATACCGTTATTACTATTTTTTTTAAATATCAGTAAACAATAATAATAACACTTCCAATAGAGTTAAATGTGGACTTCTTTCCATTCTTAGATTTACTTTTGCCTAGAGAAGGAAGATGAACTTTTCTCGTGGGTAAGGCCGAGAGCAGAGAATTAACAAATGGGACCCAGCTCCATTCTCTCTCTGGTACACCTACTAGAAGAAAACACATGCTGCATCACTTCCTGAAAGCTTTGCAGGGTCAGGACCCCATGGAGGAGTGCAAGTTTCCACAACACTTGAAACTAAGTGGACAAGTTCAATTTCAGTGTCTAATCTGAGCCAGCTCACAAGGCTAACAGACTGAAAGACAATTTCTCCAATTTAACTTTTATCAGCATTCTTGGTGTTCTCTTGATCTCCATCTGTCTGATCCCTGTGTCTCTTAATTGATTCCAACCAGAGCATGAAAATAATGCTATTTAGTAAACACCCCTCAAGTTGCAATAATAGCTCACATTTATTGATGTTTCATTTGTTTGAATTTTATAAATTTATATTGCTTACAAACTCCATCGAATTATGACTCAGAGTTTCACAAGTGTTTAATTATTTACCTCTATAGCAAAGTTATAGTTTTCATTATATTGATAATAGATTTTATTAACTTTTCATTACTTAGATTCAGTTGGACATGAATAAAATCTCAATGATCATAAATAGAAGACAGTGACAACAAGATCAAATGCAGAAGAAATCAACTCTAGTAACATCTAAATGTGTGGGAGAATTTGTAAGCAGAATGTGAATTGCCTTTTTTTAATGTGTTTTAGTTATGTCCACTTCTAGGAAATCACGGTATTACCAGGTTTTTAGTGGAAAGAGTTACAAGTTTTTCAATCCTTGAATATTATTGGAGATGTTCCAATTTTTTTTTTTTAGTTTTTCTACAACAGCTTAAAATCATTACTCTGATATTTCCCTGGTTTTTCACAAATTCAGTCATATAGACAGAGCGTCTTCAACAAAACATTTTGTGCCAGAATTTGTCTTGGTATGAACCATTTCGAAAGGATCTTTAATATGTCTTTGTTTAATATATTAATAAATGAAACATCAAGTGAACTGATTTCCTTTATAGCCACGAGATATTGCTCTTCTTAAGAACATATATTTAGGTACATGCGTTTTGACTCTCCACATTTTTTTATCTTTGTATTGCATTTATTATATTTCATTTTACACTTAAGCTGACCTTATCACCACCACCCCCTCATATCTGGAGAAAGTGAGCAAAAGAGGAAAAATTTTCAGATTCCCTTGAGTCCCTCTTGTATTTTTTGTCCTTCAAGTATAGAGTGATACATTATCCGTAGGCCAAGTGCTTTGAGTTCATTTCCCATTTATAAAAATCCAAGCATGCAAATATCCCTGTGCTCTCAGAAATGCAAGCTCAATTTAAGCTATGTCACTGAGGAACAAAAGCAATTAAATTAGCCTTCCCTGTTCTCCTTGATGCCTTTCTCCTGACCATACCACTTTACTGATAATTTGTCTCAAAAATCATGTCAAGAGAGCTCAAGATCAAACTCTTATGGTACTCACCACCATAAGCCTCACTTCATCTCTGGAAGAAAAAGGTTTGGGTGAGACTGACTTCCCTATTTGCTTTCCACTCTGCTGAAAACTTTCCTCAGGGGCCCTGGCTCTCTTCATTGACACTGATGTGCTCTCATTCCAAACTTAAACTTTCATTTCCACTTTAAAAGTCGTTGATGTGACCTTCACTGTGGAAGCATAATGATTAGAATTAACAAACACACCTAATATTACTGTCAGTTTACTTTTGCTGATGATTTTCCTTGTCCATCTTGTAATTTTAAACCTGGAAAGGATCTAAGCTCCCCCCCAAAAAAAAATAAAATTAAAATAAAAAATAAAATAAAATAAAATCACTGTGTCATTTCATGACTAACATGCAATCATTTGGTGACTAATACAGATTCAGTGAATAACCTGAATGGGAAAGTTACTTCCTGAGAATTTGGGAATAGTAACTAAGTCCTAATTAATGTAATAAATAAAAGCAAGAATATAATTTTAAAATCCAGAGTGGTAATCACAAATAATCTTAAAAGTCTATTCTGAGTGCTTTGCAATTAGAAAGTATCATGGTCCAGATTATCTATAGATTATTATATATAGCCAGCCCATACCCAAATACTTCACACAATATTAGCATTTGTTGATTGATTTAACAACATTTTTCTGGTGACTGATTTTTTTTTTATCTTCCCTAAACATTTTGATGAAATAGATTTATCCCATCTCAAGTATCCCATACTTGCGTGTATTCTCTGACATCTCAGAAGTAATCATAAAATATGGAAAATATAGAAGCAATTATAAAACATGGAAAATATAATCAAACCCATCCAGACATACCCCTTCATAGCAAAACTAAGCAAATGCCCAAAGATAAAATACACATAGTGATGTTAGTCTGTGGATTTATGGATGGAAAACTGGTTGTTTTTATTATATGATTTTATGTGATTATTTTTTTCCTTTTAGGAATATCAGAGACAATGTCTCTTGAATGATAATGGAAAACCATCATTAATAAATTGAGACTCTATAGACATACGATGGGAAAAATGTGAATAGAATGCTAAGTATTGCTTTAAGTTGGATCAAGGAATACTGATATGCTTAACTGTCACTTTTTTTAAAAAACCTTTTTGAACCAACCTGTGCAAAATAGCAGGAAGAAATGTCAACCAAGACACACTGTCCATCAGACTATGACATAGTACAAGCATCTGGTAAATATATTAAAGTCCCAGAGGAAATCACTTGGAGCATTGACACTTTATATTTTTATATTTATGCTAAAGGCAAAAAGTTAAATGAAACTGTACTGGTATACATTTATGTATCTTTTTACAAAGACCTAAATTATTTGGGAGATGATGAAGCTGAATGACCCAGAGAGGAGTAATATGTATTTAATGATGTTGTAAGGAAGAAGAATGGCCTTCTCTACAGAATCACACTACTGTATTGGACCTCCTCTCCCTTTCGTGCTCAAAGGGGCTGTTCCCAGTGACACCGGGAAGAGCTAACAGTTCTGCTAACTGTACACAGTTGGAGAAGAAACATAGCTAAATTCTTCTGCCCTGTCTTCTGAAGAGGTCATTCTTTCAAGCAGTAGCTTTAGCAATTCAGTTCAATTTGGAGAAAATGAGTTTTTGTTACTTGACTACCTGTTCTCAGAAATACCTTTAGCTTGTCAATAGGAAAGGTCCACTTGGGGTCAGTCAATGCATAAAGGAGGTTTTTCAGTCACAAGAGATTCTTACCTTTCAATAGAGCTACTTTCCCACCTTTCCTTTCCCAGGCTATCCCCAGGCTCTCTCTTACAGTTGTATTGTTTGAAAACCATTACCCTTAGCAATGGTATGAGGATTGTGATCTAAAACTTGACTGTAACCATTTCAAAGTGCTAAAGTTAGTGGTAATGCCACCTCAGTGACTAAAGGAACACCAACTGAATTGAAATGTTCTCTTGTTAATGGAAAAGAAAAATTAAAAAAAATAATAAAAAACAAAAACAAAAACAAAAAAGCCCTCTACAACTTCAGGGAGAGTGAGCAAGAATGATTCTCACAATGCCAAGAACAGCAGGGAGCTCTCCTATACATACACTGAAATAATCATGTCTTGGTCATGTTGGGTATGAATTTCTATTAAGAGGTAACTTGGGTCTTTGTGCTGCAGGCTTTTGGGCTCTCAGGAGGAATAAAAAGGCCTTCCTGGGAAAACCTTCCTGGGTACCATTAGATAAAGGATATCTAAATGGCCTGGGGTGGAAATATGACACAATTCCTAATATGTCAGAACAGAATCAGAATCTGACATTAGCCTCCAAATGGCACTAATTCAGAAACCCATTTTTAATCAACTTGGCTATTTCCATATGTCTATTTTTATAGTTCTTGCCTGTCACCCTAATTTAAAGTCACTTTGACAAGGGTGCTATTTTGGGCTTCCATTTCTAGTCCGTCTCTATGTCTCTGTGTTTTCTGACTTTTTAACTTAAGTTGTAATCCCAACTAGATATGAGAATAATAAGTATGCTAGATTGTGCCTTATACACAGTTGGAATTCAGGAAATGCCAACTATTTCTTATAAATATATAATTTGTTTCATTCCTGTAATTAATCATGACCTCACGAATACAATAGTAGCTTATCTGACTCTAGATCAAAAGTCAGTATTCTGAGGGATCAGATCTCTTGCTAGAGTGGCATAGATGCTTTGGATGTCCAATGAATATTAATCGATGGTGATGGAAATATTAATGAATAGTAGAAAGTGATACTGTAAAAATGCAGCAGATAATACTTTTTAAGTTAAACTTTAGGGATGGAAAAAGTACACACACACACACACACACACACACACACACACACTTTCTGTTTTTTTTTTTTTTTTTCTTTTTAAATAACTAATTTTCGGATACAGAGAGCCATGTAAGGACTGGGAGTTCCATTCCTTTTTGAAAAATCTCTTCCTATAATTTTTACCAGTCTGTTTCTAAAACAAGCCAGCTTTAAATTGTATTGTCAAAAGGGTAAATTTCTGTACATCGATGAAGCTGTTGCATTAAGTTCAATAGCCATTCTTTTATAATGAATAGTTTACTAGAGCTGTATCCACTCTCCAATTTTCAAAAATGTATATAGGTAAATTTCTCATTTTTATTTATGGTGCCCTAGAAAAAATAATTGCTGAGTTACAAGGCACTATAGCTATGTTTCAGATTTACAGCACATGCATATATCTTTCAGGATGCAGAACTCTTGCACAGTGTGATATGCATTGGGCATGCATCAAAAAGAATTTCCAAACTGTGTATTGGCATGTGGAAGGGAGGTCGGATTATCACTGATATCGAGATATTAATTATTCAGTTTCACTGCCATGCATTATGAATAATGTATACAGCATTCAATGGTAAAACAGCAGTTCCCATCAGCATGCAATGCTCTATCAAGTTATAGGGACACCACGGCATTAATAATATAATTAATTGGTCCTGGGTCCTAGTATGAAGGCTTCACCTTCATCAGGACTAGTAGGACAAATCTGGGTTTTCATATGCTTCTGCTGTTGGCCTAGCAGGTAGCACGAGATAGGAAGGATATAGTTAAGGCCAAGTGGATTCATTCTGTGGGGAGAGAGAACTTAGAAAAGTTTTAACAGTGATATGTGGCAAATTGAGGTAGAGAAAATGAACTTTCTTTCCTTTTTCCTTTTTTTTTTTTTTTTTTTTTTTTGGTTTTTAAATGCTCTTACATTATACCAGTAGAAGTTTGCCAGCATTTACTTAGCATCAGAAAATCAGACAGGAATGGCTACAAGCTCAGAATCTGGGGCATTTCAGAGCTTGTTTTGAATCCTGCTCTGGAATTCAGGAAAATTTATTTCTCTAATATTTTCTTCACTTAAATAAAATGTTGAAAATAGCACCTGAACTAATAGATTGCCATGAGGTCTAAATTAGATAACTCTTGAGAAGAAAATACGGACTAGAATTATTATTTTTTTATTGTTACTGAAGGTGGACCTTCTGCATGTCTATCAGGGTACTGAGAGAACACCCAAAAGGAAAAGGAACACCCAAAAAGGAAACATTTCTTAAAAATAAGGGGATAAAAAGCACAATTTATGATTTTAAAGTAAACCCAATACAATAAAGTAAGAGTGAATTCTAATTTATTAAAGGCCTATGAGGATATGATGAAATAAACTATTTTTTTCTGGCTCAACTCATTGGCACAAACATCATAAGAAAAATGGTGACAGAGAAATCTCAAGTTTCAGGCAAAGCCGTTTAAGACTCCCTCCCCGGGGCACCTGGGTGGCTCAGTAGGTTAAACCTCTGCCTTCGGCCAGGGTTATGATCTCAGGGTCCTGGGATCGAGCCCCACATCGGGCTCTCTGCTTGGCAGGAAGCCTGCTTCCCCCTCTCTCTCTGCCTGCTTCTCTGCCTGCCTCTCTGCCTACTTGTGATCTCTCTCTCTGTCAAATAAATATTTAAAAAAAAAAAAAAAAAAGACTCCCTCCCCAGCACACATCTCTGGGGAAATTAACGACAGGAGGGAAACATGGACTCGAAGAACTAATCAATCAAACAATACCAACAAAATATGAGTTACCAAGTAACAACACAAGGCAATCCCAGGAAGACAAATGCTGTCTTGGGCGAGGGTATTTAGTACATAACTGCAATCTGGAAAAGAAGACATCTACAGAGAAAAGCGCTTGAAGACAACATTTCAGGTTCCATTCCTGTCTTGGCTCCTGGTGACCTTACTTCTTCAGAACAAAACCCTACCACATGAGCCTAGACCAACCATGCTAGGGTCTGCAAGGTTACTCACATCTGTGCATGGGAAAAGCCTGAAGCTGATGAAAACAGGTGTGTATTGAACACCTCTTGGACCTGGGCCTCACTACTTCAGCCCCGACCATAAGACTTTCTTTTTCCTGATGAACTGGCCAAAAATGGGAATGATTAAATTGGCTGAGATCGTCACCAAAGGGGAAAAAAAAAAAAATCTGACCAAATCCATGCTCAACCCGTGTTAGCAGACCATATCTGATAACTGGAAGTCAAGTGGAGCCCACGAGTCAAAACCTCAACATCCGCAGAGGACAAGCACCATAAAAGAAACTGACCAGCAGGAAGATTTGAATCAGCATTATTGCAATAGACAATAATTTTAAAAAAGAAAATAAAGGAAAATACTAGAAAATAAAATAAACAATTTTAAATATTATATATGAAAAATACATTGGTTGAAATAAAAGCAGACTACATGGAGATCATAATAGTAAGGATACAATAAAGAAAAAAATTAGTGGGATGGAATATCAGGTTGAAGAACTCCTAGATGATTTCAGAGAAGGATAAAGGTGGAAAATACATAAGGAAGCCTAAGATATATAAGGCCAAACTATAAAAATTAATAGTATTTTCTATACCAGCGATAAATAACTAAGACATATCACAAAGCCCTAGTAATAAAAACAGAGCCATTTGGTTGCAGAACAGATAAATAGATAAAATTGATTAAAGGACTTAGAGACAGAACCATATGTATGTGGACATAAAATGCCATAAATATGTTACTACAAATTTTAAGGACAAGGGCATGTTGTTCAAACTGTAAAAGTCCGCTCACAATATGAAGAAAACTAAAGCTGTATGTATCTTTATGTAACACCAGGTAACTCCTATTAGATGAGTTACCTCAATATGAAAAATAAAACTATAAAAGTAGTAGAAGGAAATATGAAAAATATCTCCTCCCCAAGGAGAAGGAATTCTTATGCAAAATTTCTCATCAAAAAGCTCTTTAAAAAGAAATAATTGCATTACATCACAATTAACAACTTCTGCCAGTGAATAACACTACAGACAAAATTAGAGGGAGGCTAGAAGAGGGGTTTGTATATGCATATCCAAAATTGGCAATGATTGGATACAACGCCCCTTGAAAACATACACACACAAAACATCAAAACAAAACAAAACACACAAAAAACAAGAAGGTCCTGTAAATCAACAAGAATGAAATAAGATGGGACTGGGGAGGGAGACAAACTATAATAGAATCTTAATCTCAGGAAACAAACTGAGGGTTGCTGGTGGGTGGGGTGGGGAGGGATAGGGTGGCTGGGTGACAGACATTGGGGAAGGTATATGCTATGGTGAGTGCTGTGAATTGTGTAAGACTGTTGATTCACAGACCTGTACCCCTGAAGCAAATTATGCAGTATATGTTAAAAAAAAAAAAAAAAAAGAAGAAGAAGAAGAAGAAGAAGATGATGATGAAGAAGAATGATACAGTGATTCCAATGATCAAATGAGCAAAGCATATGAACTGTCGTGTACAGAAGAGAAATACTGCAGTGCTGGTAAGCATATGAAGAAATGCACAGTCATTACAAGTCAGAAGCATGAAAATGCAAGTAACAATGAGCTCTGAGCTTATCCTTACTTCTCTGGCAAAACTTTAAAAGGCTGGTATTAGGATACAGCTCTTATGCTGGTGATGGCGCTGTAGACTGCGGATCTATTCTGGACAAGAATCTGCCAGGACACACTTGAATTACACATATATTTTGTCCTAGCAATTCTGCTCCTGGGAATCCACAATGCAGAATTTCTTACACAGGGGGGTAATGCCAGAGGGGGCATTTATCAGGATGTTCAGTACAGTGTTGCAGGCAATCGAGGTGCCTATCACCTGGAAAGCAGATGGAGAAATGTAGTAGACACACATCATCTAGCAGTAGAAGCAAGGAATAAACACACACATACATAACACAACATGGCTGGATCTTATAAATACAGCTTTGAGTTAAAACAACAACAACAATAGAATAAAAATGATCTAAAACCAAACCAAAACAAAACAAAAAACCCAGGAGATACAAAGCACAATATTACTTATGTAAATTTAGAAACTGCTTGCATGCGTAACCAATACATGTTTTAAAAGGACACAAACAAAGATGCCTAATAAACATATTAGAATTTTAAGGAGAAATGGAAGAAAAATGTCTAGGAAATGAAACAAGGAAGTAAGGAAGGGAGGGAGGAAGGAAGGCCAAAGGGACCAGGGAAGGAGCTCAGAGAGAGGAAGAAGCAAACCAAAGAAGAGAAGAGACTTGAGTGGCTCAACAATGGTAAGGTACCACGAGTGGTATTAGCTCAATTTTCTTAATTTGAGGTTTTAAAAAAATGAACCAATAATTTGTAGGAGAACACCCCTCCTTTCAAGGAATGTTGCATGTGCACAAATGTATGTGCTATTTTGTACAAATAAATCCTAGAGTTATGCATAAGTAAACAGAGGAATGATGAAGAAAAAGATGAAATCATACATTTTCTTCCTGAAATCTCAAAGAACTTAGTATAATTTGTATGACATTTAATAGCACACTATCTGACAAATAATACATGTAGTACATGTTTGATATGGTATCCATTAATTAAATCCTTTATGCCATAATTATTTTAAAAGAAAAAAAATCAGTTTACTTGTTCTTCTGAAAAAGACAGAGTAACACTTCAGGGTCCATAGCTGGGCATCTCTCACCCCATGTTTGGTGGGTAAGACTCCTCCTGGTCCCTTGGTATATGGCACAAGCAACAGAACCAAAGCTAAATGGAGCTGTAAGCTGAGTCCTCAGGGGTACAATTTAAAAATCAGACTGAGTCTGGGATTCACTTGGTTCTGCTTTGGGCTGGCTTGGGTCTGGTGGAAGGCCTCGAGTGTATATGAAATAAGGGCTAATTGTTCAAAAATCAAAATCAAAAATTGTTCAGAAATCAAAATCAAAATCAAAAATTGTTCAGAAATCAAAAAAGCCACAAATATTAGTGGACAGGGCCAAGCATTTAAAGGTTGTTAGAGCCCTCATCACCTCAAGAGGATTCCTGTGATAGGTCATCATAGATTTTAGTCTGACTCTGGGAAACCCAAAGTCCTAGCTAAAAGAAATTTGAAGCTTTATATCCGAAGAGTTTAACTCACCACCTCTGGCATGGCTATTACTTTATGTTTAAGAACTGTAGCCTCAGAAGCTGCAGATTATCTAGAAAAATGACAAAATTTTACTAAAAATAACTTAAAGATATCATGGCCATCTTGGGGAACATTCCAATTAGATAAGCTCACTCATTTAAGAAATGCACTTGAGAGCCTGGGATCCCAGGTTGAATAAACAGAATGGAATGCCTACTTTAATTGGTATGCAGAAACTTTCAAAAGACTTCAAGATTCCAAAATAGCTTCATTAAAAGGCTCGTTACAAAAGGCTAATGGAAATTTAAATACACAAGAGGTACCTAAAACAAAAGATCATAGGACTAATGTGACTCCTACTGCCTGTCCCCCTATTCTTTTTCACCTGAGTGCTCAAGTTTTACTAATTCTTTGTTTGAGCTGCCGTTCCACTCTGAAGAGACTATTATTAGACAGTTACTTTTTAAAATAAAACTACCTGAGGTTACAGATGAACTTCAGATATCCTTCATCCCTTGGTCAAAGATGGAATTAAGAGTCCTAGTTAAAGAATTTCCTAAACCTAAGGCAGAACCCCAAAAAGTTTTTTGAAGAATTTAGAGCTATTATTGGGCCTATGACCCTGGGTTGCCAGATCTTTGTCAACTTGTACACATGTTGGGAGGAGTTGGTGGAGTCCAAAAATGGTTGCAGGAAGCAAGATGGCAAAACCCAGAGGATGATTGATATCCAAGATCCTTGGTCTTCCACATCTCAGAGACCAGAAAAAGCTCACACAGCAGCAGTTGAACTTTTACAAGCCATTCTTAGAGTTTTCCCTGCCCACCCTGATGGTCTATTTTTCAAACATGCAAACAGACATACAAAAATGAATTCATGCCATTCTTTAAATCCCATTTGGAAATCCTTTTTCTATGGCATCCAGGTTTCCATACAATAAATAAGGTCACACAGCCTGCTCCAGCTGCCTTCTTTGTAAATAGATTATCTCTTAAGATCAGTGGATTGATAAAAAGGAAAAAAAAAAAAAAAAAGGAGGTACAGGCCTGCTGGAACTCCTGACTTAGCTGAGCATTTTGAAAGAACCCTGGAGCAAGATTGAAAGCAAAAATCTGCCCAAGTTGAGCTTTCCTGCTATAAAAGCTCCAAGGCCATAGACCCAAAACAACACCTGGGCCTCCTGCACTGCACCCTCCCCAAGGGTCCATCATCAAAACACTAGTCCCTAGATACTTGACAGGAGTCTGAGGGGTTCTCACACCTTAGATGGATTCATCTTCCAGAAAACTATTACCAGTAATGCCCTTAAACAACCAAGGGGAAACAAAAATGAAAATTTGACAAATTTTAGTTGACACCAAAGCTACACTTTCTACTTTAAATTTCACCCTCGTAAAGCAACATACACTTTGGAATAAAAAAAAAAAAAAAAAATTCCATAGTGGGGTATCTAATAAAGTTCAGGGATAATTTTTTTTTTAATATTTATTTATTGTAGAGAGTGAGTGTGTGTGAATGGGGGTATGGACAGAAGGAGACAGAGAGAGAGAATCTTCAAGCAGACTCCCTATTGAGCAGGGAGCCCAACATGAAAAGTGGAAACAAAGGATGCAAATAGATGCAAATAAACATCTCTCTAAATCACCTCCATGTCCTCTAAAGCCTGAGGCCATTCAGGGCTTCATATCTGTGATGGTGGACTTCACTGCCCAGGGACCAATCTTTCCCAGTCTGCAACACTCAGATCTTGCCAGTCAGGAAACTCAACAGGTAGAGATGGAGTTTTGTCCAGGACCTGAGAGCTATTAACAAAATAGTTATTCCTGGAGCACCTGGGTGGCTCAGTTGGTTAAGCATCTACTTCAGCTCAGGTCATGATCTCCATATCCTGGGACTGACCCCTGCATTGGGCTCCCTGTTCGGCAGGAAGTCTGCTTCTCTCTCCCCCTCTTCCCCTCCCCTCTGCTCATGTTCCCATTCTCTCAAATAAATAAATAGAATCTTAAACAAACAAACACAAAAATAGTCATTCCTATTTTTCAATTGCTCTAAACTCAAACACTCTTCTGTCACAAGTTCCGTCAAACTCAAAATGGTTCACTGGTGTAGACCTTTGTTCAACCTTTTTTTAGTATCCCTGTAGACCCCAACAGCCAATATTCATTTGCCTTTACTTGGAACAATTGACAATATACCTGGACAGTTTTGCCTCCAGGGTTCATTGAGGTCCTTTCTTATTTTCCTCAAGTACTTCACTGAGATTTAAGTGCCCTCCAGCTCCCTGGGAAATCAATTTTTGTACAATATGTAGATGACCTTTTGCTGTGCTCAGTTACCAAAGAGGCACCCATACAAGAGTTTGCTTATTTGCTGCAACAGTTAGCTGAAAAAGGACACAAAGTCTTCAAGAAAAAACTGCAATTATCTCTAGACAATATTCATTACCTGGGTCATGATTGAAATACTGAAGGAATTCAGCTCTCTTCAAAAGAGTTAAATTAATCCAGAAATTTTCTAGACCCACAACTAAACAACAGCTTTGTAGATTTCCAGGCTTGACTGGTCATTGCAGACTATGGGTTCCTAATTTCTACCTAACTATTTACCTAACTATTCAAAATATTTCACGATGTTTATGCACAAAAAGGATAAGTTAGCCCTAGGAATGCTCACGCAAGAACATGGTAATAAGCATAGGCTTATTGCCTATTAGAGCCTGCGAGTTGCTTCAGTTGCTCATGTGTATTTCAGCTGTCTTAAGGTTCCATGGCTGCAGCTACTAAGTCAGTGAAAGCTCCAGCAGATCTGACCCTAGGAAATGATGTTTATTTACAAACTACACACTCTGTCCAAAGCCACCTTAACTCTGAATTGACTCAACATTCCTCTGCAAGTAGACTAACTTCCTTAGAGTTCTTTCTGCTTTTGCCACCTAACCTACATCTTAAATGTTGTAACGTCCTTAATTCCAGTATTATCACCCTTGTCTGAGGAAGGCGAGCCCCATGACAACGAGGCAATTACATCCCATTTTGTGACACTGCAGACTTATCTACAAGACACCCCTAAACTAATCCTAATCTAATTTTGTTTGTGGATGGGTCATATGTAGAAATGAAAAAAAGGAGTTTTCAGGATGGTGGTGCTCTTACTACCCGATGTGACCCAACTGAAAGGAGGACTAACTACTCTCAAGCTAAGTTCTCCCAAAAAGCAGAGCTCCATTGTCTTACCTGAGCATGCCAGGCATCTGAAGGCAAAACCATTATACTGATGGCAGGTATACCTTTCAGGTTGTGCATGATTTGGGGATGCTATGGAGACAAACAGGCGATTTCTATTTTGTTTTGGGTTTTTTTTATTTTTTTTTCCTTCCTCTGAGACCCCAGTCAAAACTGGGCAGCAAATGAATAATTTCCTTACTGCATTTCTCTTCTCTTTTGAGATTGTTGACTTTAAAATTGAGGCTCATATGCAACGACTGAACCTGAGTATCAGCATATGGAATTCTAATATATATCTGGTAGGAATATAAACTATTACAACCATTTGGAACAAAAGTTCTACAATTTCTTAAATATAGCCATTCTGTTTCTAAGAGTGTGGAAAGCCTATGTGTATGTAAAGACTTGCACACACATGTTCATAGCCTCTTTCTTTTTGATAAATGTTTAATTGTTGCTACATACAACAAAATGGATACATTTTAAAATCGTTACAGTGAGTGAAAGAAGTTCAACAAAAAAGAGTACATACTGTAGTACAGCCACATTTATGTAAAATCCTAAAAAATCCAAACTAATCTATCTTGGATAAAAGCAGATTAATTGTTACCTGGGAAAGAGGGTGTTCATGGGATGGCAAATGTGCAGGGAGGACAAGAGGGAGGCATCACAAAGGGGAATGAGCAAACTTTTGTGAGTGATATGTTCATTATCCTGATTTCCATGGTGGCTTCATGGGTGCATTTGTATGTCAAATCTTACCAGTTATACCTTTAAATGTGTATAATGTATTATATGTCAATTGTACCTCAATAAAGTTGCATTAGAAAAAATGCATTGGAACAATATAAAGGTACATTTGAAGAAAATCATCCAGTAGTGTCAAGAGGGATCTTTTTTTAAGGAAACGTTCCTTTTCAGATTTTTTTTTTAAATATTCATTTATTTACTTTAGAGAGAGAGAGCACAAGCTGAAGGGGCAGAGAGAGAGAGAGAGAGATTCTCAAGCAGACTCTGGTGAGCATGGAGCCTGACATCGGGCTTGATCTTATGACCTGAAACCAAGAGTCAGACATTTAACCCACTGTGCTTCCCAGGCCCCCAGGAGAGATCTTTATGGAATTTGAACAAATACACAGTTAAAACCAAAACAACATAATTAAATCTGAGTGACATATCTAAAATTCACTGTGGGCTTGTTTTGGTACCCATGCAGGTCAATGTCTCAAAAGCCTGGAGTCCCCCATTAGCTCTTCCCCTGCAGAGGTCATCAGGACATAAAGCTCGTGGCCTATACTGGTATTTTACTACCTGTATTCTCTCCCTCCTAAAGTTCTGCAACCACAGGCTGTATTTGATACAAATGTATGCAATAGGCTCATTTTCCACAAGCAAGAAATACATTAATTTCAACCTAATTGTTTTTAAAACAGTCCAATTTGAACTATGTATCTCCTTTCTATTTGACAGATGGAAAATTCATCTTTGGCTATGGGCGGCAGAAAAAAAAAAAAAAATCCTAATAGTTGCCTCTAGTTCTTGATCATCAGAATCCACTGTTGTCTCCAAGAAGCCTACAGAATCATTTCACAGCATTCCTTTAGTCCTCTCTGGTCTGTTGCATCTCTGACTCATATATCTTTACCAAGGCTGGGAATCATGATACTGTTCCACTTAGATTTATTGATACTGTCTTGGGAATTTTCTACAGATCAGATTAAGGAGCCCCACCGCTTGTACTAGCCATAGAACAATACTCCACTTTGCTTTCTCCAGTTTCCAGATTTTGTTTTTCGCCTGAAAGAAACCCTCCCTTTCTGTTCATGTTGCTTTCCAGTCTCTTTCCTCTGGGGAACCTAGACTGATTGCTTCAGTGGATTTTGGTTTTAGGAAACAAATGCCAAATAAGGAGAGTGTCATGCAGACGACTTCTGCTTTTTCTTCCTGCCAAAAATGCCTCAGTTAAGAAAAGGCGGCTCAGAGACTGTTACCTGCAGGACAAAAGAAAGGAGAGGAAAAATTACAAGGAGAAAGATAAATTGATATCTCTAACATTTCACAAGAACAAAAGGTTGAATTTCTGAACTGTTTCTGGTGGCATTTGCTAAAATCTCTCTAGTAGCCAATCCAAGGAACAAAATCAAATGAATCCAACAGGCCTCACAGAGCATTACATGGTTCTACATCATGGTCAAGACCAGCAGAACCAGTTAGAGTGGAAGTTAGAATCTACCAGATAAGAACTCTAAGGTCAGCCTGTGAGAATTCACATGAATGTGGGTCTGTGTGTATGTATGTGTATGTAAGGGAGGGAGACAGACAGAAACCTAAACTCTTTGTGCATGAAACAAAATTACATTAATTATTTTACATTAATTTAAATTATTTTCTCACATACTGTACTACTTAGTCTCACTTCAGTCCTTGTAAGAAAATATTTTAATTTTAGTATCTTTTAAAAAAATCAGGTTTAGGAAGTGAAATGACTTGCCAAAAAAGATGTGATTTATGTGACAGGTGGGATTTGAAAACCAGTTTCTTTCTCTCATTTAAATCTCTTAATATCCTAGTATTATCAACAGGATTGAATTCAGATTCTGGCTTGACAATTTTGCATGTCAGATGTCTTTTTCTTTTCTATAAAATGGGGATTGCCAGTTAGGGAGCCACCATACTTACTGCCTACATAATACAAAAAGATTGGCAAACCAATTTGTCCTAACTTGGTCAATTCCTCTGCTCTTCCTGAAGAAATTGTAAAAGTATTGCCAAACTATTTTGATGGTATATATCCTTAAAAAATTTTAAGTATTTTGTCTATTAGGTACAATCCAGACTTAATATAATGGAATAACTACATTTACATGAGACAAACTGTGAAGATCTTTCTAAAGAAGTTATCTACATGCTGTTTTTGTTAACTATTTTACTGGTAAACTCTTGTTATGAGTAATTTTAATAAATAAGCATGAATTATACATGCAGAGGAAAAGTGATTTACACTCCAAGATGCCTAATGCAGCAGAGTAGTGTAATTGATTTCTTCCATTTCTTTCTCCAGACCTGCTTTCTACCTCCTACTCTCTTTTTTTTGCCCTGAGAAAGTGACCCATGTGAACTACATAACCAGTACACCCAGGATCTCAGGGTTGGTTTTGTTGGGTTGGGTTTGCTGGATCCCTCTTAGAGAAGAGAGAAAGGAGAGTGACCTCAAGGTCCTTATTCATCTTGCTGTCTACCACTGAGACCAACCTAGGTTGTCTGTCCCTTAAAAGACAGCCTGTCCTGGGGCACCTGGGTGGCTCAGTGCATTAAAGCCTCTGCCTTCAGCTCAGGTCATGATCCCAGGGTCCTGGGATCGAGCCCCACATCAGGCTCTCTGCTCAGCGGGGGGCCTGCTTCCTCCTCTCTCTCTGCCTACTTGTGATATCTCTCTCTGTGTCAAATAAATAAATAAAATCTTTAAAAAAAAAAAAAAAGACAGGCTGTCCTATAAGATTGTTCCTCTTTCAGGCATTGGATAGCTTTCCTTTTCCCTAATCCCTCAGCCTTGGTAGATAACTGTTCTGCCACTAATAGTCAAGAATCTTGCATGATCCCTTTCTTTCAGTTTTCTATACTCATCCATACCTTTGTAATTAATTTCTGTGTAAATAAACCTTCTCCAAATTACCTTAATTTGAGTGTACCATCAGTTTCTTGTTTGGGCGCTGACTGATACAAATTATTATATAAACTTTCAGAAATTTGCTTACAGGTAAAAGCTTATATCCAAATATATAAACTTTTTTTTTTTTTTTTTTTTTTAAGATTTTATTTATTCATTTGACAGAGAGATCACAAGCAGGCAGAGAGGCAGGCAGAGAGAGAGGAGGAAGCAGGCTCCCCTAGAGAGCAGAGAGCCCAATGCGGGGCTCGATCCCAGGACTCTGAGATCATGACCTGAGCCGAAGGCAGCGGCTTAACCCACTGAGCCACCCAGGCGCCCCCAAATATATAAACTTTTTTTCTTCACAATTAGTAGCATTCTCTGCATACTTAAAAAAATAATAACATATCTTGTAGATTTTTTTCCATATTAGCACAATAGAGATTTACCATATTAAAATGAAGTAGGTTGTAAATAGTATAAACTTTGGAAGCTATCACAAGAAACCTAAATGTTATGTATAATAGAAATGCTTATGGTCACAGAAATAGTTTAATCTACCATCTTTTTGTCTCCCACATTTTCATAATCTATTGAATGAGAATTTAACATCACCCTGGGATTGACAATTATTCACCTTTTGAAAACAAGTCATTTTTCCTTTTAATCCCTTGTGTCAATGATTCTTTCAAAATACGTCCTTTCATAGACAGTAAATATAGCATATTTACTACCTCAGTAAAAAGTGTGTATCACTTGAAAGTGAAAAATATCAAGGAGTAGTATAGTTGTAGGTAGGCTTCATTACTACTAGAATGAAGGTTGAAATGTATAAAATCAGCACACTGTATACCTTAAATTTATACAATAGTATATGCCAATTATATCTGAATAAAAATTTTTCCAATAAAAAATTTCAAAATATAATTTAGATTGAAGCTTATGAAGCCACTCTTTATATCACTGATAATAAGTCTTTTCCACATACTAGTTTATCTTCTGGACACATTTAGGAGCAATTGTAGAGGTTGGGAGGGAGTAAGAACATCTTTTTGACTCTGAGATTGAGTTAGTAGGGTGTGTGTCTCCTTTGTTCAACTTTCAGGCATCTGCCACTATCATCTAACTCATTTAGCTACACCTCACTTATGTTAATCAGGTTCATGGAACTTCTGAATAAACCCTCACAGGTTTTCAGTGTCTTGACATCTTCTTCACTTCCATTGATATATTTATTATCAGAATGTTCTAATAAAATCATTGCTATGCCTTTACAACTATAAATATTCTGTTGAAGTGTTAAATAACATTAGCAAAGGAAATACAGTATCTTGAAATCTAAAAGGAATAACATAACTCTGAGCAAAAATTATATTTTCACAGAAAATAAAACCATATGGCCAAGTGAGAACCACTTTTCCTTGTTTACATCATCTTATTATTAAATATTCCGTATGCTATTGTCTGGGCGACTGGAACCACATTATGTTTAAACAGATTCAAACTATTCATTTATTCAAACTGACAAAACAGAACAATTGTTTATTTCCAAAAAAAGCATACCATTTTCTCCATGGCACTTTTTTTCTCTGTGGATTCCATCAGTTTTTGGCTAGGAATTGTGTTCTCTCTGCCCTGGAGGAGTCTGCTTTCTTGTGGTTGGCAATTAGCCCTTTCTCAGTGTTTATTTCAGCACTAAGACTCAGGAGTCTTGTGGAACCTATCTCTAAGCTCATATAATTTCTTTTACTATTTTAAAGCTACATTAGTCACAATTCCGGACTTCAAGCTCTATTACAAAGCTGTCATCATCAAGACAGCATGGTACTGGCACAAAAACAGACACATAGATCAATGGAACAGAATAGAGAGCCCAGAAATAGACCCTCAACTCTATGGTCAACTAATCTTCGACAAAACAGGAAAGAATGTCCAATGGAAAAAAGACAGCCTCTTCAATAAATGGTGTTGGGAAAATTGGACAGCCACATGCAGAAAAATGAAATTGGATCATTTCCTTACACCACACACGAAAATAGACTCAAAATGGATGAAGGATCTCAATGTGAGAAAGGAATCCATCAAAATCCTTGAGGAGAACATAGGCAGCAACCTCTTCGACCTCAGCCGCAGCAACATCTTCCTAGGAACATCGCCAAAGGCAAGGGAAGCAAGGGCAAACATGAACTATTGGGATTTTATCAAGATCAAAAGCTTTTGCACAGCAAAGGAAACAGTTAACAGAACCAAAAGACAACTGACAGAATGGGAGAAGATATTTGCAAATGACATATCAGATAAAGGGCTAGTGTCCAAAATCTATAAAGAACTTAGCAAACTCAACACCCAAAGAACAAATAATCCAATCAAGAAATGGGCAGAGAACATGAGCAGACATTTCTGCAAAGAAGACATCCAGATGGCCAACAGACACATGAAAAAGTGCTCCGTATCACTCGGCATCAGGGAAATACAAATCAAAACCACAATGAGATATCACCTCACACCAGTCAGAATGGCTAGAATTAACAAGTCAGGAAATGACAGATGCTGGCAAGGATGCGGAGAAAGGGGAACCCTCCTACACTGTTGGTGGGAATGCAAGCTGGTGCAACCACTCTGGAAAACAGCATGGAGGTTCCTCAAAATGTTGAAAATAGAACTACCCTATGACCCAGCAATTGCACTGCTGGGTATTTACCCTAAAGATGCAAACGTAGTGATCCGAAGGGGCACGTGCACCCGAATGTTTATTGCAGCAATGTCTACAATAGCCAAACTATGGAAAGAACCTAGATGTCCATCAACAGATGAATGGATAAAGAAGATGTGGTATATATACACAATGGAATACTATGCAGCCATCAAAAGAAATGAAATCTTGCCATTTGTGACGACGTGGATGGAACTTGAGGGTATCATGCTTAGCGAAATAAGTCAATCGGAGAAAGACAACTATCATATGATCTCCCTGATATGAGGGAGAGGAGATGCAACATGGGGGGGTTAAAGGGGTAGGAGAAGAGTAAATGAAACAAGATGGAATTGGGAGGGAGACAAACCATAAGTGACTCTTAATCTCACAAAACAAACTGAGGGTTGATGGGGGTAGGGGGGTTGGGAGAGGGGGGGTGGGATTATGGACATTGGGGAGGGTATGTGCTATGGTGAGTGCTCTGAAGTGTGTAAACCTGGCGATTCACAGACCTGTAGCCCTGGGGATAAAAATATATGTTTATAAAAAAATAAATAAATAAATAAATTAATTAATTAATTAAATTAAAGCTACATTAGTCTTTTTAAGCCAAAGAAGAATGGGCCTTCTCTGTGAATTTCAGTCCTAAACTATACTATTAAAAGGAACACTGTAATTTCCTACAAAATTACATTAAAACACTGATACGGTCTTCACTAAAATTAGAATTAAATATTCAATAGAAACGACAAAAACGTGTTTTCAAATAAGTAATCTAACAATTGAAGACCTATACAATTACTAAAAAAAATTCAAGTGATACTTAAGATAAAAATGAGCATTAGGTAATATACACATTAATTCTATCAGATGTTTGAATGTATTTCAATATTCACACATGTTAAGTAAAATATGGAGTTATAGGATATCTTAACTTGGACCTACATTTATGATGGTGCACTGGGCATAATGATGCTGCCCCACCAAAATATCATCATACCCTAATCTCTCAGAGCTGTGTTACATATCATATTCAGATATTATTAAGGTTACTGACATTGAAATTGGGAGATTATTCTGGTTTATCCAAGTGAACCTGAAGTAATCACATGGGTTCTTAAGTGGGAGATGAGAGCAAAAGGGATGAGTTAGAGAGACGCAGCAGAAAGGGGAGACAGAGAGAAGACAGAGAGAAGATTCAAAGCGCGACAAGGATTGGGCCATGATCACTGGCTTTGAACACGGTGGAAGAGACCTCCCAGGAAGTTTGAGAAAGCATCCCAGCAGATAACCAACAAAAAACAGGGACCTAATTCCTACAACTACACGGAGCTCAATCTGCCAGCTCCATGAATTATCCCAGAAAAACACTCTCCAGAACCATCAAAAAGGAAGGCAAGTCCTGCCTACACTTTGAGTTAGACCTTGTAAGATAGGGACTTTGTAAGACTGGGACAGGCAAACCAAGTCCACTGACTACAGAACTGTGAGATACTAAACTGATGTTACTTAACCCACTGACTTTGTGGAAATTTGCTAAGGCAGCAGAAGAAAAGTAATACAGTAGCTGCGTTTTGCTTGTGACAGTTTTGCTGGTTCAGAGCCTTCTAAATGACCTGATCAATGTTCTTTTAAATCATTTTATTTTATTGTTCTAACTGTATCTATTTTCAACAGGTAGAAGGAGGCCAAGAAGTAAGATGTATTACTACCCAATTAAGGCATTTTCCCTAACTTTGTAAAAAATTGTTTGAATCATAATACTCAGTATTATGTTTGAACCATAATTCATGATAGTGAATATGGTTCATTTTTCACATATGGTTCATTGTTTGAACCATAATACCCAGTTTCAAAGTTTTCATGAATATATGGATGGTAACTAATTGAATGCATTAATTCGCTATGGCTACAGAGTACAACAAACTGAATGGCTTAACTAACAAAAATGCATTGCCTCACAGTTCTGGAGTCTAGCAGGGCTATCTATGTTCTTTTCTGGATTCTCTAGGGAAGAATCTGTTTCCATTCCTTTTCCAGCTACTAGAGAACATCCTCGCTCCTTACCTCATGGCCTCCATCTACAAAAGCCAACATTACTGCATGTTAAATGTCCTTGTGATTAAAGTGGACCCACCAAAATAATACAGAATAATCTATTTTAGGGTCAGTTGATTAGTGAACTTAACACCTTAATTTCCCATATGCCATGTAACCTAACATTCCCATGTTCTGGAAATTAGGACATAGACATCTTTGTGGGGTCTTACTATACATACTTTAGGCACTAAGGGCTCATGGAGTAACAGTCAAGATAATTGGTTTTGAAGTACAGAAAAATGGGGCTCGTATTCTGCTTCTTTTACTATATGATCTTGGACATGTATTAGTATATTTTGAGCCTCAAATTTCCCAGCTGCAAAATAGAGTCAAGAGGAGCTACATTGTAGGGCACTTTGGAAATTAAATTAATGTAAAGTGTTTAGAAAAGTGTTAATACTCTAACAGTCCAAAAATGATTATTATTGTTAAGTGTTGAACAAGAAAGGGAGATATCACTAGACTCCTGACTCAGAGGAAAAGAAGACAGTGACCATAATGAGGGATAAAAACAAGGACTCTCCTAACTCTTTGGAATATGAATACTCAAAGATCAAGAGAGACAGAAAAACACCCCTTCATTACCAATCCTTTCATTTAGGAATGCCTACCAGGTGAGAGCCTCTAGGTTTAGTGATTTCTTTGGTGAGTTAAGTTGAAAAAAAGACCACCACTAGTAGAAGTAAAAATTGATTTAAAGGATATTTGGTAGTGTCTAGTAAAGTTGAAAAATGCCCAATCTGTTAGTTTTCTAGGGCTACCATTACAAAGCACAAGTATTTTGAATGGCTTAAAAACCAGAAATTTATTGACTCACAGGTCTGAGGGCTAGAACAAGACCAAGATATTGTCGAGGTTGTTTCTTCTGGAGAGTCATGAGGGAGAATATATTCCATGTCTCTTCTCTAGCTTCAGGTGATATGCTGGCATTTTCAGATGTTCCTTGGCTTATAGAAGCATCATTGCTACTCTGCCTTCATCTTTGCATGATTCTTTCCATGTGCGCATGTTTCCATGTCCAAATTTCCCCTTTTTATAAAGACACCAGTCAGATTAAGGTCTGCCCTAATGATGTCATCTTAATTTGATTTCTCTATATAGACCCTATCTCCAAATAAGGTCACATTCTGAGGTACTTGGGGTGGGGAATTAAACATACAAATTTTAGAGGGATACAATTAAACCATTAATAATCAAACTCATTAACAGATTCCCTTTTTTTTATTTTTAAAGATTTTATTTATTTATTTGACAGACAGAGATCACAAGTAGGCAGAGAGACAAGCGGAGAGAGAGGAAGGGAAGCAGGCTCCCTGCTGAGCAGAAAGCCCTATGCGGGCTCAATCCCAGGACCCTGAGATCATGACCTGAGCCAAAGGCAGAGGCTTTAACCCACTGAGCCACCCAGGCGCTCCAAGAGATTCCCTTTTAAGAATGCAGTAGTTCCCCCTTTACCCACAGGGGATATATTCCAAGAGCCCCAGTGGATACTTGAAACTGCTGATAGTACCAAACCTTATACTTTTTTTTTCCCATATGTGCATAACTATGATAAAGTATAATCTATAAATTAGGTGCAGTAAGATAAAAGTTACTAAAGGATAAAATAGAACAACTATAACAATATAATAAAAGCTATGTGAATATGGTCTCTTTCTTTCTTTTTCTCTCTAAATGTTTTAGTGTAATGTACTCACCCTTCTTGTGAGAATGTGAAATGATAAAATGCCTACTTATGAGATGAAGTGAGGGGAATGATGTAGTCATTAGTGACATGGCATTAACTTACAATTGACCTTCTGACAGTATGTCCGAGGGGAGATCATCTCTTTCTGGACTGTGGTTGACCACAGGCAACTGAAAGCATGGAAAGCAAAGTCATAGATAAGATGTAGATAAATAATAGATAATTGTAACAGAACATAAGCATAATGATTTCCATTGCTACATCGCTACTATGGTTTTCATGGTAAACTATTGAGGGAAATGTCTCTTGTGCTCATGGATAATTTTTTTTTAATTTTAATTTTTAATTAATAAATAAATAAATTTATTTATTTATTTTGAGAGAGACAGAGAGAGAGTGCAAGAGCACGTGCACATGAGCAAGGGTGAGGAGAGGCAGAGGGAGAAGAAAAGAATCTTAAGTGGACTCTATCTACACTGAACGTGGAGCCCACTGTGGGGCTCCATCTCACCACTCTGAGGGCGTGGCCTGAGGCAAGAAAAAGAGCCAGACACTCAACTGTATGAGTCACCCAGGCACCCCGGTGATTACTTTTAAGTTTATATGTATCATATACTATCATGCAACATTCAAAATTCTCAAATTTATACATTTTAATGTGTCTCGTTTACCAAAACACAATGTAAGTGGAAAGAGCCAGTTACAGTAGGAGAGTTTAAATACAATTTTTAAAAGTATACAAAGAAGTGGCATGTATTACTTATGTAAACATAACCACATTTTAAAATTTGAAGAAACAAAAAAAGGAATAAATCCATGAAAATCAGTATGTGTCCGGATAGATGGGAGGTGAACTGATGAGAGAAAACACAAACAAACCTGTTTTACCTATAATGCTTTGTTTTACCTATATTTCTTTGTTTTAAAAGGTCTGAATCACTAAAAAATTATATTGGTAATTCTAATATAATCATTTGGTATCTTCGTCGTTATATTATTTATTTACTTTTCTGAATTTTTTAACCTAAAAAAATTTTATAGAAGGAGAAAAAATTGCAACAATAACTCCAAACTTGGAATTATTACTTTAATGTTTCTCAATTGGCCTGGTACCCATGGATAAGCCACAGCAAATGAGCAGGCTCTTAACACCATCATTTCTATCTTAAAGCTACCAGATGTTTGTGAAAACACTAGGTAGGCACATTTGCATTTTATTTTGCATAAATATACATATAGATTTGCTTAATCTGCATACTACTTCTGAGTTTTACATGGAGCATATAAGGAAAAATAAAATGCTACAACTTTTACAACAGAATTAAAAGTACAACTTTCAAATCCAAAATTATAACAATTTTAGAAGAATCCCATCCCAAGTGTGGCAATGTATGTCTCCTGATAACAGAACGGGAGGAAGACAATGAAGGGATTATCTGGGGGAAGTTAGGAGGAAGGGTAGTGACTGAGCTACAGTGTTAGTACACCCATCTAACTGGGTGCTAAACCTGTCAGTGTTCTCATTTATTAAAAAAAAAAAGGCTAATAAAGATATATACATCTTAAAGTTATATACAGTCCTCTAGAGATGGTTTATGTTAGGAACCTGGCACACAGTAACTTGGAAAAAAAGGAAAAAAAAATGTTGAAGTATGTATTTTTCTGACATACCAGTGTATCATTTTCTGGACTGTGGGATGGAGTTGCCTAACAAATACCTTGGAGACTGTCAAATAAAAAAACAGATCTGAAGGTAGATTAAGAAGTTATTTGACTCAGATAGATTACTGCACAATGAGGAAAGTGACTCTTATGATAGGGAGGACTTTGCTAGGGAAATTCTATGCTTATCTTAAAGGTTAGACAGAAGAGACTCATGTTTGTATAAGAAGGAGTAAAGTAGGCTAAAAAGGAATGTGTGGGAAGAAGGATGAACAGATGGCATGATCTCATAGTTGATCTAGTAATGTTTTTGCCTGAGGGCAGTCAGTTTTCGGGAGTGCCCATCGAAGAGGGTTGTTCTTAATTCCAATACTTTCTTAAATTCAAGGACAAGTCAAGGTCCAACAACCTGTGGGGAAGAAAGAAGAATGACTAAAATTTGGCCAAGTTAGAAGATATTTTGTCCAGATTGCTCAGGTCAGATAACAAGAGTTAAATCATCAAAATAACTTGCAGTAGAAGCTGATTAACCCAAATATGGGTGTAATTGATAATTTGGAAAATGCTTTTCTTTTAGAAAATAATTTTATATGCACCTTGCTTAAAAGCAAACACAAGTTAATTAACATAGATTTGGTCATGAGCAAATACCACTAGCTTTATTTAAGGTGTTAAAATGAAAAGAAAAACGAAAGTAATTTTTTTCTTAAATGTTTGTTCCAAAATTACTGGCTCAACATTTATTATGGTGATTTTAGTGGAGACTTGCTAAAGATACACTGGGATTATTTAATTTCACTTCATGCCACTTAAAATTTTACCCTCTTTCTATGTCAGATGTTTGTGTCTGATTGTTAGGTTTAACATTGTCATGTTTTATTTTTTTAAATGTTAGCATATCATCCCTTTGGCAATATAGGGCTGAAAGGAGAAAGAAAGCTGCTTTTGGAAAACATAAGCCTTCGTTTAAACAGGAAGAGATTTAGTTAAGAAAGTAGTAAATAGAATAGTTATAGAAGCATAACTAAGGTAAATGGAGCTAAACAAATTTGTTTGGGGATGTTCTCTCTTTCTCTCTCAGGCATGAACTCAAAATATTTAACTCACTGTATCTTATTTTGCTTTTAAATTTTATTTTAAAACTAAAAATATTTTTAAATGTTAATGGAAATAATCACTAATGTATGAACCAAGGAGTTATTGAATTTTATAAAATATGTAAATAAACTCCATGCAAATGAAATTTCCCAGTATAAACAAAATAGGAGACAATCATTCATTCTCCTATTACAAAACAGCTCTATGAAGTTACAAAAAACTAAACAGGAAAATACAAAGAAGAATTAAAAGTACTAGAAATATATATACATAGATATATAATATGTATACACATATATATGTACACACACAATATTTGAAAGTTCCTTTTAGAAAAAAATCATAAAGGTATTTTATACATTTTTATTAAATGTAAACTAGATTCAAACTGTCTCCTTTTCCTATTTTAAGATTCTGAAATTCAAGCTCTGTATTATTCGTGTCTTCTCTATCATCATTATTAGCTCAGAATAGACCTATGTGATTATATAATTTTTAACAAGCTATTTACCCTTAAAGTTTTGTTGTAAAAACCTATTACACCACATTTGAATCTCAAACTTGGGATTGCTAATGTTTTACACTGAAAGAAGTCTGAAGCATGGTCCTCCCTTTCTCTGTTTGAATGATCTTTCTTTCATTAATAACCTGGATTTTTTCATTTGTCAGTTAGTTTCTTTGTTTAAAAAAAAAAAGAAATTAAAAAAAAAAAGAAAAAAGAAATAATAGCAATAACAGAACAAAAGCAATGAACTAAGAAAAAACTCCAGCGTCTATATTCAGGTTACCTGACACACATATTCCTTATCAATCTCTTTTTTAATGTAAAAACCTCTATAGATCTAGCTCTCTTTGAGTAAGCAAAACAGAACTGAAAGTGAGCTTAGAGGTTTTCTCCTAAGTGAGAAGTGTATGTCAGTATGATAGGCAATGAGGCCTTTGAAGCTCTTGATGACACTCTATAAATAATCTGGCTGAATTAAAAGAATCTTGAATAAGTAATAAAATGTTCTATGTGGAAACAGCCACCTTGAGAGTCCTAGACAAATCTCTCAAAGTCTCTCTACCTCAGAGAGCTAAGGCAAGCTTCAGAGACTGGCAAATGCCTTATAGATTTGTTTCTAAAAGATCTGTACATGGGAACATTAGCTTAATGCAGGAAGTGGGAAGTGGATCATACTCATTTTTTCATGGTAGTTCAACACCTTCTATATGTCAGACACTAATAGGTGCTTTATATCATAACTAGTTCAGTCTATTTAAATGCGAGAGACAACTATACCAAAAGAAACCTCCAATTTCTGTGAAATTATGTAATACAATACTAATAATAAGTATATAATATAATACGAATACAAGCAGAGTACTAAGGAAACACAAGACGAGGATCTAACATGCCCTTAAGAATCAGGGATTATTTCCTGGCTGGGATGGTGCTTTAGGGAAAGCATAGAACAATACAGGTGGGTAGACTTTCAGTTACTAGAAGTAACTTCCTTTGTCATTTTCTTAATTATTTCTATGGCTACCATTATATGACAAATATGGCCTTTGTAATTTTATTATGTTTAAATCCAGCTATTGACGGACCCTAAAATCCCAAATCCTAAAATATCAAATTCTCCTAGAAATGATTAAAAACCCAAGTGAAGCTAGTTTAAATAATAAGGGGAAGTAATTTCAGAGTATCATACATACTTTAGAGTTTTTAATTTTTGCATTCCTTTATTTAGCTCTATGCTTTGACTCTGTTTTGCTTTATCTTCTAATGCTGCTTTTTTTTTTTTTTAATATGAAATTTTCAGAATCAGGTGGCTTTTCCTGAGGCAGTGAAATAACTTGAACTACTCTAGTACACACATTTGTAAGGCAAACCATTCAGAAGAAAAATTATCTCACTCCAAACATCAACTACGAATCCTGGATGACAAAATGAATGTTCTAAATTGGACCAATCCCTTTTGATGGAGAAATGCACAGAGAGATTACATTAATTTTAGGCTAGTACCATCTGTGAAATAATCACAAGGACAAATGAATGGCTTTATGACCTTGACATAGAAGATATGGCTCTAGAGCAGGACCTGGAGTGAGATGCATTCTGAGTGTATGGGAGGGAGAGTGATGTCTTTCCCATGGGAGAACCTAGACAACTGCCCAACATCTGCACTGAAACTTCTCTTTACTCTTCTCTACTGATTTTATATTCAGTACCTATCAAACTGTATTTTCTAAGTTTGGTATGTGGAAACTAATATGCTAATTTGGTATATGTGAACTAGAAGGCTTTGAAAGATCTCCAGGTGTATCACTTAGAAACATCTATGAACTTCAATTCTTAGGTGTTTTGTGTTTTTCATCACCACTAAGCAATTTTCCAATTCTCAGCAGACACTGACTGGGTGTCCTACAATCTTACTCAATTCTGACACTATCTGCCTACAGACAGCATGAGCTCCCACAAGTTGAAGGCATGGTCCAACAAGATTGCCACCTGCCACCACATTTCAGCACCAATCACACACCCAGATTGTCAAATATGCTTCTGAGCAACTGGTTATATATAAACAGGAGGTTCCCATGACCTCCTCCTTGGGTGTGCTCAATGTGTTCAAGCAGCTCACAAAACTCAAGAGCAACACTTACTTACATTTAACAACTTTCTATAAAGGGTATTATAAAGAATAGTCAGAGGAAGAGGTACATAGGGTGAGGTCCAGAAGCCACAGAACTGAGGTGCCACCTTCCCAGCAGGTGGACACATACATCAATCTGAAAGAGCATCAAGTCTCCTTGTTCAGAGTTTTTACAGAACTTAATCTGTAGCCCAACTCCTCCTCTTCCCAAAGTCAGGGTGGGGCTGAACGTTCTAACCATCTAATCACTTGGTCTTTTTGGTCACCAGCCCCATCCTGAAGCCACCTAGAGACTCCACCCTGTGACACCTTGTTACCATAAACTCAGATGTACTCAGAAGTGACTCCTTATGAATAACAGACACTCCTGATCTCTCAGGAAATTTGAAGGGTTTTAGGAGCTCTGTACCAGGAACAGGGGACAAAGACCTAACATTATTTATAATACCAAAATATGAATATTTAATTTTAGACAATTAGCTTCTAATATGAAGGTAGTATACATTCCAATATTGATACCTTCATTAGGCTTTTGAAGGCTGGCACAAACTTAGCAACTTAACACACTTTTTCTTTTTTTTTTTTTTTTTCAATTTAACTTTGTGTCTGTAGTTGTAAGTAGGACATGTGTCTAAATAGGCTAAACTAAATGTGTCAGCAGAACTACTATGCTCCTTCTGAGGGCTCTAAGGAAGAATCTATTTTCTGCTCAATTGGACTGTTAGCAGAATTATTTCCTTGTAGTTGTAGGACTGAGGTCCCCAGTTTCTTCCTGATTGTAACCTGAGTCTTGTTCCCAACTTCTAGAGCCCACCACATTCCTTGGCTCATGCCCTCTTCCTCCATTTTCAAAGTAGTAATGATCAGATCTCCCTCACTTCAAATCTTTCTGACCCTCCTCTGCCTTTAGATCAGGAATAATGTGATCTAATATGACTAGATTGGGCTCACCCAAATAAACCAGAATAATACCCCCATCTAAAAGTTTCTGAACTGTATTATATCTCCAAAGTCTCTTTTGCTATATTTAAAGATTTGGAAAATTAGGACATGGATATTTTTGGGGATCATTATGTTGCTTACCATAAAACACATTAATCTCCCCATCATTTATTTCCAGAGTGATCCCCTTAAAATTATTACAGTTACTGTATTGTTTTCCAAACAAACAGAATGAATGGAAAGCATGTGTCATGCTTGATAGAGTGTCTTGTCTTCCTTGTCTTGCTAGTCTGACCGTGTGACTGAGCATGGGGACTTTGGGTCATGTGGTATCTATTTGACCTCCAAGGGACAAGAGTCTGAGATTGGTCATGTGGTCAGTCAACTATGCTTATTCGGTGGAGCCCCAATAAATATCTGGACATCAAAGCTTAGGTGAGCTTTCATGATTGACAATACTCTGTAATATAATCATGCATCCTTAATGAAAAAGTAACATTGTCCATAGCTCCACAGAGAGAGAACAACTGAAAGTTCCATAACTGGCACTTTCCTAGACTCGACTGTATTTGTTCTTCCCTTGATGGATATAAATAGGTATCCTCTGGCTATAATAAACCATAACCATGAGTATCACACTTTTCAGTAAGTTTTATGAGTCATTCTAGAAAATTAATGAAACTTAGGGTTGTGTTAGTAACCCCACTGATGACTTGTAGTTGATGTCAGAAGTAAGAGAAATTTTGTGGATTGGACTTCCTCTAATTTTTCAGCTCTCCACTGATAATTTGTGCATTTCTTAATCTGGTATTTTACCATCTGGTTTCTCTATCTAACCCCAATCTAGTTTCTAAGCTCTCCCAGATATGTACCTTCTACTTGGGCAAAATGCTTCAGTGATACCAGCTCCTCCCTGCTGTGTATATGATTACAGTAATGTCCCATACTGTTCACACCTTTTTTTTTTTTAATCCACATCTTCTTGTGTGATTAGGGTTTATCCTCTTATTTGCTAATGGGCAACAGATATGATTTAAGGACAGCCTTAACAAGTGCTAGCTGATCAGGATTTCCTTCTGCTGCTCTTAAAACCCTTGTGTTGCCATGTAAACAGCCTGCTGGATCATGAGAGGCATGTGGTGACCCAGTTGCCCCCATGACCCCAGCTGACAGCCTTTCAACCAGCAGACCTGTTAATGAGGGCATAATAGATTATATAGTAGTCAGCTGATCTGCTAGCTTAATACAGGTACATGGCAAGCCCAGCACATAATTACTCAAAGCTCAAGAAGAGATTGGAATTTATTAGCACTTATACATGAAAAAAGGACTTATAAGAGAAAAAGAGTATAAGGGGGATAGTCCATTTTGGGGTCATGTTATCTGCATATTATGCAAAGAATGGAAGAAGAAGTAGCTTATCTCAGACCCACTGAATGAACAGAACTTGTATCGACTGGAAGATATATGGCTCCTTGAATAAAAAAAGTACTGAATAAATGAGTTACTTATCCATTATAGTTGCTCATACTTTCAGAGTGGGATTTGTAATTCATGAGGTACACTATAATTTTATAATACACTATACTGAAACATTATCTCAAGGCAGACGTATTAAGAAAATAGATTGTTTAAAGAGGTCCAGTGATATTCCAACTAGATTCACACTCTAATCTGTCATTTTTTTTTTTTCTGGCTCCTCTAAATATGGGACATAGTTATAACCCTTTAGAGAACAATAGTAGAGTAGTGGTTTCTTGTCACTATTTTCTTGGACTATTTCTTGGACTATTACACAAGGAATAGTAAGGTAGATATAATACATTAATATGTACATGGGTTTTATCTACTGCACTCTGCAAAATATTTAAAGTTTATGTTTAAAATTATAACACAAAAGTTTCTAAAACTGAATATTCAAGACTACTGCATGAGATCAAAGCCTTCCAAAATTCATGGGTTGAATCCTTACACCCAAGATGATTATATTCGGAGATAGTACCTTTAAAGAGGTAATTAAGATTAGAGGAGATGGTAAGAGTTGACACCTAATCAAATAGGACTGGTATCCTGAAAGGAAGAGGAACTATAGATCTCTCTCCCTCATCCCACATATCCACAGCAACAAGGCAACCAACTTCAGTGTAAGAAGAGAGGTCTCACCAAACACCAACTCTGCTGCTACCTTGATCTTAGACTTCCAGCCCCCGGAACCATGTGAAAGTTAATTTCTGTTGTTGAAGCCACAGACTGAGCAGAGTAATAATACTCCCTGTTTGTTAAAATGGATCTTTATAATTTCTGCATCACGGGCTCATGTTTGTTACCCATCCTGTTTTACTTCATTGTTGTTAGGAACTGTATGATACTTGTCTTCCTAGAACTTTAATTAGAGATTGTAAATCATTTTAATTAGACCTTTTCAATAATATTTATGCTTGTTTTATGTGCTTAAAATAAACTAAATAATAAGCATTATTTTTTAAATTCCATGTACATTCTGAATACTTGTGTTTAGACTTGGGAACTGAATATTTGGGTTTAGACTTAGAAAACTGGAGGGCAAATTGCAATGAAGGCAAATTTCTATGTGAGTTTCATTAGGTCTGCATGGTTTTGCTTTGCATGCACTTGTAAATTAATATTATTGCGTAGGTGAAAGAGCAGTGGGATCTTGCAAACTATGGACTTGGGTGATTATGATGTGTCAATATAGTTTATCAATTATAATAAAGGTATCATGGGGCGCCTGGGTGGCGCAGTGGGTTGAAGCCTCTGCCTTGGGCTCAGGTCATGATCTCAGGGTCCTGGGATCCATCCCTGCATCAGGCTCTCTGCTCAGCAGGGAGCCTGCTTCCTCCCTCTCTCTCTGCCTGCCTCTCTGTCTACTTGTGATCTCTGTCTGTCAAATAAGTAAATAAAATCTTTAAAAAAATATATATATATATAAAATAAAGGTATCACTTTGGTGAGGAGTGGGCTATGCATGAATGGAGGCAGGGGGATGTGGGAAATCTCTGTACCTTCCTTCCAATTATTTTACTGTGAATCTAAACTGCTCTAAAAAGTAAAGTTTTGTATATATAATTACAACCTAATTTTTTAATTCAAAATTCCACAAAAAGCAACTGACAGTTTTATAACAATGATAGCATATAGTGATGATGTCAAATTTTCATAAATCAAAATTGAAAGCATCATAAGCCATGGGGAGGGGAAGCAATGGATACTATAGTTATTACCATACAAATGAGTGGATAAGCTATTATTCCTAAAGATGTTTTGTCATTTTGTTCATTCAAAAATGTGTGTTAGGCACCAATGAAATGGAATCTTCTGTATCAAAAATGTAAATTTCTGAAGTACCTGAGAAGATCTTAGTGTGAAAAATGATGAAATAAGTTAAAAAATAATTTCCTGCTCAGAATGATTAGAAATGAATTATGAATTAATGAAAATGCATAATTTGAACGAAGGGCATGGAAATATCAGGAGACAAAGGAATAACTTATTCATGACTCAGTGTAGTAAAGAGGCCTCTATGAGGAGAAGAAATCTCCAAACTGGTCAGTATGTCAGGACAACAAATGAAATATGTGAAATTTATAATTAAAGAGACTTTCTGGGACGCCCAGGTGGCTCAGTTGGTTAAGCTGCTGCCTTCAGCTCATGCTATGATCCCAGTGTCCTGGGATCGAGTCCCTCATCGGGCTCCTTGCTCCGCAGGGAACCTGCTTCTCTCTCTGCCTTGCCTGCCACTCTTCCTGTTTGTGCATGCTCTCTCTCTCTCTCACAAATAGATAAATAAAATTAAAAAAAAAAAAAGAGAGAGAGAGAGAGAGACGCTTTCTTTTCAGAGAAAAGAAACTAATAGGCAGCAAGGTTATATATACTGACAGAAAAGGTAAAATTCTGCCTATGCTTTTGGCTGATTAGGTAATAGGAATTGTGTGGAAATCAGATATAAAATGACACAATAATTTTCAACCCAAGGTTGTGTTAAAATTCTTGATAAAAGGAAGACTTGCTCTATTGGGAGCCAATGTTCCCTATGTAGAGTAAATTTTTCTCCTCTTCATTTTTGTAGCATCCTGTGTATAAATTCTTACAGCTTCTACCACATTGCATTGAAATAATCTTTTTAAATGCCTATCGTCAGCATAAGGTTAAATTCACCTAACACCAATGAGTAGGCTTTATTTCATTGTCTCTCCAGTACTGGGCACATGATCTAACATCTAACATGTGCTCTGTCAGTGTATACAGATGTAAACTATAAATTCATCCATGATTAACTAAAGGACTATTTCCCCCCAGTGGACATGGTACAGAGAAATGTTACCTTGATAGGATTTTGAAGACATTACAGTTAAATAATGTAAGTGTCTAAAATCCAAACAATGTTAGAGAAAAGTAGCCAATCTACCCTTTCTTTTAAAACATTTAAAAAATATTTTCTAGTCGTGCTATTTTATAGTTTTATACTACTCTATTTATTAAATCATTTTTTAAAATTTTTGAATTCCGAATGAACTTCTGCATTAACAATTGATTTAATTGTTGACTTTTTATGTATGCTTGCCTGCAAACAAACATAAATCTCTACTTGCATTCTCGGCTTTTGGCACTTACTATCCTGTTGTTAATATGTTGAATGAATCATCAATGAGCTGAAGTACTTAAATGTCAGGATCAAGTACTTCGATGGCATTAATTAAAATTAAAAGAAATCTCAGATCATGTAATTTGTTTTGCTTCTAATTTGTTCTGAGATGCAAACAAATCCACTTAATTTTCATAATCTAAATTATAAGTGAATGGAAAAATACATAATATGACTATATCTAAAAATTAGAAGACATTTATTGATATATAAAATTAAATACACTGTAAGTAGAGAAATGGCTGCTACTATTATGAAATGGAATATGCCATAAAATGATTTAAAATGTTTTTATTGCTGTTGAAGATCTTTAAATGACATTCAAGGTAGTTGAATATATTTTATTACTAAGATAATACTTTTATGGTTCTGCTTTGGACTACAGAGAAATTGTTGGATGAGTCAGATGTACACTGGCTGGATTCTTATTTTTAGGAAAGTGTAATAATATACACTGCTGACATATGTTAAAGACCTTTAATTTGAATATTTTATTTTGCATTGTGGAATTCCTGTTCCTGTACAGAAAAATCAATCTATTTTTAGGGAAAGGGAGTGGTTTCTACTAATCAATTCTCACTATATTACTTCTGGGAACATGGCACATAGATGGAGTACCTTTGTTGGGTTTGAAAAACAAACCAGCAGATGACATACTTAGAAGAGGATGTAAATGTATATTCCTTTATCTCTCATCCAATAAGTAAGTTTCTTAGTATACCAGGCAAAGTCCATCTAGGTTCTGTTAAAAAAGATAAAATAAAATAAAACAGAAAGATAAAAAGAAGCAAAAAGAAAAACTCACTACATTTTAAACCAGACCTCTTCAATTTATGAAATGTCCTTGTTTTTCATAGAAAGATGAAATCTGTTTTCCCTTTTCATTTCTTTTTATTCATTAAATATTCATTTGTTTGCTTGTATAATTTTACTTTCTTTATTGTGAATTACATTAAATACGTATTTTAAAAATTCCTAACAAATATTTAAATATAAAAAAATTCATAATAGGGGCACCTGGGTGGCTCGGTGGGTTAAAGCCTCTGCCTTCAGCTCAGGTCATGATCCCAGAGTCCTGGGATCCAGCCCCGCATTGGGCTCTCTGCTCAGCAGGGAGCCTGCTTCCTCCTCTCTCTCTCTGACTGATTCTCTGCCTACTTGTGATCTCCATCTGTCAAATAAATAAATAAATAAATCTTAAAAAAATTTCATAATACACAGCAAGCCCTCTATATTATTATTTCAGAATATTTTATATATATATAAAATACACATATATATATGTGTGTATTAATTGAAACAAAACTTATAAATATAGGAAGAAAAGGCCAGTGGGACACCCTTCATCATACTATTACCTATCTCCCTTTCTCCCCAGAATTAACCATATCCTACATTGGTTATTATTCAATAGGTCAAACTTATTAATATAAACAATATTTGCTGAGTGCCCATTATACACCAAAGATTCCCAAAGACACTAAATAGAAAGCAGAGTACAACATTTACAAAATTTACAAATAGCACAAATTTGTGACTCCATACAAATATATAGTATTGTTTTCATGTTTTTGAAATATTTTAAATGACAGAAACACACACACACACACACACACACACACACACATTATATTTTCAGTAACTTACAAAATTTTTACTAAATATAAAGTTTTCGAGAAAATTCATATTAAAACATTTACTTTTTGTTAACTAATGTCATGGGTTATATTGAATTCCCATATATACCCTACTGAAAGAAGATGCTATATATATCCACATATTCTATATCCCTGCTTTTCTGTTGATAATTTGTTTCTTTTGTTATGAAAATGATATTTGTTGCCATGAGCATTCTTAAACACCTCTTACAAATGCATAAACTTTAGTTTTGCTAGGCTATATATCTAGGAGAAAAAGTGCTGGGTCAAGGGATATACACATCTTCTATATTAGATAATATGGATAAAGTGCTCATCAAAGTGTTTATACCAATTTACTCCCCAAATAACAGTGAAGGGTTTTGCTCCAACATATCTTTGCCATCAATTATTAATGCCAGTTTTTCCCTTTTTAAATTTTGACCTATAAAATACTGTCTCACTGTGATTTTGAATTGTGTTTTCTGGATTATAAGTGATATGAGAATTTTTTTTTTTAAAGATTTTATTTATTTATTTGACAGACAGAGATCACAAGTAGACGGAGAGGCAGGCAGAGAGAGAGAGAGAGAGAGGGAAGCAGGCTCTCTGCTGAGCAGAGAGCCCGATGCAGGACTCGATCCCAGGACCCTGGGATCATGACCTGAGCTGAAGGCAGCGGCTTAACCCACTGAGCCACCCAGGCGCCCCGTGATATGAGAATTTTTAATATGTTTGTTATATTATCTATGATCAGATACCCCTCTTGCCTATTTTGATAATTATTTTTTTAAATTATTTGTATTGTTAGTATCTTGCTAACATAAGATCATAAATATATTATCTAAGATTTTATACTTGTTAGTTATATATTTTGTTTTTCTTGAGTAAATAATTTATCAGCCAGCCTAATAATTTAATTTTTGTGTGCAACAAAAAATAGGAAATTAATTTCTTTTTCTTATATGCATAGGTAATTCCTTGGCTAGTGCCACCTATGAAAATAGATAGGTATCACCTCCTAGGTTTCATTCTATATATAATATATCACATTTTAATGCAAGTATGTATTGTTTACAATTATCCTATATTATTCTATTTGTCTATTGATCTATCCCACAGTATCTTCACAAATTCTCTAATCAATTCAAACAGATAACATATGTATTTCCTTGCATTTTCTATATGGCAAATTCTGTTTGAAATCTGTTTGGGATTTTCTTGTCTTACTGCTTTGGCTCATCATGGTAATTCTGGACATAAGCAGAGGTACAGGCCAGCAATGTAGGCTGCATTAACACATTTTGAATACAGAACCATCTTACGAGCCTGAGTTAAAACCCATGTGGACACAACATCCTTTTTTTTTTTTTTTTTTAAGATTTTATTTATTTATTTGAGAGATAGAGTGAGCAAGAGAGAGGGAACACAAGCAGAGGCAGAGCGAGAGGGAGAAGCAGGCTCCCTTGCTGGACAAGGAGCCCGATGTGGGGCTCGATCCCAGGACCCTGGGATCATGACCTGAGCCGAAGGCAGACGCTTAACCGACTGAGCCACTCAGGTGCCCCACAACATCCTTTTTTAAGTTGAGTGTTTGACAGGTGAGAATAAGAAAGTTTCTGTTTCTTCTAATACCCTTATCCAGTTTTCTATCAATGACAGTCTAAATGATAAATTAAGTTAGATAACAACCTTACTTTTTCTTCACTGTGAAACATTTGACATGACACCAATGATCAATTCTCAACTATTAGACTACTTGATCTGGTCATTTTTGCCATTTGGAGGTCTCAACTTTTCAGAAACTGTTATTTGTCATCCAAGAACTTTTCTCTGTTCATGATATGTAAATATTAAGAATTCTGCAAAGACATTCATTCACTCATTCATTCAATAAATGTAATAAGAGTAAATAGATCAATAGACAAACAGATACTTTACACCGCAAGAGCAATGCCTAAAACATATTAGCTGCTCAATATTTGTTGAAAAAAATGAATAAAATAACAAATCATGGGACAATGTGACTGGAGAGATTAACACTGGAAAATTGAGGACCGTTCATTTCAAATAGAATTTATAGTTCATCTTTTAGAAAATGAATTATAGTATTAAATAAAATGTAAATTTATGTAAATTTAAAACATGAATTTTGTGGTCAACATATTTGAAGGTTAACAATTAAGATGCCATTGTCATCACCTTGGTGAGAATTTGATTATCTAAAGTGGGCCCATAGTAATTTGGATAGAGAATAGAAAGCACACGTTCTCTTTATATATATTCACACATGAGAGAATGACATGTATGGACAGGAATTGAACCAGCTGAACTTGTTTTTTGGTTCAATTTGGGGAATGGGACAGAAAAAGGAATCCAGAGATCATGCAAGGTTTCTAATTGGGCTGACTGAATGAATGATGCTTATACTACCAAAAAATATTGAAAAAAAAATTGAATAGCAGAATGAGAGCATGGCAAATTCTGTTTGGGACATAGTGATTTTAAGATAGACTCTCCTAACTAACCATATCTCACACATGTTATAAGTCTCAAATGAGACAAGGAATGTGATTTTTTTTTAAAAGAAATTTATGGGGGTGCTGGGTGGCTCAGCTGTTAAGCATCTGGTCATGATCCCAGGCTCCTGGGTTCGAGCCCTGCATCAGGCTCCCTGTTCAACGGGAAGCCTGCTTCTTCTTTCTCATTCCCTCTGCTTGTGTTCCCTCTCTGGCTATGTTTCTCTCTGTCAAATAAATAAAATATATAAAAAAAAGAAATTTATGACACTAAAACAATCTAGGTACATAAAAGATACCCTTATTGTTTTCAATTGAAGAGACTTATGTAAATCAGAAGCAATGAATGTTATTTTCTTTTTACCTAAGAAGAATGGAATAGAGAGGTAAGGTATATTAGCTAATTAAATTAAGGTGAATCCTATATATCAGGAAAATAAACTTGCATATGTTGATATCTGTACCCTCAGACTTTGTAAATCTGTGTTTTAGGCTTATATATTTTTAATATAATTTGCTCCATAAAGTCTTGATTAATCATTTTCTCATAAATCTAATTAAAGAGAATATCATAATAACATTCTCTGTGGGCATTACTGACTGTAGTAAAAGTACCACACTTTGATGAGAATCTATCAGTCTATATTGAGGATAAAAAAGATGAAAGATTATTATGAAATTCATCACAATATCTACTGTAAGGAAACTACTGTGAGGACTATACATTCTGATTAGCCTTCTCCAGAAAAAAAAAAAGTGTCTAATCCTTATAAATAATATTACACATTTATTTAACTAGTTTAGAATTTCAGAATAATGCTAAATAGTTTTCAAGAATTATAAGGTACTTGGTATTAGTGCATCCTTTAAACATTTGTGAAATCAAAGCTTATAAAATGATTTTGTTGGAACCCATTTGGAATCCCATAGTTGGTGTGAAGATTATTTTAAGATGAAGACACTTGAGATTCAACAGATGAAGAAAGAAGCATTTTCAGAGCTTCCCTTTTATGACTAAAAGCAGCAATCATTTCTAGAAATGATACTGCCATAAATTTCCTCTCTAGGATGGGTCTATTCCCAGGAAGAAGAACCAGAATAAATCTACCATAAATCCCTTGTCCAGGGAGTTGTATGGCCTTGTAAAAAGTAGAAAGACCATCATACTTGTAGAGACAAACTTTATCACAAACTTTATTTCTCCTTTGTTCTCTTAAAAAAAAAAAAACTATCTATCTATCTACCTACCTGTCTATATCTCCGTCTCTCTCCCCAAAGTAGAATTTTCTCTTTCCTTCCATTCATTTACCAAATTAACCTACATATATATACACACATATATATAGGATCTATATCTATATCTATATCTATATCTATATCTATATCTAACTTTAACCACTTAGCAAGTCAGCTACTTTGTTTTTTGGTTCCCATATACATATATGTAAACCTTTTTGTCCTACTAACCTATCCATCATCGGTGTAATTTACAGGTTCCAGTTAAAACACAGAGGGTAGAAGAGGAGATTTTTTTCCATCTTCTGCAATTCCAATATACACAATGGAACAATTGGTGGAGCTCAGGCACAAATCCTAGTTGTTGGATTCTAGATTCTGTGTCCTAGATAACCACACTCCTCTAGTTTATTTTTCACTTGTGATTACTGTTTTTGCTTGTTTATTTATCTTTTTAAGTTTTAAATTTCAAATCTTATTGCCCCTGTGAGCAGTGTCACAGACCATCTCATTGATTACTGAATGTTTTGAAACAAACCTGTAAATCTTACTATCAAATTCCTATAAACATATTATCTCAATAATCTATTTCCTTATTAGCAAAACAAAAATAAAAGATGGTGTTTCACAGTAAATATATGAGATTGTTAGTTTATTCTGACAACACAAATGATTGCCGTTCATGATATAAAGCCAGGGAACTTTCAACTAGACCAAAGGTAGAATTTTATGAGATAAAATATCAGTAGTTTTGAAACTTTGTTGTTGAAATAAATAGCAACTGGAGGTTTACAGGTATGGGAAACTAACAAGTCCAGGAAAAGAGTGAATCTGGTCATATATATTTGCCTATGTATATATTTTGTTAGTGGTAGAGAACAGACATAATAGCATGCGGGAATTCGTATACTAGTCAGTTTCAACACATGTCTAAGCCTCAATTCTAGAACTATTTTGTTTATATTTGTCTATTCCACTTGTAATTTTTGTTACTTTGTTATATTTTACAATTTACAAACAGTCTTAAGTATTTCCTAAAACTACAGTGAAGAGGAAAACTAATAAATTAAACAATCACATTTGTATGTATTATACATATGTTCATATCTATATTTCCCACCTACCCCTTTTTTACTTGCCTTCAAAGGGACCATTTTGTCATGGAAAGCCATACTACCCGGGAATATATATGGACCAGACAGGATTATATTACATCCAGTTTTATTATTATCCTGCTATTTTATTAATCTCATCCTGGGATGGGTATCATAATCGTGATGAGGGTCTCTTGGCTGCTAATTAGCAAGGGACAGCTTAAATTATGTCTAAAATAGGCTGATTTCTGGCTCTGTTGAGAATAATGACTTTCTGAATTTTTTTTTTAATTTCATAGCATACTTGTTATAACATTTCAAAAATGTTTTCCCTGGTTTTGAAATTAAATCCTTTACTAGTATGATTATATTTTAAATGATCTTTCAGCTTCTAAACCTATTCTTTACAAATCTATATTGTGATTAAATACCCAGGCAAAAGGTGTGAGAAGAAAACCGTTAATTGTATATGGATATTGGCGGTTTCTTAATTATACAACTGGTGAAATCAGAGGAACGGTTTGATGTTTTCTTTTCTTTTGTAGAGAAATTTTGAGAATCAAAACCAGTGACTGTCTTTGCAAAACAAAGAACTGATTACATGTTTAGTCAATAAATAAAGAATGGCTGGTTACACATTATGTTTTGTTCATTTATTTTCCCACCTGCATTTACAAGGTTTCTTTTGAAACAGCAGTCAAATGAGATAGTCTCTGGGTAGAGAATAGAGAAAACAGTGTTTTCTTGTTTTCATAATGGCCCAGCACTGCAGAGTACCAGGTACAAGCAGGCTCTAATTGCAAGGAGGTGAGGGCACAAAGAAAATGTTTCCTACGGTGAAGGTTATGATCTACTTTAGGAAGGATCTAACATGAGAAGGGCTGCCCTGTATGTGGGCACGGGACGGGGGACAGACAGCAAAAGGAGGCAGAGGAAGTCTGCTAGGAAAATGTGCCAGAGAAAAGTAAGAAGTCAATGACCTTTATATTTGTTCCTTTCTCAAGGACTGTATCCATTACCACCTTACTTGCATTTCTGCTAAATTTTCTGGGGCATTCATGCAAGGAAATCAGGTATGCCAAAGCGCATGGACCTAATCCAGAAACATGTCTACCCTAGGACAGTACCTCACACCTGCTCCCACACTTGCTAGATACCAGAAAGAAGTTCAGTCAGCTCTCCTCGCTTCGCCTGGGCTTGGGTATCAGAGTGTTCCCATCTGGGAAGAAAGCCTCCTAAATGAGCCCAGAATGAGCCCAGAATGGCTCATTTGCAGCAAAGTGAACAGTGCTGGAGTATTATGTTGGAATATCTCCCGGTTTTCTGCTAATGACTGAGTTTTGTCCCTCTCGGCTCTCAACAGCCATGGTCATTTGAAGGTGGATTAAGAAGCGAAAGGTCACTTTATCAAACTGATGTGAGTACCACCACTAGTCTGTGGTTTCTAGGTGGAATAATGAGGCTCACCATTGAAGGTCCTGAGAAAGACCTGGGAAATGAGGTCCCTGTGTCCGGCTACCAGGGAGCCAGTCGCTTACTTTTTTCTGGTTTGGAGGACGGTGACAAACAAACAAACAACAGAAACAAAACTAAACTAAACTAAACTAAACAACAACAACAACAACAACAATAAAAAACAAAGTCCTTACAGCAACAAAACCAAACATGAACCTAGTTAAGCAGACTAAGCAGGCACACACATACACATCTACCAACATGTTTCCTTTTCTGTTTATTACGACTTATCTTCAAGAAATATTTTTCAAGGTGATTCAAAGCTGAGGAAAGAAAAGTGCACACACATCCCCAAACTAATGTAACATGGTCAGCATCTTTGCAGAATATTTTTAGTATTCTTATCATAAAAAAGAGAGAGAAAATAACAATCTGAATCTTTTGTTTCCATTTCTTTGTTTTGTTTTGTTTTCTTTTCTTTTCTTGCCTCTTTCCCCTTTGGAGAGTAGACTTGTACTTTTTGTGCTACGTTCTGTAAGGAGAATCCTACATATTTGTTCAAGTGTAATAAAAAAAAGTTGATAGTGTTTCATTAGATTTTTATATTTGCATATACACACATACATATACACACATATGTGTATATGTGTGTAACCACTAACTCTACACTGAATAAACATAATGGTACATTTATAAATTTAAAGGTTTGGGGTTTGCACTGGATTAGTTCATATAGATAGTATATTGAAAACTGATTTTCTGGAATAAAAACCATTGTACCATAGAGGCTTGTGAAACTGGATTCTGATATTTCAAATAGAGGCATTTTTCTACATTTCTGTAAGAACCAAAGATTTTCGTTGTGATTCGAACGAGAATGACAAAGGTGACTTAGGGTTTCCTTCTTTGATTTTTGTAGGGAGTGTTCATTACCACTGCCTTAAAGATCCCCCTTTCTATAAATCTGACAGTAGATTATTCACCTTGAATCTAGGAGGCCTAACCATTTGGAGATTGAAACTCTTGCATCTGTCTGACTTGGAATCACCGTGAGAGGAATCAAAAGGCCAGACACTATCTCATTGGGAAAGAAAAATTATCATGTCTGAGTACCAGGGATAATGATTCTAAATATGGACAGGTCTAATTCATTCATCACTTCAGTGATGGCCAAGTGACATGTGCTGGGCAGGTTCTGCCTCTACAGCTGGGATTTCAGCTATTTGGAAAAATATGGCAATGTGGATCTGTTGAAGATAAATGGTGTACACTTTTGGGGGAATGAATGGATTTTCAGAGAGGGACATTTCAGAAAACTTTGGGGTTATATCACTTCCTTTTTTCTTAGTTATTTAATTCTCTTAATCCAACAAAAGCCACTCATACCCCACCCACCACCCTCAGACATAGCTATTCTTGATATTAATTTTTATACTTTTTCTTTTAAAATATTACAGCAAAGATCATATTTTATCTCCTTTGGCAATTGCATTTGCATTTTTTGTGGAGGGCTATTGGAAACAAATGGGAAAAAAAACTGATTTAAACAAAGCTTTAAGAATGTATATATTAAAAAGAAGTGATTCTCGGAAATGTAAAATAAGTTATGTAATATCTTTTATTTGCAGCCTCCCACAAAAGGAATAGATTGAATGCTAATGACAGATCCAACAAAAGCGAGATACCACATTGTTGTTGCCAAGCCTCTGGTGTTACCCGAATGACTACCTTTCACACCATTATCATTGTACAACCATCTCCAAAGGTGTATTTCTGTACCACTTTCTGTCTCAGAAAGTTGATACTCAAAAAAAAGAAGGGCTTGACAAAATCAAACACACACCTGGATCTTTTATATGGTCTAATAAAATAGGATGATGTGTTTTATATGCAGTGAATTTTGGTATCTTCTTGGTCAATCACAAAATAAATCCTCCAGCACTGTCCTGGAATCCTAAATTGAGAATTAGGCTGTGACAGTGATGAATAAAGTTATATATAAGTGAGGAATAGACACACCAGATAAAACCAAATTTCTAAAGCCAAAGTAGTAACCTCAAAAGATATAAAAAATACAATATATATTTTCCTTTTATATTTGCAGAAGTAAAAAAAAGCTGATCCTTTTATATTTGTAGAAATAAAAAAGCTGATTCTAATTGATATTAATTAAATATAATTCTAATGTATGGATTTCTTTTTTTTTTTTCAAATATAAGAACCCATCAGTGGCTAATGTACAAAAAGGATTTGAAATACTAGCAGAAAAACAGCTTTCAGGAAAAAACTTGTTTTGATAGAAATACAGCTCATTAATGGACTTTCATGAGCTATATTCTTTAGATTTCATCACTAATGTAAACCGTTTCCCATAGTTTCACTACAGGAATATAGTCAGATAATATTTCCAATTTATTTAACATGTCTTTGTCTAGTATCTACTATCTGTCTGGAACAGTAGAAGACATCTGTATGCAGCAATAAACAGAATATAAGTCCTACTTTAAGATTAACTGGAAATGATTTTCACTTAATATGAAAAAAATTTGCTAACATGTATAAATTTTCCTATGATTTATAAAATACTTTTACAAGCATTAACATATTGAGACTTCCTGTGACCTATGAAAAAGTGTAAGTATTTACTAACATTATTTCCAACTTCATGTGAAGAAATCAAGCTCCAAAAGCTTAAATAAATTTACTTTTTTTTGGGGGGGGTACTGGTAAATAGTGGAGTTTGGACTTACCTGTAATTTTATACTCACTGCAGCATGCTTTGCGATGCTTTATGAAATACCAAAAAATGCTTGTTTACTTTCTAGATGTGCACGTTTTCACTCTCTATTCTTCCTTTAGCAGAAAGTCCAAGTAATATCTTCCATGCTGACATGTAAGTAGTTATACATTTAATAGAACTTTAATTAACCAATATGTGGAATTATTCCCAGAATCATGGGGTAAGGAGGGATTGCACTGTCTGGTCTCACTCACGTTCTCCAGATAAGTAAAAACATCAATAGTCCTAAATCCGAACAATTTATCCTTATTTTTTTTTAGGCTTCAGCAGAACTTTTAGCTGCTTATTATAGGATTTAGTCATCCTAGGAAAGAAAAAAAAATAGTTATTCTAGACAAAATATTTCCTAGTTACAACTGAAATCCATTTTTTTCCTAACTTCAAGTTAAGAATGATTGATAAAACCCTATTAAAATGTTCCCCATCTCTCTAGAGCCAGGTAAGTTTCATCTCTGACCACTCCAAATGTCATAACCTATTTTGTTTGACTCTGAATATTTATAGTATTTCATAAAAGTCTATATTACATAAATAGGGTAATATGATTTAGATCTTATTTTGCATTTATTAGAGTTTCATTTTCTTATTTTGTTAATTGTAAATTTATTAGGGCTTTGTCTTTCGCTGTATCCATCTTTAGTTAATTGCATATTACTAACAGTTGTTTTATTTGGATGGTTTCTCAAGTGGATTATATTGAAGCTAAAATCCAGAATTATATTTCATTTCCCATTTTTTCATTTCACTTCAGGCTAAGGTCAGTTACAAACAATGGTTAATGAGGATATCTTAGAGGCATTGCCCCATTCTAACTAACGAGCTCAATTGAAGCTATTCTCCATAGTTTCAATAAGCAGAGCTTACGCAGGGCTGTGTGGATGTTAATAGAATTGTGGGGATAGTGAAAGATCTTCTGTACAGGAAATAGTTGTCACCCATTGATTGTCTATTTTGACTAAAATTTTGACTATTTTAGTCAAAATAGACAATTATAGATGTCCAAAAATAGAAAGCTATTTTAACACTACATGTGGAGGGCCAGTGATATGGAAAAAAGTATGATAGTAAAAAAAAAAACCTGAATTTTGTTCTTGATTTTATTTCTAATTAGACTTGGATATTTGCTAAATCTGTGTAGGCTTTTCAAAATTCAGTTTCCACACCTGCAAAATAAATAAGATCACTTAATATTTATTCACTTCCCACCAGAATATTCAATAAATTTATGTTATCTTAAAAATAAATGCAATTAGGTTTTCTGCTTTTCTCCTCTTTTTTTAAATCTATCATGATATATTAATTTCAGTCTTTCCCATTTCTCTTTGCATATGTTACTATACAATCCTGAATTTAACAATGTTTGGTATTCACTCCACACTACTCCAGTTTGACCCATCGGGGCTGAGCCAATAGGAAATAAGAAAACAAAAGGGTTAGGGGTTCCTGGGTGGCTCATTCAGTTAAGCTTTTGCCTTAGGGTCTGGTCATGATCTTTGGGTCCTGGAATGGAGCCCCTCGTAGGGGGATATAGCCCCCTGTCGGTCTGCTTTTCCTTCTCCCTTTCCCTCTGCCCCTAACCCACACTCCTGCTCTCTCTGTCTTCAAATAAATAAAATCATGAAAAGAAAACAGAAGGGTAAGAAAATCAGAGTGAGGTCAAGTAATTGGAAAGGTTTTCTGTGAGACTGGCTTGTAAAAAATTAGATGTAGAAATGCAGGACATGCAGTCAGTGATATAACATGCCACTTTATTTTTAAATTATTTTTAAAATGATTTTATTTGTTTGTTTGTTTATTTGTTTGTTTGTTTATGAGAGAGAGAAAGAAAGAGGGAGAGAGAAGGAACCAAGCAGGGAAAGGGGCAGAGGGAGAAAGGAGGAGAGAATCTCAGGCAAACTCCATGATAAGCTTAAAGCTAGACAGGGAGCTTAATGTCAAGACCCAGAGATCATGACCTGAGCCGAAATCAAGAGTCAGATGCCCAACTGATTGAACCACCCAGATGCCCCATAATGTGTCATTTTGAAGAGTTTGGATTTAATTCTCAAGAAATAGAAAACCATTCAAGAGTATTAAAGAGGGGAAATGCTATGATAAAATTTGGATTTTGAAAAGCTGACTTAGGACTTCCCATTTCACATCTGGCACATAAAGAGCTTGAAAGTCACAACTCCATCATAACAACAAGTGAAAAGCAGAACAGACTGAAAAATCCACAGCTCTTCTTAGATCCTTAAGAGAAGTGATACAATAGGGCAAACTGCTGACCCTGAATTTGAGCAAAGACACAAGCAGATACAGAGAAGCAAAACTTACCAGCGCAGAAACACAGCAGCAAAAACTTCTATGTGTACCAATGCCAAGATAGCAAAACCGAAGCTATAATTAATGAATCGGTGGAGACAGCCTGGAAAAGCCTACGAGTCGGAAACTCCAGGTGAACCTAGTCCCCACACCTCGAGGAACTCAACCAGGTCCTTGAAGAGAATATCAGAAAGATTTGCTCATGCTTCTGTGAAGGAGAGTGGAAAAGTCACTATTTGAAAACATCTGTGCATTTTGTTTTTTTTTACAAGTCTGGTCACAAGAAAAAGTATTTTAACCAGAGCTTAACCTCTTAACCTGCTGGGAGTTTTTTCAGAGCCTAACCTGCCTGAGGGAAGGGCAGTACCCAATTCTACCTTCTCTAGCTATCCCATCCCACCTAAGGTAGTGATGGTGAGAAACTGAGAGCACTTGCAGAGTTCGCAGCGCAGAGACACAGACATACTAAATTACTAAGCCTGAATCACAGGTCTACGGAGCACTCCCTTCTTCCTCATCACTTTCTATGTTATTAAGGCCTTTTTACAGAAGTTCCTTTTACCTAATGCATGTCTAGCTGTCAAAAAAATAAAAAATCACAAGGAATACAAAATGGAAACAAACAAACAAACAAACAGTTTGAAGAAACAGAGCAAGCATCAAAACCAGACTCAGATAGGCATAAATGTCAGAATTATCAGAATTGGAAGCCTATCACACTTTACAGGTGATTCTGATGCACACTTACATTTGAGAACCACTGGTCTAGAGGACTGATTTGGATACTAAATTTTCTGATGTGATTTTCCCATTCTGCTTTTTTTTTTCCTTTTTTTAAACTCACAGCTCTACTCACTACAGATTTCAAATAATTCTCTTTATTCTACTCCTGTAATCCTTACCTCTACGTTACCTTAAGTCTGTTAAGAGGTATATGATGTAAATGTTTTAAGTTCCTTCATGGTCTAGCATAATGTTATTAAGGATGTAGTTAAGTCTTTAATGAAAGAAAAGTTAATAACTTGACTCATCCACGAGCTAAAGCTGATTATGCAGACAACTTCTCTGCAGACAGTGACCTGGATAGAACACTACTTTCTAGATGATGCTGAGTGTCAATGTGATGACCTCTAAGTTTCAATGGACCAGAGATGACTTCCTTTTATTCAGAGAGATTTTGTCCCATTTAAGACTATCTAAATCAGAAACTCTCCTGTCCTGTCTCTTGCTGTTATACAGCAAATGTACAGAAGAGAGGAGAGAAAATCAATCTGGTGTATTGGCATGTTGCTGTTTAGTATCAGCTCTGGGAAAAGGTTTGATGGAAGATGAGCTGTGAGTGTTTGATAAGCACTAAAGGTCCTGATTAAATGGTAGGTACATTTCATTCATTAGGCTTGACTGAATGTAATGTAAGGTATCATAGGAAAAAAATGATCTTTCCAGCCAATCCCACCTTATTCTCAAATTCCCAAATGAGTATGTACTTGGACCTTGCACAGCACTTGTTCTTCTCCCGAATTCACTTTTGTGATGAAAACCCTGAGCCATCTAATTACCAAAGAAAGCTGCTTTGTGTCAGAAAGTGTATATGGGCCATCTATAACTGTGCATACCTCCCAAACAAAAAACAAAACCTGTGTTCACATCATGCTTTCTTCTTATTTATCTAACATGAAAACAGAATCTCAACTTGATATCCCAGCCTCTGTGGAAGCTAAATACATATAATTAAAAATTTTTAATTTTAAGTTGACTTTATGCCCAGAATGGAGCCCAACTTGGGATTTGAACTCATAATCCTTTTTTTTTTTTTAAGATTTTATTTATTTATTTGAGATAGAGTGAGAGAGAGAGGGCACAAACAGGGAGAGCAGCAGGCAGAAGGAGAAGCAGACTTCCCGCTGAGCAGGGAGCCTGATGCTGTTCTCTAAACCAGGACTCCGGGATCATGACCTGAGCCAAAGGCAGACACTTAACCGACTGAGCCACTCAGGAGCCCCCTGAACCCATAGTCCTGAGATGAGAGCTGAGCTAAGATCAAGAGTCATTCACTTAACTGACTGAGCTACCCAGGCATTCCTAAAGTTGTATAATTTGTTTAGACTTTATTATGTTTGTTCTGCTGTTCTCAGCAGTTTTTTATGTATTTAATCGATGATGTCCTAGTAAGAGATATCCAGTTACTGACTGATGAAAAACTGAGGCTCATAGACCTTGATTAATTTTCAACAGGTCACACAACTAGTAAAGACCAATAAAAAAACAAACAAGCAAACAAACAGACACATTCATTGTGGCAGAAAACCTGATTTCTTAACCACATCCCAGACCTTAGGTAAATGTTTATTTCTTCAGAACTTTTAGTGGATACAGCCTCAGTTGCCTGCATGCAATTTTGAAACTTAAAATTATGTGTTTGTGGAAGCGATGGGTCTTTTTATTTTTTTGGCTTCCAAGTAGCAATTTTATTTAGTGTTCCCTTACTGGTCAAGTCTTCTGTGAATTTCCTATTTACTTCTTTGGCCAGGGGAGAGAGGGATGTTTGCTAACCTGCTTGTACAGCCCATGAGTTGACCTTTCAGTTTCCCTTCTGGTCTTGCTTGTTGGAGATTGTCCACTTCCCACCTGCTTTTGTTTGTACTCTCTGAACCACTGTTTGCATTTAATTTTAAAATGTCTCCTTCTATTAGCTCCTCTGGTTTTCAAGTCTTTTTTATGCCACTTTCTTTTATACCTTTCATACTTTCTAATTCATATAAAACTTTTTTTTTAATATATTCTAGAACATGAGAGAAGATGCCAACTGGGAGTGTACTCAATGAAGAAGAAAAAGAAGAAAAATTAAAGTGGACAGAAATGTCAAAAAGATTGAAATACAAAAAATACTGGGTTGATACCTAAAAAACTTCTTAAATAGAAGTAAAACAAATAGAGTAAAAGTGAGAAAAATACCATAGCAAAGAGTTTGGGACAACAGTTGCCTGGGTAAAGTTGTTATAGATACACAACTGAGTCCTAGAAACATAACCTGTGGATCTGTCTCCACATAAATAGGAAAGAAAAATATGAAATGACTTTGTGTTTAAATGAGAAAATGAAACAAGTATATGTACACACAAGCATCAGTTTTTTATTTTTTTAAATTGTTTATAATCCTGTAAATGGGAATTTGACTTTAATAGTTCTTTACCTAATACTCCATGTATTGGGTGGACCCTTGATCAGGGAAGATGCAATATGAGAAACACGTGTTCTCATTTACTGAGGTAGTCAGGGATGATAGGGCTCATTTCTGTCTCAGACTGAGCTAGCCCAGAACAAAATTACAGGATCAATTTCCAGACTTCACTTTTCAGTTTTGTACCTTTCTTTTCTTTGTTTCTATTAATGGAAATTCCAGTAACTTTCTGTTTAATGTTTTCTCTTTTAACAAAATTCTCTTGGTCCTAACGTTATTAAAAAAGTTAAAATGTGGGGCACCTGGGTGGCTCAGTAGGTTAAGCCTCTGCCTTCGGCCAGGGTTATGATCTCATAACCAGGGTCCTGGGATCGAGCCCCACATCGGGCTCTCTGCTAAGCAAGAAGACTGCTTCCCCCTCTCTCTCTGCCTGCCTCTCTGCCTACTTGTGATCTCTCTCTCTGTCAAATAAATAAATAAAAATTTTTAAAAAATATTAAAATGTCATTAAAATCTATATTAAGAGTGTTTATTGTTTATTTTATAGATATAATGACCTATATAGATATTTAGATAAAGGTATATAGATATAATGATCCAGTACCCTTTTGTAATTGGGGTATATAGTATTTTAGGGCCCACTATATAATGAGAAGGAATGGACTGTGTGAAGTATTGCATATTTGTCATGCCGTTTAATTAAAACAACAATCCCAGGAGGAGTCAAGATGGCGGAGAAGTAGCAGGCTGAGACTACTTCAGGTAGCAGGAGATCAGCTAGATAGCTTAACTAAAGATGGCAAACACCTACAAATCCAACAGGAGATCGAAGAGAAGAAGAACAGCAATTCTAGAAACAGAAAATCAACCACTATCTGAAAGGTAGGACTGGCGGAGAAGTGAATCCAAAGCGACGGGAAGATAGACTGCGGGGGAGGGGCCGGCTCCTGGCAAGCGGCAGAGCAACGGAGCACAAAATCAGGACTTTTAAAAGTCTGTTCCGCTGAGGGACATTGCTCCAGAGGCTAAACCGGAGTGAAACCCACGCAGGGTCAGTGTGGCCTCAGGTCCCGCAGGGTCACAGAAGGATCGGGGGTGTCTGAGTGTCACAGAGCTTGCAGGTATTAGAACGGGGAAGCCGGCTACAGAGACAGAGCCGAGGAGTGAGCTCTCAGCTCAGGGTTGCCTTGAACCGGTCGAAGGCTCAGTGAGCTCGGAGTGTGGCCGGAGGCCAGGGAGACGGGAGTAATTGGGCGCTATTCTCTGAAGGCGCACTAGGAGTGGGGCCCTGAGCTCTTGGCTCCTCCAGGCTGGAGACTGGGAGGCCGCCAACTTCATTCCCGCCCTCCGGAACTCTACGGAAAGCGCTCAGGGAACAAAAGCTCCAGAAAGCAAACCCGAGCTGATTACTCAGCCCGGCCCCTGGTAAGGGCAGTGCAACTCCGCCTGGGACAAAGACACTTGAGAATCACTACAACAGGCCCCTCCCCCAGAATATCAACAAGAAATCCAGCCAGGACCAAGTTCACCTACCAAGGAGTGCAGTTTCAATACCAAGGAGAGCAGCAGAATTCCAGAGGAGGAGAAAGCAAAGCATGGAACTCATGGCTTTCTCCCCATGATTCTTTAGTCTTGCAGTTAATTTAATTTTTTTTTCTTTTTCAATTTTTTTTCTCTCTTCTGCTAAATTTTTTTAACTTTTATGAAATCATAAAGATCAGAGCAGAAATCAATGAAATAGAAACCAAAAAAAAACAATAGAACAAATCAATGAAACTAGGAGATGGTTCTTTGAAACAATTAATAAGATTGATAAACCCCTGGCCAGACTTATCAAAAAGAAAAGAGAAAGGACCCAAATAAATAGAATCATGAATGAAAGAGGAGAGATCACAACTAACACCAAAGAAACACAGAAAATTATAAGAACATACTATGAGCAACTCTACACCAACAAATTTGACAATCTGGAAGAAATGGATGCATTCCTAGAGACATATAAACTACCACAACTGAACCAGGAAGAAATAGAAAGCCTGAACAGACCCATAAGCAGTAAGGAGATTGAAACAGCATCAAAAATCTCCAAACAAACAAAAGCCCAGGGCCAGACGGCTTCCCGGGGGAATTCTACCAAACATTTAAAGAAGAACTAATTCCTATTCTCCTGAAACTGATCCAAAAAATAGAAATGGAAGGAAAACTTCCAAACTCATTTTATGAGGCCAGCATCACCTTGATCCCAAAACCAGACAAGGATCCCATCAAAAAAGAGAACTACAGACCAATATCCTTGATGAATACAGATGCAAAAATTCTCACCAAAATACTAGCCAATAGGATTCAACAGTACATTAAAAGGATTATTCACCACCACCAAGTGGGATTTATTCCAGGGCTGCAAGTTTGGTTCAACATCCACAGATCAATCAATGTGATACAACACATTAATAAAAGAAAGAACGAAAACCATATGATACTCTCAATAGATGCTGAGAAAGCATTTGATAAAGTACAGCATCCCTTCCTGATCAAAACTCTTCAAAGTGTAGGGATAGAGGGCACATACCTCAATATTATCAAAGCCATCTATGAAAAACCCACCACAAATATCATTCTCAATGGAGAAAAACTGAAAGCTTTTCTGCTAAGGTCAGGAACATGGCAGGGATGTCCATTATCACCACTGCTATTCAACATAGTACTAGAAGCCCTAGCCTCAGCAATCAGACAACAAAAGGAAATTAAAGGCATCCAAATCGGCAAAGAAGAAGTCAAACTATCACTCTTCACAGATGATATAATACTATATGTGGAAAACCCAAAAGACTCCACTCCAAAACTGCTAGAACTTGTACAGGAATTCAGTAAAATGTCAGGATGTAAAATCAATGCCCAGAAATCAGTTGCATTTCTCTACACCAACAACAAGACAGAAGAAAGAGAAATTAAGGAGTCATTCCCATTTACAATTGCACCCCAAACTATAAGATACCTAGGAATAAACCTAACCAAAGAGGCTAAGAATCTATACTCTGAAAACTATAAAGTACTCATGAAAGAAATTAAGGAAGACACAAAGAAATGGAAAAATGTTCCATGCTCCTGGATTAGAAGAATAAATATTGTGAAAATGTCTATGCTACCTAAAGCAATCTACACATTTAATGCAATTCGTATCAAAATACCATCCATTTTTTTCAAAGAAATGGAACAAATAATCCTAAAATTTATATGGAACCAGAATATACCTCGAATAGCCAAAGCAATATTGAAAAAGAAAGCCAAAGTTGGTGGCATCACAATTCTGGACTTCAAGCTCTATTACAAAGCTGTCATCATCAAGAGAGCATGGTACCGGCACAAAAACAAACACATAGATCAGTGGAACAGAATAGAGAGCCCAGAAATAGACCCTCTATTCTATGGTCAACTAATCTTCGACAAAGCAGGAAAGAATGTCCAATGGAAAAATGACAGCCTCTTCAACAAATGGTGTTGGGAAAATTGGACAGCCACGTGCAGAAAAATGAAATTGGACCATTTCCTTACACCACACACGAAAATAGACTCAAAATGGATGAAGGACCTCAATGTGAGAAAGGAATCCATCAAAATCCTTGAGGAGAACATAGGCAGCAACTTCTTCATCCTCAGCCACAGCAACATCTTCCTAGGAACATTGCCAAAGACAAGGGAAGCAAGGGCAAAAATCAACTATTGGGATTTCATCAAGATCAAAAGCTTTTGCACAGCAAAGGAAACAGTTAACAGAACCAAAAGACAACTCACAGAATGGGAGAAGATATTTGCAAATGACATATCAGATAAAGGGCTAGTGTCCAAAATCTATAAAGAACGTAGCAAACTCAACACCCAAAGAACAAATAATCCAATCAAGAAATGGGCAGAAGACATGAACAGACATTTCTTCAAAGAAGACATCCAGATGGCCAACAGACACATGAAAAAGTGCTCCACATCACTCGGCATCAGGGAAATACAAATCAAAACCACAATGAGATATCACCTCACACCAGTCAGAATGGCTAGAATTAACAAGTCAGGAAATGACAGATGCTGGCAAGGATGTGGAGAAAGGGGAACACTCCTACACTGTTGGTGGGAATGCAAGCTGGTGCAACCACTCTGGAAAACAGCATGGAGGTTCCTCAAAATGTTGAAAATAGAACTACCCTATGACCCAGCAATTGCACTACTGGGTATTTACCCTAAAGATACAAACGTAGTGATTCGAAGGGGCAGGTGCACCAGAATGTTTATAGCAGCAATGTCTACTATAGCCAAACTATGGAAAGAACCTAGATGTCCATCCACAGATGAATGGATAAAGAAGATGTGGTATATATACACAATGGAATACTATGCAGCCATCAAAAGAAATGAAATCTTGCCATTTGCGACGACGTGGATGGAACTTGAGGATATCATGCTTAGCAAAATAAGTCAATCGGTGAAAGACAACTATCATATGATCTCCCCGATATGAGGAAGTGGAGATGCAACATGGGGGGTTAAGGGGGTAGGAGAAGAATGAATGAAACAAGATGGGATTGGGAGGGAGACAAACCATAACTGTCTCTTAATCTCACAAAACAAACTGAGGGTTGATGGGGGGAGGGGGGTTGGGAGAAGGGGGGTTGGGTTATGGTCTTTGGGGAGTGTATGTGCTATGGTGAGTGCTGTGAAGTGTGTAAACCTGGCGATTCACAGACCTCTACCCCTGGGGATAAAAATATATGTTTATTAAAAAAAAAAATCCCATATAGTAGCTATTGTTATGAACGTCCTAAAACTTTGGAATACTTGCCAAGTTATAGACAGTGAACACTTAAAAATTTAGATTCAGATTCAGATCACTCTATTTTTTTTTAAGATTTTATTTATTTATTTGCAGACAGAGATCACAATTAGGCAGAGAGGCAGGCAGAGAGAGAGGAGGAAGTAGGCTCCCTGCTGAGCAGAGAGCCCAATGAGGGGCTCGATCTCAGGACCTTGAAATCATGACCTGAGCCTAAGGCAGAGGCTTTAACCCACTGAGCCACCCAGGCATCCAGGTTACTCTAGTTTTAAGGTCAGAACTTTTTACCAGAGGTAGATTCAGGTTTTATAAAATCTGGGGCATATACAATTTGGAGGAAACTAATTTAAAAAATTAAATTGATATCCAGGATCTATAAAGAACTCCTCAAACCCAGCACACAAAAAACAGACAATCATATAAAAAAATGGGCAGAAGATATGAACAGACACTTCTCCAATGAAGACATACAAATGGCTATCAGATACATGAAAAAATGTTCATCATCACTAGCCATCAGGGAGATTCAAATTAAAACCACATTGAGATACCACCTTACACCAGTTAGAATGGCCAAAATTAGCAAGACAGGAAACAACATGTGTTGGAGAGGATGTGGAGAAAGGGGAACCCTCTTATACTCTTGGTGGGAATGAAAGTTGGTGCAGCCACTTTGGAAAACAGTGTGGAGATTCCTCAAGAAATTAAAAATAGAGCTTCCCTATGACCCTGCAATTGCACTACTGGGTATTTACCCCAAAGATACAGACATAGTGAAAAGAAGGGCCATCTGTACCCCAATATTTGTAGCAGCAATGGCCACAGTCGCTAAACTGTGGAAAGAACCAAGATGCCCTTCAATGGACGAATGGATATGGAAGATGTGGTCCATATACACTATGGAGTATTATGCCTCCATCAGAAAGGATGAATACCCAACTTTTGTAGCAGCATGGACGGGACTGGAAGAGATTATGCTGAGTGAAATAAGTCAAGCAGAGAGAGTCAACTATCATATGGTCTCACTTATTTGAGGAGCATAACAAATAGCATGGAGGACAAGGGGAGATGGAGAGGAGAAGGGACTTGGGGGAAATTGGAAGGGGAGATGAACAATGAGAGACTATGGACTCTGAAAAACAATCTGAGGGTTTTGAAGGGGCGGGGGGTGGGAGGTTGGGGGAACCAGGTGGTGGGTATTAGAGAGGGCACAGATTGCATGGAGCACTGGGTGTGGTGCAAAAACAATGAATACTGTTACACTGAAAAGAAATAAAAAATTTAAAAAAAAAAACAAAAAATAAAATGAAATCAAAATAAATAAATAAATAAATAAATAAAAATTAAATTGACAAATGCATGCTTAATTATGAAAGTGAGAATTTATTTAGAATGGCACAACACAAAAATTGCACACTCTAAAAAGCTCTGTAAATATAGCAAACATCACAAAATCTAGAAAAAAACATTTTTAATTAAATAACTATCTCATACACCTCATAATACATTTTTCTATATTTTTGGCTTCATAGTCATATTTTAAAGATTATGTTTTGTCATTTTCTATAGAGAGAATAGTAAGATAACTCAGTCCACTATCAAGGTTGATCATATATATATTTTTATTAATATTTTTTCAAAAATATTTGAGCTTCACAACTTGCTATTGTTATATTAGTGTGCTAGGGCTACGATTACAAAATACCACAGACTGGATGACTTGACCAACAGAAATTTATTTCTCACAGTTCTGGATGGTGAAAGCCCACAATCATTGTGCTATCACACGGCATTTTTTCTGTATGCACACATTTCTGGTATCTCTTCTTCTTATAAAGCAGCCAGTTCTATTGGTAAGTTCACCTGTATGAACTCATTTAATCTTAACTGCCTTCTTATAGGCCCTATCTCGATCTATGGTCACAATGAGGGTAAGACTTCAACTTATAAATTTTTTTGCGGGGGACAGCATTCAATCAATAAAATTGATATTGTCACGCAAATATTTCAGGTTGTTATCAATTTTGAAAAATTTTTGTCAAGTTTATTGCATACATGAAAATTACACAAAGATTCTTCTTTCATATTACTGTGAGAAATGTGTGCTCTATGAAAACAAACTCTATTAAATTGTACTTCCATAATTTTTATCAAAAACTAAAAAATAATAATAGATGGTATATTTACAGTTACATACTTCATGTTATCAAGTAGACCACAGATAGAAGATATATTAAATAATAGTATATTAAATATATACTGTATATTAAATACAGTATATTATATAAATATGACATTATATTAAATTTAAATTTATTAAATAACAAATCAGAAAATTAAAAAATAGTTTATATAGGACAGTCATAAGAGCTCTAAAGTTTACTCATAGGAAAGCTACAACCTAATTTTAATTGCACACTGGTCCACATTTTTTATACCTTATTTGTGGAACATTGTCTATCTCATTTCATCTCATTTTATTCTCACCCATGGATTGAAATTCTTTAATCACCTTCTTGTTTTTTTTATTCCTCAAACACATAAATGTCAGATCCACCCCTAAGCTTTTTCACTGGTTAGTTTTTCCATCTAGTATATTCTTCTTCTAGATCTTCATATAACATTACAATATGACTCTAGTCTGCTTCCAGGAAAATTGGTGTAACAAGGACCCAATTTACTTACTTCCTGAAAGAACACTAATACTTCATGTAAAACATACAAAAGTGGGGGCGCCTGGGTGGCTCAGTGGGTTAAGCCTCTGCCTTCGGCTCGGGTCATGATCCCAGGGTCCTGGGATTGAGCCCCACATCGGGCTCTCTGCTCTGCAGGGAGCCTGCTTCCTCCTCTCTCTCTCTGCCTGCCTCTCTGCCTACTTGTGATCTCTGTCTGTCAAATAAATAAATAAAATCTTTAAAAAAAAAAACATACAAAAGTGTTAGATATAGAACAGTATAGGACAGTGATCACTTAGACAAGAAGACATGAAGTGATCCCTAAAATTGCCACAACTTCCTGACTGGAGTGAAATTTCTGGCCATGGTTGAGGGAGGAATTTCTCAGTTAGAGCCTAATGATCTCCCTGAGCTAGAATTCAGATATGGAAGCCTAGAGAAGGCAAAGCAGCTAGAATTCATAAGGGAGAGTGTCAGAGAAGAAAAAGCTTCACAGAGATAGTTCTGGAGATATCTTCTGGATTTACAGAGAATCCACTGTAAGTTCTCAACTGAGCACTGATCAGTTCATGTGGATAAGAGAACTACCCAATGGTTTGGAAAATCTACCAAAAAAAGACTGATAGTAGAATCCTGGATGTTGCATAGGTCTGAATATAATTTATGTTCCTACTAGGCATAGTTGAAAATATCATAATTTATGGGCCAATGAGTAGAATATTCAAAAGCTTATTACCAAAACAAAAACAAAAACAAAAAAACCTTATTACCTTAACAGTATGACAAAATCAGCCTTAGAACTAAACGCTACCCTGGTTATAGCTAACAAAATTTAAAAGCAAGTCTCAAAGGGATCAAACATTTTCTAACTAAATTTGATTAACTAAATATATTATGGAGTAAAACTCAAAAAACATATAGGAATATAAATATAATAGGCATCCAACATAGTAAAATTCACAGTACTTGTGACTCAGTCAATAGTAATAATTACTATTAATTATTATTAATTAATTATTATTAATTGTAGTAGTAATTACTACAAGAAATAAAAGAAGAAAACATATGCCATATTAAGGAAAAAAAATCCATAGAAAGAAATATACCTGGAAGTTAAAAAAATCATAAAAATGGCAGAAAAGCATATTAAAACAGTTAAAACTGTATCCCATGTGTCAATAAGGAAGAGCAAAATTAAACACATTAAGTAAAAGTATGGAAGAAATGACAAAACAGATGAACTTCTAGAGAGGAAAATCATGCCTGAGATTAAAGAAAAAAAAATACAGCACTTGAATGAAATGGTTAGGAGTTTATACACCATAAAAAAACAAAATATTGCATGTGAAAACAGAACAATAGGAGGTATTCAAAACAAAATACAGAGAGTAAAGAGGCTTAAAAAAATAATCAACAAACTGAGAAAAAAAACCTTCATGAGTATTAACGCATTTATTTGAAATTCCCAAGGGAAAGATTGAAAAAGAAAAAATATATGAAGATATAATGGCTGAATATCTTCCAAATTTGGTTGAAAGTATAATCTCATACATCTAGTAAATTCAACATACTCTTAGCACAAGAAAAAAAATGCGTAGAAATGAGAAAATATTAAGCATTGATAGAGGGTAAACACATACATGCGCATGCATACACACACAAACACACACACCATATACAGAGAGACAAAGATGAGGATGACAACAGATTTCTTGTCATAATGCTAATCAAAAGACAGTAATACAATTTAAAAAGAGAAAAAAAATTAAGCACAAAATTCCGTAACCGGCAAAAATATATTTCAAAGATGAAGGGAAAATAAAAACATTTTCAGACATAGAAAAACTGAAGTAATAACTATAGTCTAACATGAAAAATGTTATGGGAAATCTTTTAGGAAAATTTTAAGAGATGGTAATTTGCATTCTTCACAAAGTAACAAAGGACACTAGAAAGAAAAGACATGGTGAAAAAAACAGTAAATAAATTGCTACACAGAAAACATTGTTTTACATATTTAGTTTTTTTAAAAAAATGACCTACTAAAGCAAAATAATAATCCTGTATTATAGGGTTTAAGATATGTAGAGGTAAAACATAAAGATCAGTGTAACAAACCCCCAAAATGAGGAAACCTTTTTTATTACACATTTAGTATGCATGTCCTTGACAGTTAGCTTCATGAAGTTAGAGATCTATATTATGAAATGTAAGGCAAACAGTAAAAGGAACAATATAAAAAAACAACTAGGGGCGCCTGGGTGGCTCAGTGGGTTAAAACCTCTGCCTTCAGCTCAGGTCATGATCTCAGGGTCCTGGGATCGAGCCCCACATCAGGCTCTCTGCTCAGCAGGGAGCCTGCTTCCTCCTCTCTCTCTCTGCCTGCCTCTCTGCCTACTTGTGATCTCTGTCTGTCAAATAAACAAATAAAATCTTAAAAAAAAAAGAGAGACAACTAATAAACCAATAGAGAAGATAAACCCACAAATACCTATTAAGCCAAAAGAAGGCAGAAAAAGAAGACAACGAGAATAACAACAGCAAAATACACTTGACAAGTAGAACACAAATAGAAAGATGGTATACTAAACTCCAACCACACCTAGAATCACATTAAATATAAATGGTCTAGGGGCACCTGGGTGGTTGAATCTGTTGGGTGGCTGGCTCTTGGTTTCAGCTCATGTCATGGTCTTCCAGTGGTGAGATGGAGCCTTGGGTAGGGCTCTGTGCTTAGAGCAGGATTTGCTTCGGATTCTCTCCCCCTTGCCCTCAAATAAACAAATAAAATCTTTAAAAATAAATAAATAAATAATCTTGTCATATTATTTTAAAGGCAGAATTGTTAAAATTGATTTTAAAAAAAGTAAGACCCAAGTCTATGTTTTCTACAAGAAGCAAACATATATAAAGACACAGATGGTTAAAAATAATTCGTTTAAAAAGCATTAGCATGCTAGCACTAATCAAAAGGAAGGTAAAATGGGTAAAATAATATCAGATGAAGTAGATTTCAGAAGCCTAATATAAGGGGTTAAAAAGAAAAAAAAACCTCAAACTCATACTTACAAAACAAAAACAAAAACACCTCAAATCGGTCAGAAGACAAAATGCTTTTAAATGTTTTGAACCTAATAAAGGATTTCAAAATGCTTGAAGAAGAAATTTATAGAATTATAAGATTAGATAAATCCACAGGCATAGCAAGAGATGTCAATAGCCCCTTCTCAATAACTGATGGAAAAAAACAAAACAAAACAGCAGTGACATAGAAAACTTAAACACTACTAATGAACTTCACTTAATTAACATTTATAAAAGACTTCATTCACTTTCAACAAAACGCATATTTTCAGTTACACATGGAGCACAGAACAGTAAAAAATATATGTAACCACAATGAAAGTCACAATGGATTTTAAAAGATTTAATAACATAAAATATAATCTTTATCACAACACAAAGTTGAAATCAATAACAGGCAGATCTCTGGGGAATTCCCAAATATTTAAAAATTCAATAACCACAACTTTGAGTTGTATGTCAAATTAAAGATGAAATTAGGAAATTAGGAAAGATTTTTGAACTGAAGAGAAAATAAAAACACAACATGTCAAATTGTATGATATCATGATATCAGCTAAATCAGTACTAACAGAAAATTGCATGGCTCTTAACATCCATATTAGAAAATAATCAATAATTAGAAAATAATAAACCCAGCCTATTTTCAAAATCCATTTCTATTATGCACATATTAGTACTTCATTTCTTCTCATGACTAAATAATGTTCCACTGAGTTGGTATACAGCATTTTGCTTATAATTTAACAGTTTATAAACATTTGAATTACTTCCCCCTTTTGTTACTATAAATTTGTTGTTACAAACATTTATGTACACGTTTTGTTATTTGAATGCCCAGTTTTCAATTCTGGTCAGTATATATGCAGTAGGGAAATGACTAGGTCACATGGTAATCTATGTTTGCCTTTTTGAGAAACACTATTCTGCTTTCCACAGAAGTTGTGCCATTTTATATTTCCCACTAGCAAAGTACAGAAGTTACAATTTCTGTACATTCTTGTAAATTTTTATTGAAACTGGGATATTTTGATTAGTGTGGCAACTATGGAAATTATAGTCTAACCCTCTTCAGACTTCACTATTTCTGCTCTTTGTGGATTGTTGTGTGGCGAATCTTCTAGCAATTTTTTGTGATGTCTATATTCTTTGCATATGTGATTATTAAAGTCCCCTGTTCCATTGCATTGATGGTCAACTAGAGATTTGACACAGATTTCTTGAAACACATGGAGCAACAAACAAACAAACAACAACAACAACAACAAAACCTACTTTCTGTCTTTGTAGATTGCCTCTGGATTTGAACACCACCTCCCTGCTTAGCCAGGCAGTTTATAATTCTGTCTTATCTTTTACTTTCTACAGATTCCCCCAAGTATCTCTGTCCTCTCCTCTTTTCCCCAGAATTTTTAATCTGTCTACTGCTTGCCCTGTTATTCTTTTTTCTTGGTGGCTATGGATGATACATCTGCTTAAAAGCTTTTGACCATGAAGCTCCTCGGCTCAGTTTACTTTTGTTTTGTGGACTTCCCCTACTACTCTACCATTTTCAGAGATGTCACTGTTGGTATTTGTCATTTTTCACTGAACACAATCCCCCTTATCAATGTTATTGTGTACATTGATATACACAATTTCTTCTAATTGTTAAGTCATGTTTTATGCTATGGATGTACAATTCACTTAACCAATCAACCATTAAATGAACTTTGTGTTCTTTTTCCACACTGGGCTATTTGAAATAATGACACTGTGAAAATCTGTTTATGAATTTTACGTAAATATAATTCTACTTTACTCTGGAATAAATACTCAAGATTGTGACTTCTGGATGGTATGATAGATGAGGGTTTAATTTTAAGAAAATGCCAAACTGTTTTTCAGACTTGTTGCATTATTTTGCATTCCCTCCAACAATAAATAAATGATCAAATTTCTTTGCATCTTCACCTGTATTTGGTGTTGACAAGGTTTTTCTTTTACTCATTCTAATAGATGTGTAGTGATATCTCATTGTGGTTTAATTTACATTTACATTTCCCTAATGGGTAATGAAATTGAACATATTTTCATGTATTTATTTGCTATATGTATATTTTTGTTCAGTGAAATTTCAGTTTATGTCTGTGGTCCATTTTCTAATTGTATTGTTCCAGTATATATATATATATATACACACACACACACACACACACACACACATATATATATATATATATATACACACACATTATATATATCACACATATTTATATATATATATATACACACATTATATATATATATATATATATATATATATATATATATCTTATATACTAGTCCTTTGTCCTTTGTTGGAAATGTGGTTTACAAGTACATTTTCATAGTCTTTAATTTGATTTTCATTCTCTTACTAGGATCTTTTGTAGAGCTAGGTAATTTAATTTCAGTGAAGTCCAATTTATCAAGTTTTTCTTTTATAGATCATGCAATGGATGAGAAATTTAAGACTTTATTGCTCAGCTCTAGATTCAGAAGAATTTTCTCCTAGGTAATTGCTGCAAAATGTAATAGCTTTACATTTAAAGTCATGATCTAATTTGAGTTTATTTTTGAATAGTATACAAAGTTAGAGATTTTATTTGTTTTGCTTTGTTTTATTTTGCCAACAGATTCTGATTCCTACATCACCATTTTTAAGACTATTCTTTCTCCCTTAAATTACTTTTGCAACTTCATAAAAATCAGTAGAGCATGTCTGTGTAGATCTATTTTTGGGTTCTTTATTCTCCATTGATCTATGTATACAGATCCCTATGGGAATACTACATTGTATTGATTACTGTAGCTATGTAGTAGGACTTAATACCTTATAGAGTGGTTCCTCCCATTTTATTCTTCTTTCTCAATATTGTGTTAGCTATTCTAGGGCCTGTGCCATTCCATATAAATTTTAGAATAAGGTTGTCTCTGACTTCACCAGCACTTGCTGGTATTTGATGGGAATTGCATTACATGTACAGACCAAGAACTGACATCTTTACTGTATTGAATTACATATCTTGTGATTTGTCTAATTTTTCACTGGTTTCCACAATTAGAAAATGTTTTCACATAGGTAGAAGTTTGGTTTTTTATAGTAACTTAATCTTCAGCAAAGATTATGCAAATTTATGCATAAGGAAATTATCTCAGGAATACAATTTTGGCAGTTTGGTAGGGGCAGATGTTCTCTTTTTAGAATTTGACTTATTTAAAAGAAAGATAATAGGGGCCAAAAGATCTTTTATGTCTAACGCAAGAGCCATGTAATTCTTTAGCTCATGGATCAGAAACATCCTCCATTTATACTTTACATTCCACTTAGTCCTCTAACAATGTTATCAAAGTTTCTTTCAATAATTAGAATTAACTTACTCCCTCACTCCTCCATTTTGCTTTATTTAATTGTATTTTAGACAATTCTGGCTATGCACATAGCTCCATTGAAATTTGTTTTATACTTGTTAGCATCATCATTTGCCTACATGTAGCTACAGTGCAAACAATTTTAAATACATGAAACTGCTTAATATTTTTCTGCCAAAAATGACTTCTTTTTCTTCCAAATTGTAGTTTATGTTCCTAAATAGGTGAAAGAGAAGTACGAGGCACACCCTGAAGTGGGTACTTGACCTGAATTGATCAAGTCAGTTGGAAGGAAACAACTTAAATGCTTGGAGATTGTTATTTCTCTCTTTCTCTCTATGTAACTCTGTCTCTCACTCTCTCATTCTTTTCTACAGAACAAGAGACTTAGTGGACTCAGTTGATTCAGGAAGCCTTCTTGTGACAATAAAGGATAAAGATGACATAATAAGAAAGGAACCTAGAAATATGATGTGATGAACAAGTCCTGAATATGTGATACTCTGTATTCCTTGTTATGTGAAATTATAAATTTCCTAATTTTTTTAAAGATTTTATTTATTTATTTGACAGACAGAGATCACAAATAGGCAAAGAGAGAGAGGAAGGGAAGCAGGCTCCCTGCTGAGCAGAAAGCCCAATCCCAGGATCCTGGGATCATGACCTGAGCTGAAGGCAGAGAGAGGCTTTGACCCACTGAGCCACCCAGGCACCCTAAATTTCCTAATTGTTAAACCAGTTCCAGGAGTTTTATAACATTCACAATGAATGCTAATAATTAAGAATTCTTAAAAAATGCTTATATGTCATTGAAGAAAAGAAAAATATTTCAAGAGGGAAAGGATGAGGAACGCAAATGCAATACATATAGGGAGAAGCATAAATAACCAGTGAGTTGTTGAAATTTGTCTCAATTTTAAAATTAAAACATTATATCTTTTCTCTATAAATTTTAATTTTTTATCATTTAATACTAACCCTTTTTTAAAGAAAAAAAGGATGTAATTGTGAATATGTGCATATTAAATGACTTGATTTTCATGACTAAATTTGAGGATGTTTGAAGGCTTTCTTTTTCTTTCTTTTACATTTATGAATTTTCTAAATATTTACCAGTACAAATAACATTTTTGTGCAAATAGATAAAATGAGAGTTGTTTCTGAAATATAAGTAAATGTAACAGGAACAAAATATTAAATGTGTGCATTATAATTATGCTATTTTGAGCCATTTTTTTCTCACAACATGAATTAGCTATATCAGGAATTCCTAGTTCTCCCTCTCCCTCTGTCCCCACCTCCAACCCCACTTTTTCTCTTTTTCTCCCTCACTCTCTCAAATAAATAAAATCTTAGAAATAAAAGAATTTCTAACATTGTTATCAATAACGTATGCATGTAACAGTCAATAATTGTTCTTTTATTTACAGAAATTTTTACGGGAAAAAAAAAATGTTTCCCTTTACACGAGACCTGTTTGCATAGTGAGTGTCATGACTTATTTATAAACTATATCTCTCTGTTTCTTTTTATATGCCTTTATTAATGTATCTATATATACATCTATATCTCTATGTAAAGCATCAGATATATAGTTAAGATTATTGCTGGAGAGAAAATTTGTTTGGAGATTTACCATACCCAAGCATGTCATGAATAATGAAGAATATATCAGACTCTGAACACAATGAAGTGCATGAGAACCCGGAGTAAGTACGTGACCTTGGTGTACATGTGCAAGTGTATGTATTAAATTATCATTTATTTGTGCAGGGTCAGTTTATAAAATCAGGCATGTTCTCATAATCCAATTTATAGTTAATAAAGATTAGATCTTTTTTTAAGATTTTATTTATTCATTTGACATTCACTTATTTATTCATTTGAGAGAGAGCACAAGCAGTGTGAGCACAGGCAGAGGGAGAAGGAGAAGCAGGCTCCCCACTGAGCAGAGAGCCCAACATAGGGCTTGATCCCAGGACCTTGGGATCATGACCTGAGCTAAAAGTAGAGGCTTAACTGACTGAGACCTGTAGGCACCCTTAAAGATTTGATCTTGATCTTATTTTGATTTGTTTGATATTTGTTATATGTACTCTATGAGTAATCTCCTTAAGGAATATAGATGATTGGTTATTTCTGGTTACTATTAAATCCTAAGTCTTATTTATTCACTTATTTATACCTTTGGGGATGATGTATTAGGTAGGTAAGAGGATGTTGGATCAGCTTGCTATACACTCTATATTTTGTAAACACCTTATGATAGGATGATAACTTGTTAAAACCACAATCAGAGAGGACGAATTTAAATAACCTGCTTTAGTTTTGACATTTCAAGAAAACTAAATATATCTGAAGAAGTAGGGCTTTTTGATAATATCTTCAAACAACAAATAGTCTTGAAGTGTATTTTATAGATTTTATTAATTTATAGATTTTATAGACCACATTATACAACCATAAGCTTACGAAAGAACTTGAAGTTAACATTTAAAAAATTACCTTGGAGAGGTGCCTGAGTGTCTCAGTCGGCTGAGCAACCTGCTCTTGGATTCAGCTCAGATCATGATCTCAGGATCATGGAATCGATCATGTCCCTCTCTGCACTCAACAAGGAGTTTGTTTGTGATTCTTTCTCATCTGCTGTCCCTCCCCAACTTGTTTGTGTGTGCAGACACACACTCCCTCTCAAATAAATAAACTCTTTTAAAAAATTACCTTGGAAAAAAGTAAATGGAATCTAAAATCATATACTGTTTTAAACTTAAAAAAGGAGATTATTATGTCAAAAGTATAACTAAACTTCATTTGGAGGAAAATTAAGAGTCTTGAATGATTTCATTTTAAAAAAAAAGAAACTACAGGTAGTAACATCAATAATAATTTAAATAAACTGAATAATAATTTAAAAATCTAAGTAAAATGGGAATAGAAGTTACTAATTAAATGTGTGAAGTCAGTGTAACAGGAAATTTACAAACATTAAATATCGAAACTGTTAAAGATTTTGGGAACAGACTGTGAATGTCTTCTCACCAATCTTATTTAAAATAAGACAGAAAGAAAAGAAAATAAACAATAAAAAATCAAACAGAAGAATTGTAAAAAAGTCACATAATTGTATAATAAGAAAATTCAAGATATTTAAAGACAAATGGTTCTCTCTTAAGAGATAGGTAAGTAAGTAAATATATACGAATGAATAGTTTTTTTTATTATAGCACCTTATTTGTTAGTAAATGAAATGGGGAAAATATCCTACTTATTATAAATAAACAACTGTAAGCATGTAGAAGTAAATTCAAAAACAAAAGTTAGTTACTTGCATGAATCACACTAATTTTACTGAAGAATGCAAAACTTAATCTGGGAGAAATGCATAATGCTCTAGAGTGGACAAAATGTCAAAATACTTGTTTTCATGAATCAATCTATGCATTAAATGTATTTCCAATAAGAATTTGTTCATAAAACTGGATAAAATAATTTAAGAATGCATGTGGTAAAGGATAGTCACTTGAGAACTGCCAAGTTGTTTCATTTTGTTTTGTTTTTAGAGAGAGACAGAGTAAGCAAGCTGCGTGGGGAAGGCCAAAGGGAGAGAGAGAGTCTTTATTTTTCATGATTTTATTTATTCATCTGAGAAAGAGAGATAGCAAAGAGAGAAGTCTGCTTCTCTCTCTGCAGACTTCCCGCTGAGCAGGGACCCTGATGCAGGGCTCAATCCCAGGACCCTGGGATCATGACCTGAGCTGAAGGCAGACCATTAACTGACTGAGACACCTAGGTCTGTAGGTTCCTGAGAGAGAAAATCTTAAGCAGTCTCCACATTCAGAGTGTTTTGACCTCATGGTTCTGAATTCATGGCCTAACTGGAAATCAGCAGTTGAGTGCTTAACTGACTGAGCTACCCAGGTATCCCAGAATTGTCAAATATGTTTTAAAGAGAAGACAAGCGAGAAGCAATTTGAGTAGCACGTATAAAATTATGCCATGATCTACTATAACAGTTAGTAGAACAGGTATTAGATTAGTGTAAAAGAATGAAGCATAGAAACAGATTTTTGTAATCAACTATATATAAAAACTAAATATGTATATATTTTCTGTTGGATAAATTACTCATGTAAAATAGAATATCTCCAGTATTATCAAACAAACAAACCAAGAACAATACAGAAAATACTGATTGACAAGGAAACCAAGGAAAATCACCCATAACCTGTAGTGACAACTAATTTAGAAACAAAGATTTCTAAGCAAGTTATTTTTTAATAATCTTCTGAGACCTTCTGAGACCAGCTGTGTTAACTCTGTTGCCAAATCAAAGACAGAGAAGCAGGTTGGGAGAGTGTGGAAAAGAAGAGTGGGAAATAGTCAAGGTGGGAAATAATGAGAATAATTTTAACACCTTTGGGTGAGTCCATGGCCCTTGATATATGAAAGAAAGAGGCTTGGAAAGTAAATGTTTCAGTGGTGGTGTTGGAAAGAGCTCACCTCCAGAATAAAGAGAAGCACTGTTACTGGAAATATCCCCTACAAAACTGATGGTGAAAGAAAGAAAAAAAAAATCGCAACTGAAATAAGATAGCACCTGTGAATCAGAAGGAAGCATATATTAGTTTCTAAAACTCATCCCTCACTAAAGAGAATCAGAGCTCCTTGGAGAAATGGCTATTTCCTAAGCCAGAAAAGGAAAAGTACTAGCTACTGGGAGCTCTTACGTCAAAAATCAAGGAAGAACTACAAATCTAATAGGGAAATTCACCCAAAAACAAAAAGGTCCAGCCTAAAAGGCTTCCCATGGGCTAACTCTGGTACATTAAAGAACAACACTGTTAGTAATTTATTATTATCATTTTTTATAATTGATAATAGAAGCATAAATAAATAGAAATGCCAGAGTTGATAACATCTTCACCAGGAGTAGATTTCATTTCAAGAAACCACTTTCTTTGCCCACCCGTTTGAAGAAACTCATGTGTTCAAGTTTTATCATGAGATTGTGGCAATGTAAATACAATAATTATGAAAAAGTTTGAAATATTGTGCACATTACCAGTATGTGACACAGAAATGAAGTGAGCAAATGTTGTTGGGTAAATGGTACTGGTAGACTTGTTCAACATAGGGTTACAACAAGCCTTCACTTTGTAAAAAAACAGAGTATATACAAAACACAGTAGAATGAAGTGCCATAAAACAAGGCTTGATTGCAGTGAAGAATAATGTTGGTCATAAAATAGTAATAATAATAATGAGTCCTCTGTGTGTGTGTGTGTGTGTGTGTGTGTGTGTGTGTGTGTGTGTGTGTGAAAGAAACAGAGAAAAAGTTGGAGAGAGAGAGAGAGAGAGGGATGCTAAACCCAAGGATTAAGGTGTTTCAGAAAAGATAGAAATTTGAATAGTGCCAGAAGATACGCCACAATTTGTCTGAGAATCGCAAAGGGAAACAATAAGAAGGCTTTTCCCTTCCTGGTAGTCATTTTCTTTAAAAAGCAATGAAATTTAACATCTGTAACACTTGAATCCTGATTTAGGGGGAAAAAAAAACAACAAATGAACATATATTTTGAGGATAAAAGGAGAAAACAACATAGATTGATAGTAGATGATATCAGGAAGTAATTGTTGATTTTCTTTATTTTTAAGGTTTTATTTATTTATTTATTTATTTATTTTAGAGAGAGAGAGAGAGAGCGAGAGAGTGATCCCAGGGTGGAGCAAAGGACTAGATACAAGCAGATATTCCTCTGATCATGGAGCTCGATACCTCAACCTTGAGATTGTGACCTGAGCTGAAATCAAGAGTTAAACACTTAACAGATTGAGCCACCAGGAGCCCCAGGAGATAACTGTTCATTTGGGGTGTGAAATGGAACTGACCGAATGAACACTAAAAATTTCCTTATTTTTATAAGATGCATGTGTTCTGGGTAAAAAGTCAAGATTTCTGTAATTTACTTTTAAATAGTTTAGCAAATACAACATAGAGAGATGGGTAGGGAAAATATCGTAAAATATTAAGAGTTATTGATTGTAGATCTTTCTTATAAGAATGAACTTTGTATCATTATTTTTTACTTTAGGGTATACAGATTTTTTTCATAGTAAGTGTTAGAAAAATTAACATATACATAGAAAACTAAGAAAAATACTGATATAGTCTTAACTTAGAAAAATTAAATATTAGGAAAATCAAGGTAAAAATGGTCATGTATTATTGTAGAAGTTATTTCTATACTAAACAAAATTAAATATAAACATGATAAACCAGGGATTAAATTCACAAACACAAAGAAAAATTTGAAAATCCATTAAAATACAGATTTCAAAAAAAGAAACATATTTTACAAATTGGAAGCACACACACAAAAAGAAAAGAGTCAAAAATCATATTAGAAAACTGATCAACATTGCTGGGTTTTTTTTTTCTATTTTTTTTTTAAAGATTTTATTTATTTATTTGACAGAGAGAGATCACAAGTAGACAGAGAAGCAGGCAGAGAGAGAGAGGGAAGCAGTCTCCCTGCTGAGCAGAGAGCCCAATGCGGGACTTGATCCCAGGACTCTGAGATCATGACCTGAGCCGAAGGCAGCGGCTTAACCCACTGAGCCACCCAGGAACCCAACATTGCTGGTTTTTAGAGCAGTGAAATTAAAACAGTAAAAAAATGACTAAAAAAAACTTAGCTACCATTTGAAGATTGATAACATTTGCTGCTTTTAAACATATGAGAGTAAAACACATTTATACATTGTTGGTAAGAGTGTACATTGGAAGAAAATTTTGGGAAAAGACTATATCAGTATCTATTAAAGGTAGATTTTGCTATTGAATGTACCAACAGACAAACAAAAACACTGTCAGATTAGGGTTTTTATACAAGGATATTCCCTGAAGCAAGTTATCTAATTGGAAACAACTTGAATGTCAAATAATAAAGAACTGTTAAATAAATTATGCTACATCTGTGTTTAGAAAGAAAATGAAGCAACTAAACAAATTCGTTTGTTATTCAGATATTGACCTAGAATTATGTCTATAACACATGATTTGGTAGTGGATTATTCTGGTTTTATAAACTGTAAAAAGGAAAACAGAAAAAATGAACCATATGCATATGCTTATATATAGGTATATCTGTATCTGTATAATCTATAGGTAGAGTTATCTTTGACCAAGGTTAAAAAAGACTATAGCTTGAAAGGAGACACCCAAATGGCTAACACTGTTAACCATACCTCAAGGTAGCAGGAGATAGAAGGAGGGGGAAAGCTAAGACAATTGACACTTAATTTAAAAACATCTGTTCTTTGAATTGTTGCAAACACATATTCTTTCTCTGATTAAAAAATAATAGCACAGGTTTGGGGTGCCTGGGTGGGTTAAGCCTCTGCCTTCAGCTCAGGTCATGATGTCAGGGTCCTGGGATCGAGCCCCGCATCGGGCTCTCTGCTTGGCGGGGAGCCTGCCTCCTCCTCTCCCTCTGCCTGCCTCTCTGCCTACTTGTGATCTCGCTGTCAAATAAATAAATAAATAAAATCTTTAAAAATAATAATAATAATAATAACAGAGTCTAAAAAATGCCTCAACAAAAGCAACAAAAGAAATTGCTACTGAATGAATTATATCTATTCAGGCACAAATTATTATTTTCTCATGTGCAGAAGTTTGACTGCAGGCGTATTGCAAAGAGAAAGGATGTATGAATCTTTTCATGTAAAATTAATGATGTAGTATAATGTGTGGTCCTTTTACTTTAAAGAAAGGTATCACAATGTGATACTTTATTACTATGCCATTTTAATTGCTGCAGCTCTGTGTGCTTTATTGTGAATACTTTTAGTTTTGAGTTTTTGACCCTAGGCAATTTCATTATGAAGTAGGGTTCCTTTTCATAGATTAGAAAATGTTACAAATCAAAAGGATAAATTATAAACACAATAGATTATAACTCAAACTCTTAAGCTTCCTCGTATTTTTCTCTTTATTCTGGTGGAACAAAGTGAAGACTCAGTAAGTTGGTGTAAAGTGAATAAATGAAAGAAAGTGCTGCAATTTTTCTTAGAAAGAAGTTTAGGGGAAACTGTCACTTCAATTAGTAAATTAGAGAAATCAGGAAGAAAATTGTGTCTTTAAGGCTAAAACATAAAATGTTATCCAGGACCTAGAAAAACATAATGTTATAATATCTTATAAGAACTTAATAGTATTTATGATTTATAGGATTAGTAGACCTCAAATCCTCCAGTCCAAACATTAGAACAGTATTGTAAGAATAATAATTATATGGAAACCTCATCTGAGGCTTTCTTATTCCCCTGTTTATTATTTTTGTCTTTCTAGACCCTGCAGAGTAGTGAATCTGTTCTATAAAACTACTCCTGTCCACCACGTTAGTAAACTCTGCTTGGGTTTTGTTTTCCTCTCGGGTGTCCTAAGACACAAAATTCATATCTCCCTTTTGAAGTCACCATCTGACTTGGCATCTCACCCATCAGACTGTGAAACCTCGAGAGTAGTAATCATATCATTAATCTTTGTAACTTCAGGAGGGAGCAAAGCATATAACCTATATCAGGTGTTGAATAATGTTGGCTGCATTTAGTGGATTGATATACATGACATTGGATGCGTTAAAGGCAATTAGGAAATTGAATGGGATATCTTAAACTAAATGTGATGATTTATATTTTCCTTGGAAGGACAAACTTACTCTCAGTCGATGGCAATGACCCTAGAATGTAACTGTCCCATGTTGTAAAAGGATTATCTCATGTCTATTCCTCTCTCATCAATTATCTTTTGATCTTTTTGCCCCTTAATTTATAGCCCATGAAATAAATGATGCATTCTCACTGGAACTCTGTCATATTTACACCATCAAATCTGTCTACCGATCAATCTGCCTTGTCCTCTTTACATTGGATGAAATGTCCTCATTTCTGTCAAAGACCATCTCTTTAATTTACTTAGAATCTCATACATACTTGTCTTTTCAGAGGTTTCATTAATATGATCATAATCTACTATGAATTATTAATTTCTCCCCTTTACTGAATCATGATGCTTGTGTTGGCTTCTTATTGCTACTGTACAAATTTTTACAAGTATAATGTCTTAAACAGTAGAAATTTATTATCTAACAATTCTGGAGATCAAAAGTCCAAAACCAATTTTACTTGACTACAATCAAATAAAACCAAAATAAAATCTGGAGTTCGTAGGAAAGAATCTGATTTTCTGCCTTTTTTCTGGTTCTGGAGATGGTTCATATTCCTTGCCTCATGGCCACATGATTTTGATCTGTTTGCAAAGTCACATTTTCTTCTAGGACTCTGACTGTGTTTGCTCAGGTTGCTATAACAAAATACTATAGACTGGGTGGCTTAGAAACAACAGCCATTTTTTTTTTTTTTTCTTATTGTTTTGGAGGTTGAAAAGTCCAAGAAAAAGATGCCAGCCTCCCGGTTGATAAATGGCTTTTTCCTGTGTCCTTACACAATAGAAGGTGTGAGGTATCTCTCTTGGGCCTCTTATATATAGTCACTAATTTTATACATTAGAGACCACACTGATGACTTCATCACCTCCCAAAGACTCACCCTCCAAATAACATCATTTGGCCTTAGGGTTTAATATATGATTCTGGGGAGAACTTAAACACATAGCTTGACACTGCCCTGCCCTCTCCCTATTCAAATCCTCCTTGCATACAAAATTCATTCATTCCATCCTAATAGCTTCAAAAGTCTTAACTCTTTATAGCTTCAGCTATAATGTAGAAGTCCAAAATCTCATATAAATACATCTTAATCAGATATGGGTGAGATTCCAGGTATGACCCATCCTGATACAAACTCTTCTAGCTGTGAACCATGAAACCAAACTGTTATGTGCTTCCCAAATATAATGATGATACAGGTTGAGGATAGACATTCCCATTCCAAGAGGGAGAAATTGCAAAGAAGAAAGGGAGGACAAGTCCCACATGAGTCGAAAGCCTAATGGAGCAAATCTTACTAAACCTTAACGTTTGAGAATAAACTTTTTAGACTTGGTACTCTGTCCTGTGGACACTCTGGGGCTACAGTCCTGCTTCTGAGTTGGAATGACATGCCTTCAGCTCTTCCAGGAAGCAGTTCTGCCTCCATTGCTCTCCCCTGCTGGGATCATGCAGGTGACTCTGCCCCATGGCTCTGTGATGAATCCATTCTTTAAAATCTAGATGAAGGGGGCACCTGGGTGGCTCAGTGGGTTGGGCCTCTGCCTTCGGCTCAGGTCATGATCTCAGGATCCTGGGATCGAGCCCCACATCAGGCTCTCTGCTCAGCGGGGAGCCTGCTTCCTCCTCTCTCTCTGCCTGCCTCTGCCTACTTGTGATCTCTCTCTCTCTGTCAAGCGAATAGATGGGGTCTTTGAAAAAAAAAAAAATCTAGATGAAGGCAGACATGCACCTGCACACATGCCCCTATCCTTGCACTGTGTGTGCCATCAGACACAGTGCTGCAGATGCCCCCAGTGTTTGCTGCTCATGCCATCAGGAAGAGGTGACCTCTGTAGCTGGTGCTGCATGGGAGCCTACGGGAGTCACACCTAGGACAGCTTAGGGCTGCTGCACCTCTGTGCAGGTAGAGGTCCATGATGGGAGATGTTGCCAGGCAATGTGCTCCAGGCAGTGTGCTCCTGGGTACCCCCTCTGAAACCACTCTACCTCAAGACCACTCTTCCATTCTCTTAGAGAATTGCTCTTAGATTCTGTTGAGAGTGCTTATCCATGCTAATTTTCTCATTAAATGGTCTCTTGGTCAAATCATTTGTGTTCTTTCCCTAACAAGGCCTTCTCATCATTTGCAATATGAAAAGGCTGAGAATGTTCTAAATCTTTAAGACCTATTTCCATTTTGATTAATAATTCACCTGTAAGCCATTTCTCTCTTCTTATATTTTAGTATACATAGTCAGGAGGAGCCAAGCTGTATCTAAAACACTTTGCTTAGAAATAGCCTCAGCTAAATATCTGATATCATTCCTCAACAGTTCTACTTTCTGCAACACATGTGGACATAAACACAATTCAGCCAAGTTCTTGGCCACTTTATAACAAAGATGAGCTTTTCTCCAGTTTCCAATAACATAGTTCCTATTTCCATCTGAAACTTCGTCTGTGGCCTTCACTGTCCATACTTCTACAAGCATTCTGTTCAGGATTATTTATGTGTTCTCTGAAAGGCTGAAGACTTCACAGCTCTCGTCTATTCCTTCTGCATCACCAACTTTCTTTCACAGTAAGGTAGACTTGTGCTCTAAATTCTTCCAGCACTGCCCATTACTCAGTTCCAAAACCACTTTCAGGTTTTAAGGTGTTTGTTACAGCAAGACTTCACTTCCCAAAGGCAATTTTTATCATAGTGGGTTCAGGCTGCTATAACAAAAATATCATTGATGTGTTTAGAGAGAGAGAGAGTTCATTGATTGGAGGTTTGCAGAGGAAGAGTGAGAATCTTAAGCAGGCTCCATAATTAATTCAGAGCCCAAAACAGGGTTCAATCTCAGGACCCTGAGATTATGACCTGAGCAGAAATCAAGAGTTGGACAGTTAACCGACAGAGCCACCAAGGTTACCTCTAGGTGGTGGCTTTTAAACAATAGAAATTTATTTCTTACAGTTTTGGAATCTGGAAAGTCCAAGATAAAGGTGCTGGCAGGTTTGGTATTTGATGAGAGCCTGCTTCTAGTTCATAGAAACAGTCTTCTTGCTATGACCTCACAGCATGGAAGGGGTAACTGAGCCATCTTGAGACTCTTTTGTAAGGGCACCAATCCCACTTATGAGGGTTCCACCCTATGACCTAATCACCTTCCAAAGGCCCCACCTCCTAATACCTCCACATTGGGCTTTAGAATTTAATATATGAATTTGGGGGGGCAGGTCACAAACATTCAGTGTATAACACTGACACTCCTACTTCCCTCTTATAAGGACCTTTGCAAGTACACAGGGCCCACTGAGATAATCCAGACTAATCTCTTAATATTCTTAGTTTAGTACATCTACAAAACCCCTATGTCATTTAAGTAACATATTCATAGGGGATTAGGGTGTTGTAAGGGTTCTCCAGAGAAACAGCATTAATAGGATGTGTAGTGTGTGTGTGTGTGCGTGTGTGTGTGTGTGTGTACGTGCATATTATCTATATATGTATATGAAGAAAAGGAATTGGCTCACATGGTTATGGAGTCTGAGAGTGCCAAAACCTGCAGTTGGCCAACTGGAGACTGAGGATAGCCAATGGTATAGTTGCAGCTGCTGTCTGAAGGCTGGAGAGCTAAGGCAGCAGATGGTGCCAGATCTAGTCTGAGTCCAAATTTAAAGCCAGGCGATGACCCATGTCCCAGCTCAACGACAAGCAGAGAGAAGAAATTCTCTCATATTCAACATTCTGTTCTAGGCAGGCCCTCAGCAGATTGGGTGAGGCTGTCCCCCACCGGGGAGTGCAATTCATTTTATTCAGGTCTACCGATTCAAATATTAATCTTACCAGATAATGCCCTCACAGACACACCCAAAATACCACTTAACTAAATATCTTGACAACCCATGGCTCTGTCAGGTTAGCACATAAAATTCACCATCACAGATGTGTACGTGTTTGGGGGGTCATTTTTCAGGCTCCTGCAATTTCTGTATGCATAAAACAGGCTCTAGTAGAATTCTCTGAACCTAAGGCAAATCCTGCTTTATTGTGCTTTGTTTTATTGTGCTTCACAGATATTGTGTTTTTTTAATATATTGAAATTTTGTGACAAACTACATTGAGCAGGTTTATCAGTGCCAATTTTTCCAACATTTCCAGCATTTGCTCACTTCGTGTCTGTGCCACATTTTAGTCATTCTCACAATAATCTAAACTTTTTCTAGCTGCATTGAGAATATTCGTGATTCATGGCAAGAGGTCAAAATACCAACATTAACAGGAGTGTCGAAGATGGTGATTCCGACCTTCATGTATGACATTGTTCAAGGCTTCAGTGGAAGAAGTGACTGAAGGTGTGGTGGAAATAGCAAGAGACCTGGAATGAGAAGTGGAGCCTGAAGATAGGACTGAATGGCTTCTTTCTCATGATAAAACTCAGAGGAATGAAGAGTCCCTTCTTAAAGATGAGCAAGGAAAGTGGTTTCTTGAGAAGGAATCTACTAGTGGTGAAGACACTGTGAGAATTGTTGAAATGACAATGGAGGATTGAGAATATGACATAAACTTATTCGATGAAACAGGAGCAGTTCTTTTTTTTTTTTTTTAAGATTTTTAAAAATTTATTTGACAGACAGAGATCGCAAGTAGGCAGAGAGGCAGGCAGAGAGAGAGGGAGGAAGTAGGCTCCTTGCTGAGCAGAGAGCCGGCCACATGCGGGGTTCGATCCCAGAACTCTGGGATCATGACCTGAGCCAAAGGCAGAGGCTTTAACCCACTGAGCCACCCAGGTGCCCCATGCAGGGGCAGGTCTTGAGAGGACTGACTCCAATTTTGAAAGAAATTCTACCCTGGGTAAAATGTTGCCAAACAGCACTGCATGCAACAGAGAAATCATTCATGAAGGGAAGAATCAGTTAATGTGACAAACTTCATTGTTGTCTTATTTTAAGAAATTGCACAGCCACCCCAACTTTTAGCCACCACCCTGCCCAGACAGCCCCCAGCAACATAGAGGCAACACCCTCCGCCAGCAAAAGGATTATAACTTACTGAAAGATGGTTAGCATTTTTAGCAATAAACTGTTTCCTTAAATTATTTTATTATTTATTTGTTTGCTTATTTGCTTATTTATAGTACAGGGACAAGGGGCAGAGGGAGAAGGAGAGAGATAGTCTTAAGCCCACTCCATGACCGATGCAGAGTCTTCTCAAGCTCGACCTGAGATCATGACCTGACTGGGAATCAAGAGTCAGATGTTCAACTGACTGAGCCACCCAGGTGCCCAAGCAATGAACTATTTTTAAAATTAAGGTGCGGGGCGCTTGGTGGGTTCAGTGCATTAAGGGACTGTGGGGAGCTCAGGTCATGATCTCAGCCCCTGGAATCCAGCCTCAGATGGAGCCCCAGCAGGGAGCCTGCTGTGCTCTCTCCTGCAGCTCCCCCTGCTTGTGTTCTTCTCTCTCTCTCTCGAATGCATAAATAAAATCTTAAAAAAATAATAAAATTAATGTACGTACATTGGTTTTTAGACATGATGTTATTGCATACTTCAAAGATTACAGTATAGTGTAAACATAACTTTCATAGGCACTAGTGAACCAAAAATTCATTCGACCCAGTTTATTGTGGTGGTCTGGAACTGAACCCACAATATCTCCAAGGTATGCCTATAGTTTTCTATAGGAAAACTGGAGCCACCTTCTTTCCCATATTTCTCTACTCTAGTTCATATGCAAACTTTTGAAAGAATTCTGTGTATTTTCTGAAGCTTTATAACTGAATCTCCTCTAAGCCCTCATTCAGCGGCATTTGGGCCCCTCCATTTTATTTCATCTTATATCAAGGTAAAAAAAGCCTTCAGTGTCACCATATGTAATGCCCACCTCTTTATTCTGATCTTACTGGACATCACAAAGTCTGTCTCAAGCTCTCCCTTTGGTCTTTATAAAGTCAACTTCTCATCATTCAAGTTCCAGTTTGAATGTATCATTGAAGATGTCTTCTCTAACCATTTATAATTAACCCCCCAGGCTTCAGTTTTATTTTCTTCAGGACACTTATCATTTCTGAAATTATCTTATTATTTACTTGCTTGCATAGTCCTTATATTCTGCCTCCTCCCCTGCTAGAATGGAAGATATGTAAAAAGGGAATGTATCTATCTTCATACTCTGCTATTATAAATGTCAAAATCAGTGCCTGACAAAAATAACTGAATGAATAAATGATGCACTTTCTATTGTAATTTGCAAAATATCACTATCAAATTTTATGTAATGGATCTGCAAAAATTAGAATTGTAGTAACCAAAAGATACTGATCTAATTTACAGGGATGTTGCATTTTACTACAACTAAGACTAAATAAATAAAGAATTGGTTCCAGAAAAGAGTTTATGCAAAATTAAAAACAGACACTAATGATGAATAGAAATAGAATGGTTAGTGGCAAATAATTACACACACACACACACACACACACAAATAGATCCATGCACACACATAAACACACACACAAATACATGTGTATGTACACATGTATATATATATATACATACAATACCTGCATATATATGCATATATGTGTATATATATGTTTGATATTTTAAAAATAAAAAAATAGTGAATATAATCTAATACCATCTCAAAATAGTTTTCTGAGATTAACTTCAAATTTGTTCACCATTGAAGAGAAATTGGTTGTTTTGTAATTGCTTCCAGAATAATATCCGTTAAGGGTTAAGATTATCATGAAGTAAAATTTCAGCTTAATAATCTTTGGGAGGAATTAAGTTTTCTGAAAGTCCAGGTTATAAAATGACCACAGTTTTTTTTTTTTTTAAGATGTTATTTATTTATTTGACACAGAGAGACAGATCATAAGTAGGCAAAGAGGCAGGCAGAAAGAGAGAGGGGGAAGCAGGCTCCCTGCTGAGCAGAAAGCCTGATGTGGGGCTCGATTCCAGGACCCTGAGATCATGACCGGAGCTGAAGGCCGAGGCTTAACCCTCTGAGCCACCCAGGTGCTCCATAAAATGACCACAGTTTTTTAAAATTAAAATAATTTTTTCATATTTTTAAATAGATATTCAAATTGTCAAGAGAAATTTGTGTCTGATCTTCTGTATGTTAAACTCATAATGAGAATTTCCTCAGTTAACAAGGCCAACAGTGAAAAGCCAAAGTTTAAATTGTTGCCCTGACATACAGACCATTATAATGGGAAAAAAAGAATGTATGCAGCTGAATCTTGTCACGTAAAGACTTTCTAAACTTTCGGGGCGCCTGGGTGGCTCAGTGGGTTAAAGCCTCTGCCTTCGGCTCAGGTCACGATCCCAGGGTTCTAGGATCAAGTCCCGCATCGGGCTCTCTGCTCAGCAGGAAGCCTGCTTCCTCCTCTCTCTCTCTGCCTGCCTCTGCCTGCTTGTGATCTCTGTCAAATAAATAAATAAAATCTTAAAAAAAAAAAAAAGACTTTCTAAACTTTCTACATTACAGAATTTCTAGGAAAAATTTTAATTTGTGCCTTTCACATTATAATTTGGAAAATATTGAAGAAAGGAATTAATCCAGTCAAAGTTATCTGAAACAGCAGGAGAAAAGTAAAATAGTTAAAAGCAGAGCTATATCTACAAAGAATAATTTTGACTTAACATGAAATATAGTTTAATATTGTAAATGTCTAAGTACAAGCAGGTGATGTGGATTTCAAGTGCATCTTCTCTAAGAAGATACACTGCCCTATACAGTAATTCTCCAAATATGGCCTATTGACCTCTCGGGACCCCTGAGGCCCCTTCAAAGGGTATGCAAGATGACATCAAAACTATTTTCATCATAGTAGTAAGATGTAATTTAGTTTCGTCCCTGTGTTGACTTTTGCCCTGATGACACATAAGCAATTAGTGGGTAAAGCCTCCTGGTTCCTTAGCACACATTATAGCAGTGGTACTAGATTGTGCTGGTCAACACTCCATTCACTGCCACGGAAGAAACACATCCTGGCAGGCCCATCACACACACATACACAATGCATGCTGACCAGTTACCCTTTCAGAATTTTCTTTATGAAAAGCAGCAAAAGTTATTTTATAAGACCTCAACCCCTAGGGTATTCTGTGTGATGAAATGGTAAATACAGATAACAACATTTCTGTTGCTGACCAAAGTACATTTCTTATTCAATGAAAATTGCTATGTGATTGCACTGCAGGCTGCACTGGTCACTTTTTGTATGGAATACCATTTTTGGAAAATCCAACCGGATAAGCACAATGTGGCTATTCAGCTTTGGGTGTTTGGCAGACATTACCTCATAAATGAACAACACAGTGAGTCTGTGGCTTCTGGGAGAAGAACTGATAGTATTTGTTGCTGAGGAGGAAAAGCTCACATCTTCCTGTGTGTCTCCTTTATACTGACACTACGACTGCCACCCTCAAAAACATTTCTGGATGCCAGGCCTGTGTGGATTCTTTTACAGCAAGCAATTCTCTGTGACACTAAGTGGGTGTCCTTCAATTTAACCCAATTCTGACAGTACCTACCTGGGGATACCATCAGATCCCACATGGTTGGGGATTAGTCTCATGAGACTGCCCCCATTTCAGATGCCAATCACAAGTAGTGGGTCCTCTGGTTACCCACAAAGGCTGCATATCAGGACTTGGCTGCAAATCAGAGATTCCCTTGACCTCTCCTCCTTGGGTTCTATTATTTGCTAGAACAGCTCACAGAACTCAGGGAAACACAGAACTCAGGAAAACACTTACCAATAAAGGACATGATAATACAAATAAAATACATGATAATACAAATAAACATCCAGATGCAGAGGTATATAGAGAAAGGTCTGGGAGGGTCCCTGCGGAGTTGGGGTAAGCCACCCTCATAGTACACAGTTGTGTTCACCAACATGAAATCTCTCCAAAGCCCACACTACTGGGATTTTAGGGAGGCTTCATCACAGAGGCATGACCAATTGTTAACTCCATTTCTAGCCCCTCTTCTTTCTCTGGAGAATGGGGTTGGGACTAAAAATTCTAAGCTTCTAATGATGGCTTGGTCTTTCTGCTGACTAGCTCCAATCCAGGAGCCCACTGAGTTGCCTCATTAGAACAAAAGGCACTCATATCACCCAGGAAATTCTATGGGATTTGGGAGCTCTGTGTCAAACATCAGTATCAAAGACCAAGTATTAGAACAAAAGATATTCTTAGTGCTCTAATCACCTAGGTAATTACAAGGGTTTTAGGAGCTTTGTACTGGGAACCAGGGTAAAAAACTAAATGTTGTAGTAAAAGATTCTCCTAGCATTTCTATATACAAGTGTTCTAGGATCTGTGTGTCAGGAACCAAGGGCATAGGCAAAAAAAAGAAAATAATAATAATAAAATAAAATAAATATATAAATATACACATTTTAATATTTCACAGTTACCAGTGATAAAATTCAAGATTTCAAGCAAGAATTCAAATTTTAGAAAACTTACATTTGCTTGTCTGAGTTTGACAGCATCCCAGACTTAAAGATTTTCAGGTGAGTTCAATGGTGATATGAATGATTTTTATATTATCTAATAAAATGTTTTCTTTTTTGTTGAAAATCAATATAAGTCAGTGACAAATGAATGTTGTTACAAATTCACATATGGGTAAAATATCAATTTTAAGTTCCAAATAATATATTTTACTGTCACATGATATGATTGTGTGTGTGTGTGTGTGTGTGTGTGTGTGTGTGTGTGTGTTTTCAGATTCCACATGGCAACTTTAAAAAAACAAAACAATGGGTGCCTGGGTGGTTCAGTGGGTTAAAGCCTCTGCCTTCGGCTCAGATCATGATCCCAGTATCCTGGGATCGAGTCCCGCTTTGGGCTCTCTGCTCAGCAGGGAGCCTGCTTCTCCGTCTCTCTCTGTCTGCCTATCTGCCTACTTGTGATCTCTGTCAAATAAATTAAAAAAAAAAAAAAATCTTTTAAAATAAATAAATAAATAAATAAAAAACAAAACAAAACAAAACAAGAGGACCAAAATGGATTCAATTATATTAAGTCCATGTCACCAAGTTAAGATTTAATTACTTTCAGCTCTCCTAGATATGGAATCTTAAACCAATCAAGAATCACCTGATTAGCACTGGTTAGGTAATCTGCCTGATAGACTCCAGCCTCCCCTAAAGAGAAGTAACTTTGCAATAACTAATTCTTTTTTTTTTTTTTTTTTGCCTAGTATAGATTTCCCCTTCCTGCTCCTTTCTGCCTATGAAAGTCTGTCACTATGTACAGCTCCACAAAGCTGCCTTCTATCTGTTAGATGGGATGCTGCTGGATTTGAGTCAAATTTTGCTCAAATAAACTAAACATTTTTAATGCGCCTCAGTTTACCTTTTTATACAGTGGCTTTAAAACATTGTTGGATAGTTTTAGTAGAATATAAAAGAAGAACATGGGGTGCCTGGGTGGCTTTTTTTGTTGAGTATCCAGCTCTTGGTTTTGGCTCAGATCATAGTTTGAGGTCGTGGGCTTGAGCCCCTCAACAACTCATGTTCAGTGTGGAGTCTGCTTGGGGTTTTGTCTCTCCCCTTTCTGCCCTCTTCCTACTCATGTGTGCTCTCTCTCTCTCTCTCTCAAAAATAAATTAATTAATGAAATCTTTAAAAAAGAACACCCACAATTATCTAAATTGCTATTAAAGTATTCATCTGTTTTCAAAATCTTATGTACGTGAGGCTTCATTTTCTTTTGATGCTTCAATTCAAACATATCACTCCATATTGAATGCAGATGCAGATATAAGAATCCAGCTTTCTTCTATGAAGCCAGAAATTAGGAAGATATATAAAAATGTAGGACAGTATCACTCTTTTTACTGTTTTTGCTTTGGAAAATACAGTTATATGTCATAAAATGTGTTTATATTATTTACATAGGATCTAATGGGTTTACTATTATTATTTATAAAGAATCAGCAAATATATATTTTTAAATTTGAAATCATTTAAAATTTTTTTTTTTTTATTTTTTTTTTTTTTATAGAGAGAGAGAGAGAGAGAGCAAGCACAGGCAGACAGAATGGCAGGCAGAGGCAGAGGGAGAAGCAGGCTCCCTGATGAGCAAGGAGCCCGATGTGGGACTCGATCCCAGGACGCTGGGATCATGACCTGAGCCGAAGGCAGCTGCTTAACCAACTGAGCCACCCAGGCGTCCCCATTTAAAATTTTTAATTTTAAATCAGTTTTAATTCTAGTCTGGTAAAATCAATAAATATAACACATATGAATAAAAGCCCTTTGGGGTCTTCAATAATTTTAAAGAATGTAAATAGTTCCTGAGAACAAAATGCTTGAGGAACATTTGTCCATAGTAGTAGTTTTAAAATTCCTTTGAAGTTTGATTTTTTTCCTAAACATAATCTTCCTTGAAATTTTAACAAATGAAAGATAGATATTAACTTCAACTCAATAGATATACTCAGTATCAATAGATATATATTTAATTATCTATAATATAGTTATCTATATAATGTATTTATCTGTAAAATACAACTTTATATAGATATAAAGTAGATATAAAGACACTGGGTTATGTGGATATATCTCATATACCCTTGTTTGAAAATGGTTAGGTTGATTTGATGGCGAGGCTGATACCTGTAAATTTTCATGGATTATATGAACTAATATGTACACTAGATGCATTTCATTGCTGGATCATATTGATATTTAAAGTCACTGTGGATATGAAAAGAAATTATTCCACATCCACCTGCTTGTAAATAGTTTAACTAAGTTGTATGCAGGTAGAATAAAGCTGAATACAGACAAAACACTGATATAGGAGTTACAAAATTACTTAACACCAATACAATATACTTTCACTTAATTAAATAGTACATTAAAGGATGAAGTTGGTCAAGTGATTGATTTTTAATCACTATGAAATTCTTTCTACTTTTACTTATCTTTTAAATGTGGATCACATTTTTGTGTAGGAAATACAGTACGCATTATTTTCACATCCTAGATTTTTAAGTTCTTAGTCGGGCTGCAAGTCTCTCACCAGAGGATTGTAAATGTATAGGATTCTGAGCATGAATGACAAAGCATACACACAGAGGCATGTAAGCAGGTGATGTGTGGTACAGGGCTAGGTGATGCTTTCTGTTGGCTCACAGAGGATTTTGCTCCACTGATTTGATGGCAGGTTGGTCTAGGTCACATTTTAACAAGTTTCATTTCTGCTAACAGTCGTGTTATCGTTCTCTAGAGCTTTCTTCTCTGCACAGCATTTTCCAGAGGATGTGTATGTGAGCAACTGTGTATGTATAAAATGCTACTTTTTCACAGTGCTGAGTATTGAATAAGCAAGGTCACTTTCAAAAGCAGTCCCTTTAGTATTGATAGAGCTGTCTCCTCTGGCTTGTTTCTCTCAAAATGTTGGTTAATGGATGGCTACATTTAAAAATGGTGATTTTTAAAATAGGAGCATTAGTCAGGGATTAGAGCATCATAGCCTCCCTTACCTGTGTGAGAAGACGCCAGTCTGATGTATGATTGATGGTCTGGTACAACGTTAGGAGCCTCTCTCTTGCTTTGTATGCAGTGTCTTTGGCCACATGAGAAATAAAATCAATATGAGAGGCAATACAGTTGTAGCCTAGGTCTATTAGAATAACTTGTTGACCCAATTGTTTTAAATAGCCTTCATGTAACAAATGCTACAAAGCAATACTAATAGTCCAATTTTCTAGTCTTTAGAATAGCAGTCCTGTGGTAGGTAAAACTGTGTGGCTTAAGGTTGGAATGGCAAGAGCTAAGCTAATTCACTCTTCAGAGGAGCCATTTAGGGAAGTTTCTTCTCCCAACTGGTTGAATTGCCCCCCTGCTCATATAGTAAAGTGTATATTAAAATACCATCAGTACCATGGAACGTGACCTTATTCGGAAATGAGTTCATTTCAGATGAAATTAGTAAAGTTAAGATGACTGGAGTAAGGTGGCCCCTAATTTAATATGCCTGGTGTCCTTATAAGTGAAGAGAGGGCCATGTAAAGTCACAGACACACATAGGAGGAAGATGAGAGGGGGACACGGGAGGAAAGCTATGTGAATACAAAGCAAAGATTGGAGTGATACATCTACAAGGCAAGGAACACCAAGGATTGCCAGCTATCACTGAGCCAGCCACAGGAGAGGGCATGCAACAGCTTCTCTCCCTCAGAATCTTCAGAAGGAATCAACGCTGCTGATATCTTGATTTCTCACTTCTAGCCGCCAGAGTTCTGAAGGAATACATTTCTGTGGTTTTAAGTCACCCAGTTTGTGGTATTTTGTTATGGCAGTCCTAGGAAATACGAATACCTGGGGATGCTAAGATGGTTGCTGTGGAAGAAAGAAATGGGGCATGTAACATATCAAAGCCATCTTTAGCAAGTTATGATATTGGTAGAATCTTTACATGTGCCAAAGCAGAGAGAGTCATATGGAGAGTCTTTGAAAGAGCTCAGATTATAATCTGGATTAAAATTTCCAAGTATTAACCATATCCCATTTTCATTTACATATATTATTTTAGCATTTACATATAAAGTGTGATGCAAACAGGCCACAGAGAACCTTAATGTCACTGGTAAATTCATTAAGTGATGGAATATGTAGTCTCCCTAGACTGAGAAGAAAAATAAGTGGTGAGAAAAATAGCCCAAATGAACTTCAAATGGATGGCCTTTTACAACATGAACCACAATAACTGTGACACCAAAAGTGACAGATAATGAGAAATGTATTCAGTTTTTCATAGGAATGGGTGGTCTCCCATATGCATTCTCCAGCAAGTCATCAGCCAACACTGTGGGCTGGGGAGAGCCCCCTCTCTTGGCAGAGATTTTGCCTTCATTTATTAAACTGGCCATTTTCTGATTGGTGCTTGCATGAGAGGGCACATCTTTGAAGGAATGGGGAAAACAGAAAATATTCAGAAACCGGAAGTCTATTTCCACTGGAAATTTCCTGAGAAGCTGCAAAAGTAGAACATTAAATTTAACCTGAGGAACATCTTTGATCTTATCATTAGAATGGTGCTTGACTTACAGAAGTTGTTTAAACAAATAAAAAAATTAGTTTTTTGATTTATGTAATATTTTTAAATGAAATAAAGCTGTATTTTTTCCTGCTTTGTGATTTAATTTTCCTAATGTTATTCTGAGATGATGGTTTATCATGAATGATTATTTAAATCTCTCTATTTTTTGTAGTAGGGTTGGTTCTTTGTTTAATATTATTTTCAGCACTTTGATGAAGAAAATCTCACAATTCTCTGAGAATATAGTGTGGAGATGATTTTTTAAATACATGTATATCTTATAGAAAATATGGGCATCCCATTCTGAAAGACCTCATATTCTAAATATTAGAAAATATGTCATAACGAAACATTTAATGATAGATGGAGAGACACCTCATTAATCAAAACAGTCCATCTCCTTCCCATTCTTTTAGATACATGAGCAGACTGAATGGCAAGAGCAGGGCATATAAAATAGTGATTGATTACCCATCGTGAAGTAGGGTGGAGGACCGGGACATTTACTCATATGATTTCAATTCATATTTAATGCAAATGTAATTATCTGCAGGGCATTGGTTGGCTCAGTTGGTTAAACATCTGCCTTTGGCTTAGGTCATGTTCCCAGGTCTTGGGATCAAGCTCTGCCACATAGAGCTCCCTGCTCACCAAGGAACATACTTCTCTCCCTGTTCATGCTCTCTCCCTCTCTCTCTATGAAATAAATAAAATCTTTAAAAAATTTAATTATCTGCAATTTATAAATATGCAAACTGAAATTCAATGAAGTTAAGTGACATATCAAGGGCATGCAGAAAACCATGGCAAATGAAACCCAAAGTTTCCTGTTTCTCCATGCTATGATCATTACAAAACAAAAATTGAAAAGTAAAATAAAGTGTCTAACAAAGCAACGTTTTCTTTTTAAAATTTTCTTCCATGTAAATGCCCTCTTACTGATATTTAAGTAATCGTAAACATCACATCTGTTTTAGTTTTGGTTTTCTGCTTTTCCTTTTTACTGATATACTATCATTTATCTACCTATATACCGAAAATGAGATATTCATTCTCTTTGCAATGTTCTTTTATTTAAGGAAGTGTTTCATATATGTAGCAGTGTGTTTCTACATAGCATTTCTTGATGGTTGAGATTATCATGACAAAAACATAATCCCAGTTCATACTATTTCCAAAATCATACCACTAATTTACAAAAGTATGAGTTCTAAATCCATTTTGCTAAAGAACCTCTGGTATTGAATTAATATACATATATTTTTAAGTTCTAAGAACAATATTATATTGCTTAATTTTGTTTATGATTTTTTTTACTTTTTTAAAAATTTTTTATTTCTTTTCAGCGCAACAGTATTCATTGTTTTTGTACCACACCCAGTGCTCCATGCAATCCATGCCCTCACTAATATCCACCATCTGGTTCCCCCAACCTTCCATCCTCCACCCCTTCAAAACCCTCAGATTGTTTTACAGAGTCCATAGTCTCTCATGGTTCACCTCCCATGAGAGACTATGGACTCTGAAAAACAATTAAGTAGGCAAAATGCAAGTTATAAAGGATTCTATAAATAATCTGTTTATGATTATTTATAGAATCCTTTATAACTTGCATTTTGCCTACTTAATTTTTTCCCTATGTATTTTGGGTTTTGGTTTTTTATCTATTGGGCACTTAAAGTTTTCCTAACAGTATATATGTACCAGTTGTGGTATAATTATTTTATATTACCTATCACATAAATGGAATTCTTAAAATTACCTCATAAGAGAAGTATTATTTTCTATAGAGTTTTTTCTCAAAATGAGATGTGATATCCTAACCAGCATTTGAGTTCAACTCTGTGTGATTATCAACTCTTTTCGCATTTTCTACTCTTAAAGCCTCCTTCCTTATCTATCTATGTAAATCAAATATCTAGGTTGGCCTTGAAGGTCCCAGGGATCCCTCAGAAATTTATACACACAGTTATCAATGTCCCAAACAGTCATTGAGGGCTATTAATAAATCTAGGATCTCTGAAACATAAATATCAATAGAAATTTTGGATTGTAATTTTCTGATAACATCAATCCTGTTTTCTTTCATTAAGAAAAATTTTTGAAGTTAATGTTAAGTTATTGTCTGAGGGGAAAACAATGCACTGTGTTCCTGATATATGAACTAGCAGGAGTGTATGCACCACATATCTGTAACTGACAGTGCCTATGGCTCCATTAGGTCTGATTCATCAGTCATGTCATCTTCTGAAAGTACTAGAAATAGCAGCAAAGCTGGAGTGCCTTTTGAGATGTCCTTTCACACTTCCATAAGGTTATTGTACATCCATTAATATAAATGACAAAAGAAATGTCATCTGGGTTGAATGAATGGATGCCAAGACACTAAAAGCCCCATTGTCTCAGGTGAAGGGGCAAATGTGCAGCCTTGGGAGATGGAAATTTCCAATTCTATCTTATGTAGTCACACATGATGCACATTGTCCTTACAGATTTGTGAGAAAGGATCATCAACCAGCAAACAACATGACATATATAGCAGGACCTTGAAGTTAGCCCACATTAGTCTTCATCTGTTTTTAACTGATGTTCTCTGTTTTGTAATAAATGTCAATGACCTAAAACTGTGAAGCCACAGTGGGCTCCCAAGGCCATGATAGGACCCAAATAATGTCATGCTTATAAGAAGGTAGAAAAGATGTCAGAATTCTGTATGTGACAGTAATGCAAAGTTGATAGGACAGAAATGGTATGCTGGTTGGGAGACATGCTTGGTCAGATCAACTTTGGTAGGACAAGAATAAAATTGGAAATGGGAAAGTGTGGGATATTTAATGTCAAAGAACCTAATAAATAATCTCAAAAGCAGTTATAAATAGAAATACATGAAGTAAATAGAGGGGCTGAAGGAGATATGCAATGAATATTTGTAGTTTTTATTTCTTGTTAAATATGGGGGGAAAAAAGTCCCCTGTACTATGGAAAGAATTTGGAAAACCAAGGGCTTCTGCTACTAAGTCAGTTTTTGTCCAAGCTAGTTTATGACTCACCTCTTGAGCTGTTTGAAAATTCAAAATTCAGGACCCTCATTAGAACTAATGAATTTGAATTATTGAGGATGAAGTCTAGAAAACTGGATTTGAAACAAGTTCATAGTTGATTCTTGTTGAGATGCACTGAGGTTGACCAACCACTGGATGGGTGATCTCAAGTTCTCCTAGCTCAGTCATTTCTTTCTGCTCCCACCTTCTGTCCCTGCCCCAGAACTCACCTTTTCCTGCATTCTACAGTGTTCATAACAAAGAAGTTGAGGTATTCTTCTACAGGTCTACAGTTAAATAAATATGAGGTCTACAGTTAAATATAGCTAAACAGTTAAATATGTTCCAGAGATTTCTGAACAAAGTCAAGTCACTGTGATCATGAGAAATATACAGAAATATAAAGCAGTCAACATATCTTAAAAAATAAAAGATTGTCTTTGTAAAGATTGTATATGACTTATATCTTCACAGAATTATCATAGAGCATTGAAAATTAAGTGATACAATGTCGACAAGTAGCTTTAGTAGGGAATGGGTTAAATGAAATCTCTGAATAAAATGGAGGTAAATTTTCCCCTGGTAATTCTGGAGTCAAAGAGGGTTAATAGATATGAAGTAAATAGATCAACATGTGAAATTTGAATTTCATTAAGTTGGGATCCAGAAACAAGATTTGCAAATAATCTGTAAACAGAAGTCTCTTCCTGATGGGTAGGGTTCATGTTAAGTCCTTTGAAAAAATCTAACATCCAGCGTCATCACAAAAAGTTCTCTCAGTGTTGCTCTTCTAAAACCTCCAACTTCAGTTTTCAAGCTAGCTTTAGAAAATAATTTCATAGTCAGTTTCCATCTACATTCTGAAAACTAAATGTAAAATAATATTTTATAGAAATACTGCTTTCAGGGGCACCTGGGTGCCTCAGTGGGTTAAAGCTCCTGCCTTCGGTTCAGGTCGTGATCCCAGGGTCCTGGGATGGAGCCCCACATCAGGCTCTCTGCTCAGCAGGGAGCCTGCTTCCCCATCTCTCTATCTGCCTGCCTCTCTGCCTACTTGTGATCTCTGTCTGTCAAATAAAATAAATAAAAATCTTAAAAAAAAAAAAGAAAAAAGAAATACTGCTTTCAACTTCAACTGAGACTGTTGGGAAACAGACCTTACTTTTTAGTTATCTTTTTGTTAACATCCAAACTAGAAAACAATAAAACAACAACTAAAATTCAAAAGTCAACATATTTTGATTATTTATATGAATTTTAAAAATGATAGCTAACATTAATCAATTATATGCTAATAATGACTAACATTTATTTTCAGTCACCATTCCAGGTAATTATCATGCACTGCCATTTAGGGGCACCTGGGTGGCTCAGTTGGTTAAGCGACTGCCTTCAGCTCAGGTCATGATCCTGGAGTCTCGGGATCGAGTCCCGCATCAGGCTCCCAGCTCCACGGGGAGTCTGCTTCTCCCTCTGACCTTCTCCTCGCTCATGCTCTCTCTCACTGTCTCTCTCTCTCAAATAAATAAATAAAATGTTTAAAAAAAAATTCAGACTCTGGAACAACCTGTCAGGTTTTGAATCTTGGCTTTGTCATTCAGTGGCTGCATGACACTGTGAAAATCATTTAATCTATCTCTATTTCCTCATGTACGACAGAGGTATGAGATGATTAATTTTATACATCAATTTGACCAGACTTTGGTACTTGGTTGTTTGGTCAAACACCAAGTTTAGATGTTGCCATGAAGGTATATGCTTCATTATCTTTATATGAATGTATATGAATGTATATGCTTTCACTGTCTTTATTCATCCTATAACAGGAAAAAGAAAAACACCAGAGGCTTTTTTTTTTTTTTAAAGATTTTATTTATTTTGTTTTAGAGAGAGAGAAAGAGCACATGAATGGGAGGAGGTGCAAAGGGAGGGGGAGAAAAAGAGTCCCAACAGACTCCATGCTGAGCACAGAGTCCCATATGGGACTCGATCTCATGACCCTGAAATCATGACCTGAGCCAAAATCAAGAATAGGCTGGTTAACTGACTGAGCTACTCAGGAGCCCCAGGGCTTTCAAATTATATAGACATAGGATGAAATTTTAGTCACTCATATAATACAGTGTCTTTGGAAAAATACATTCCTAAGCCTCTATTTTTTTCATTTGTAAAATGGTTGTCATGATCTATCTCACATGGTGATGCCATTGTGAGGTGATTGGTCCACACTATACACGTAAAATTGATGGTAGTATGTTAGTTTTTATTTATTTAGCCAGGGTATTCTAAATTGTCTTGCATTAACAGAGGACAATTAAACTGACTGCATAAATTTCACATTCAGAATTTTTTGTGCTAACTCACAATTTTTAGGTAAAGTAAATTTTCCAAAGACCATTAAGTGATATGTACATGTCAGATACTTTTATTAATGATATTAGGTGTCATTAGAATTGGAATTGACAGCTTTACAATATAGAAACAAAGCATTATTTAAAAAAAAAATCAATTTAGTCTTTGGCTCAAATGACCTGCTTAATATGTTACCAGTCACTCATCGGCATACATTTTAAAACAGATTTGTGCTACAAATGTCTTTCAAATATGCTAGCTTTATATAGAAGGAGTACTCCACCTTTTCATTCAAAAATCAATGCATTCTACCATGGTTTCATTAATAGAACATCTTTAGTAGTAATATAAACTGATTTTTACGGAGATGTACATCCAAGCATTTTAACAGAGCAGAAAATATCCCATAAGACTTATTGCCTCATTTAGCATTTACATTTGCATAGCACTTTGCATCTATTAAGAGCACAGCAATCATTTTTATTAGTTAACAGTGACTAAGGTCAATATTATTTCTCCCATTTTCCAGAGAAAATATTTAAGTGTAGAGAAATTAAGTGATTTCAGCCATGCAAGAAAAAAAAAAAAGTTGTGATTTGCAAGTTCCACTGTCAGGTTTAAAGATACTGACAGATTGTTACACTCACAAATTGCCAATCAAATATTTGTCTCATTTTCACAAGAAAATGCGGGGGCAGGGGGGATTTCCAAAGATTACAGGTATACTCTTCCTTTTATAGACATGTCTTTTTTGAAGAGAAATAAATTTTATAAAAAACTACAACCCAAACTATTGAATATTCTATAGTTATATCTTTCTTAGATCTTTTCTCTCTTACCATACAGATCATGCCTAAGATTTTCTAGATTCAATAAGAAATTAAGAAATACAAAGAAAAATAGGGGAATAAAATGGTTGAACTGTTAACTAAAATGTGATGTAGTTCAATGCATATTCTAAGTTTTTAAAATAATTTTAATTGCTTAATTTCAGTGAATTCTAGCAAAATATACTTTCTTTTTTTTTAAAGATTTTATTTATTTATTAGAGAGAGAGAGAGAGAGAGAGAGCGAGCATGAGCACAGGCAGAGTGGTAGGCAGAGGCAGAGGGAGAAGCAGGCTCCCCGCTGAGCAAGGAGCCCGATGTGGGACTCGATCTCAGGACGCTGGGATCATGACCTGAGCCAAAGGCAGCCGCTTAACCAACTGAGCCACCCAGGCGTCCCAGCAAAATACACTTTCTAAATGAGTATCTAAAATCTCTTTTTGATAGAGAGTGAGAAAATGATTAGTCCAAGATTGGTTTTGGTAGAGGATCAAAATCAAGTGTAAAATTTTAAGTAAAAACTGTAATTCCCACAAATATTTCCTGATATCTACTTATTGATTTATCTATCTATCATCACCTATAAGCTATAGTATAATGGAAGATAGTATAATATATCTATATCTGTAGTATAATGGAAGATAGCTATAGATCTTAGAAGTAACATGTATTACAAATATTATTAAAACTCAGAGGCAAAATTTCTAAAACTATTTAATACTCTGTGATGGCAGTGTAGATTTCTCTTACTTATATAAAAACTATTTGAAGTCACTTATACACTTGAGTACTGACTATGGTGTCTGAAAAATACATAGGTAACAGTAAATAAAATTATTGTGAAAATTGAGTTATTATATGTAAAGGCATATTGGAAACAGCTTTAATATAATCATGTTTTTTTTTTCCTTACAATATTTATTTTTTATGTCTTCACTATTTATCTTGCAAGTGTAAAGCCAATACTCTGGGCACTAGGAATACTGATGAAAATCTGTTTTTAGGAATGATGTATATAGAAAAAGCAAGAAATTCTTTAAGGACAAATTATCACCGTAATTTTCATTTTAGTCTATGTAATTTCCCTTTTCCTTTATCTCTAGATTTGATCTTTCAAGATGTGGAAACTAGTAGTTTTTCTCACTTTTGTATCTCCTAGAAAAACTTCCATTCATAGTGGGGAAAAGCGATGAGGAAACTGAATGTTCCTTACTAGTCTCATAGAATAACCAACTGGTCTTGGGCCAAACAATAAATGCACTAGAATTTCCATTCCCCCCATCTGCAATATAGAAATAATGACACCTTCTATGGCCTCAAAGAGGGTTACTACAAAGTCAATAGAAATTTAGAAATGGATTAATATCCAAACTCCATATGCAACATCAAAAAAAAAAAAAAAAATTGACAGACTCAGCTTGATGACATAGAGTCCAGTGGGCTTTCTTTGGACTGTGAATTCTAATTTTTCTTTTTTAAAAGAAATTTTGATTTTAAGTTTTCTTAGTATTTTGTTTTTCCGTCAGGAAGAAGTAAAGAACTTTTTTTGTTGTTTTTATTTAAATTCCAGTTTGTTAACATAGAGTGTAATATTAGTTTCAGGTATACAATATAAAATGATTCAACACTTCCAACACTTTGTGCTCATCACAAGTGCACTCCTTAATCTCTGTCACCCATTTAGCCCATCCCCCCACTACCTCCTTCTCAGTGTGTTCTCTATAGTTAAGAGTCTGCTTCTTAGTTTATCTCTCTCTCTCTCTCTTCCTCCTATGCTAATTTTGTTTCTTAAATTACACATATGAGTGAAATCATATGGTGTTTTCTTTTCTCTGACTGACTTACTTCACTTAGCATTATACTCTCTGGCTCCATCCACATCATTGCTAATGGCAAGATTTCATTCTTTTTCATGGCTAATATTTCATTGTACATACAGCATTTCATTGTATATACAACATTTTTTTAATCCCTTCATCATTTGGAGATGGACATTTGGGCTGGTTTCCATAATACAGCTATTGTAGATAACGTTACTATAAACACCAGGGTACATGTATCCTTTTGAATTAGTATTTTTGTACTCTCTGGGTAAATACCTAATAACGCAATTCCTGGATTGTAGTATAGTTCTATTTTTAAACTTTTAAGTAAAGAACTTCTAAAAAGAGTAAAATATTTGTATTCCCACTAAAATGTATTTTCTTTATATTGTCCAAACCATCAAAGTCTTATATAATCCCCACTGCTAAAGGCAAATCTGTTGATTTGGTGTCCAATCAGCTGATGTTTAGAAATAAAGCTGGGAAGGAAAACAAGAACAGAACAATAAAAATTGAATAGCCATATATTTTATACTAAATGTTCTTTTTTTCTTTTACAAAAAGAAGCTACCAAATGATGTTAATTAGGAAAGTGGTATAGACTTTTGTGTAACCTTGGAGAGAAAATTGCAAAGGAGCAAGACTAAAGAAAATGTTGCATTGATCACATGAGAGATAAAAGTAGCTTAATCTAGGCCATCAGCATGGAACTTGAAGAGAAGAAAATAATAATTAAAAATAGGGAAAAGGTAGATTGGACAGTACTTCCTGACTGGTTGCCTATGGGAAGGAAAGATGAGGAAATAGTCAAGAATAATATTCAAGCTTCAGATGTGGGTCACTAGTAGTGCTTTTCATGGAGTAAGGGTCAGAGGAAGATCAGGTTTAAAGGAGGTATAATTAATGCACTCAGTTTGGGACTTGCATAAATTGAGGTGCCCATAGAATAACAAGTGGAGTTGACTAGTATAAGTGTCTAAATCTGAATATATATATTATGTATGTACATATATATGTGTATATACACACATTGAGATTAAGAGAGAGACATGGATTGGATCGATAGAATTAGGGATTATAATTTTATGGAGAATATCTTTAGTCTCAATAGTAAAGAAAATTATTCAACAAATTTTCTTTGATTGTCAATTATGTATGAGCCTTGATCAAAGTGTTGTCTACACTATAATAAAAAACAAACTATGGATATGATTTTCACTTTAATGATTCTACCACTTCATCCAGGATGAGAATGTACAGTAAAAGACTAAGACTCGTAGTAGAGATATTAATGGCCAAAATTTTGATATGACCAGGAAAAAAACAGCTGAAAGTTGTCTGGCATACCATTCTTTTTACATTGTATATATTTTTTTAAAGATTTTATTTATTTATTTGACAGACAGAGATCACAAGTAGGCAGAGAGGCAGGCAGAGAGAGAGAGAGATGGGGGGAAGCAGGCTTAATGCTGAGCAGAGAGTCTGATGCGGGTCTCAATCCCAGGACCCTGGGATCATGACCTGAGCCAAAGGCAGAGGCTTTAACCCACTGAGCCACCCAGGCGCCCCCACATTGTATATTTTTTTTTTACTTTCTGTCTGCTTTTAAGGGAATTATTATTTTTTAGATTGAACTTTCAGAGACCCTGTTAATTTATTGTGTTTATAAAATTACTCATTCAGGGTTGCCTGGGTGGCTCAGTCAGTTAAGCATCTCCCCTTGGCTTGGGTCATGATTCCAGGGTTCTGGGATCCAGTCCAGCAACAGGCTCCTTGCTCAGCGAGGAACCTCCTTCTCCCCCTACTTGTGCTCTCTCTGTCTCTCTCCCTAATATGTAAATAAAATCTTTTTAAAAAATTACTCATACATCCATTCTGTTATTTTTTTTTCCAACAAGCATTATTAAGTGCCTCTAAGTTTCATTTCAGGCATTGTTCTAGGTGCTGGAGATACAAAGACAAAACACATTGTCTAAAGTTGATATATGCAGTTCTTCCTCTGTTGAAATTACATAATCCATTACACTTTTTTTTTTTCTATCATCATGGAGATTTTGGAAGCGGAAAAATTAGTCATATGTAGGCTATGTTTGAATGATTGGAATAATGACAATAGAGAAAATATTTCTGAAGAACAAGGAGGCCTGAGATAGCCATTACTGCTAATTCAACCCTATTTCTCACTCTTCTCCTACTGGGCATGCTCATGGAAGCTTTGCTGTCTTTCACTCCACTTGAAGTGAGGCACAACTGTGCAGTTTGACATGGCCGACGAAATGTGGTCTTTAAGTGTTAGTCCACAGTTTGACATGCTGTCTCTGTCAGCAGTGTTCCAGATAGTGAAGATTCCATCACCTTGACTTTCAAATGAAGAAAAATGAAGACTCCCCTGCTTACTCAAGATGAATATATACCATGAGAAAAACAAGTCTTCGTTGCTTTAAACTACTAAGACTGTGGAGTTTGGGGACTCTTGGGTGGCTCAGTCAGTTGAACATCTCACTTGGGCTCAGGTCCTGACTTCAGGATTCTGGGATGTAGCCCCATGTTTGGCTCCTTGCTTAGTGGGTAGTCTGCTTGTCCCCCTCTCACTGTCCCTCTCCCTGCTTATTCTCTCTTTATCTCTCTTTTTCTTTCAAAAGAATAAATAAAATCTTAAAAAAATTGTGGAGGTCGTTTGCTGTAGTAACATATTCCAGTCTATCCTGATAGATATAGGAACAAAAGTACAAATCTAAACAACAAATTTCCACTCCTAGACTGACCTTAGTTCTGTAGTTTTGACTGATAATTGTTCTGCTTATGATATAGGAAATGAGGAGGCAGAAATAAGATAAAGAGGGGCATGAGGATGAAAGTCTTTCATTTCTTGTATACTTTCAAATTGATGATTGACTCCAGAGATGTGCTATGTCCTCCTAGCCAGTATATATTGAGCTAAGAGTATTTCAATTTGCCTATGACTTAATGGGAACTTGAGGAACACTAAATTGAAATGTCCCTAGAATCATTTGACTGGTGTCCTCCAGAGAGGGAACTTCACTGAATAACTAGTTTTAGTTTTTTTTTTACTGATTGTTTGAAGCATTATAAAAGAAAAAGTTGATAGAAAGATTATCCCCCATATGCATTCATTCAATGAGCACAACATGTCTTGACAAACAAGACATTATACTCATTTTTGCTTCACAAATTTGAAGGCACAGGTACAAAATGTTTGATATTCATGCTGTGATAGTTTGACAAGTCCATGTTTATTTGACTCTGATATAAGCTACCAGTCAAGAGTCTCTTGAGAACTGGATAACATCAGAGAAAATGAAGTGTTTATTTCATTAGCTTTTTGATATGTATTATGGTTTCCTGTTTCAACCTGCAGGCCAATTCACCTCAATGTGCTTGGCAATTTAAATATCACCTCTGCACATATAATAAGAAAGCAATATCCTTAATAGTGAGTGATGGCAGAGATAATTTAAAAGGAGCAGTGAGTACAGAACATTAAAGCTATACCCATTAACTTTATACCAGGGCAGTGTAGAGCAACTCACTGATGTTTCATCTTTTTATTCTGGCATGTGGGTGACAGGAGATCTCTGGTAGTTGAAATCAGGATAGCAGGAAAGAGAATAAGAAGCCTGGATGATCCATTACAATAGTTGATGAGAAGTTCAAAGTCCTATTTTACAAAATGTTAGAATCTTCAAGACCAGTGATTTTCAACTGTAAATGAGTTGGCTTCCAGGGGACAGTTGGAGACATTTTAGGTTACTATGACTGGAGGGCTGATATAGGTCCATTGGTATCTAGTGTGTAGCCCAAAATAACAATATTGTCAATTGAGGAATCCCACTTTAGACCAGCTTCCCCATTTTACAGATACTTTATCTAAGGCTTGTTTATCTATACCAAAATATTTACTAACTATCTATGACTATCCAGGCCCTATCTTAAGTAAAAGGGCCACAAAAATGAAAACAGTAAAAATTTTACCTGTAGGGGGTTGGGATAGAAGGGGAAGAAGGAGATATTGTGACCCATATATACACTTTCAGCAAAAATACCAAGTGAAAACTATCTGGAATGTTTGAAGCCTGAAATTTCCCTGTGCTCATGTTCATGTCTCCCTTATTTCATGAGGCCTGACATCTAATAGTCTAATATATTAAGTGAAAGAACAAACAAAATAAATGTATAGTCATATATTAAAATAATAAAATCCAAAGTGCCATTTTTCAACTTTTTTTAATAGAATAATGGATTCCAAGCACATCTCTAAATGTTGGGTATATTGGAGTTAATAAAAGAGGCAAAAATCCCTACTACCATGCAACTTATGTTTTGGGGAGGAGAAACATAAAAACAAAATAACTTGGTAAAATTTTAACATTTAGGGTACTTATTTTTTAAAAAGATTTCATTTATTCATGTGAGAGAGAGAGAGCAAGTGTGAGAGAGTATGAGCCAGGGGAAGGGGATGCAGGAGAGGGAGAAGCTACTGCTTCTCTACTCCTTACTGAGCAGGGAGCCCAATGTGGGGCTGATCCCAGGACTCTGGGATCATGACCTGAGCCAAAACCAGACCTTAAACTGACTGAGCCTCCCAGCACCCCACATTTAAGGCACTTACCAAAAAGAATATAATGTTGAAGAGGAAGAGAGGTTATTTGCTAAAGGATTGATTTATAGTAAATATTTCCACTAAAATATTGCCTGGACTATCCATGAAAATTGTCAGGACAATTTTTATCCATAACAGAATATTTAACCTTAAAAGAGAAAACATACACACACACACACACAAATGAACAAAAAAGATGGTGGTAGGGAGTTCTGGGGTGGAAGCAGAATTAAAATCCTAAATGCTGTGGTCAAGGAATAACTTACTGAGAAGGTGACATGTGAGCAAAAGCCAGAAGAGGCAGAGGCAGTGACCCAGTAGATACTGGGGTAAGAGGTGGGAGGTAATATTCCAAGAAGAAGGTACCATCAGTGCTATTCAAGGGAACTAATGTGCCTGCAGTGGAATAAACAACAGAAATGGAATAGGACTTGGTTTCTGAGAGAGAGTGGGGCTGGACATTAGGAGGTAGAGTTAGAATATCACAGCTTATTGGGAAAATTTTGGTTTACACTCACACTAAAATGGGGAACCATTGGGATTCTTCAGTAGCCAAGTGAAGGATCTTACTCATGCTATAACAGAATAATTCTGACTAACTGTGTTGAGACAGTAAGACAGAGGGGTCGAAAAGAGTGTGAATGGAGGGCCAGAGGGGAAGAGGTGAGACCAGCTGGGAGGCTAGCTTCATAATCCCTTGATTGATGATGGAGGCTTAGGTCAGAGGAAGATCAGAAGCAGGGGAAATCATGAGAATTGTTCACCTTCTGCCTACATTCTGATAAAGTTGAAAGTAGAGCTTAGAGAATTTTCAAGGTGATGGAAATGTAAAGTGTGAAAGGAAGAGAGAGTCATGGATGACTCTAAGGGTTTGGTCTGGAACACTTGGAGGATAAGAGTTTCAATTTGTTGAGATAGTGAAGGTTACTGGAGGAGCAGGTTGAGCTGGGTATGGGAGAGTAATACCAGGAGCTCAGATTCAAAAAATCATTGATGTTACTTTATTTACCTAAAAGATTGCAATATGGATGGAAAGTGAATTGAAAAAATATTAAGCATATAAACAGCCAGACTTCTTACAGTAGATGAGCTTGTATGCTTATACTTCTCCCTTCACCTTTTACTTATTTGACCCCAACTGTCTCTTTTGCATTTTCTTTTCAGAATAGATTAATTCTCACCTATGTCTCTTATTGTGCATTTTTTGCACTTCTGTAGATTGAGTCCCTGAAGGCTTCATACAATATAATCACAATATAATCACATGACCACTTTATGGTTCATCACATTGCAACGTTATAAATACTGATTAGGCCATAACCAAAATGCTTCACAGGTTCTGACAATACATATTCTTTAAGAGTAGCCCCAGAATTCTCCAATTTGGGGCTAAAATAATCTGGCAGCTGGAATACTGTATTTTTGTAAAGATACAAAGAATTAAAAACCTTTTACCATAATATCTGAAAACATCTCTAATAGCAAAATAATTTCATGAATTTAGAAATGTCTATCAACTAAAAGGAACACATTATACTGCAGATAAGAAATGATGTAAATTGAATATCAATAACTATATGGTCATGTACTACTTTGAAAAAAGTTTACAAAAAAATATGTTATGTTTCATTCCCACCATGTCTGAGATCATGTATATGCCTGTTTTTTTGTCTTGGCTTTGTTTTTTGCTTTTCTTTTGTCAGGACTACATGGATGCTTAGAGAAAACTGTACTTTAAGAAAAAAAAAATCCTTAAATCATTTGAGATTTTCCTTATCCACAGGAAATATATAAAATTAGTATCTGTCTTATAACTTGTATTTTGCTTATTGGTCTTCGTGTTTTACGTGATGGTTAGGTCGAATAGATGTATGCCCAATTTATACAACTTATACTCTTGGGGTCTATAGTCCCTTTCTGATCATGCTAAAAGCTACATTTCCCTACTTCATAGTGTCTTGTGCTTAAGTGTATGATTGCACTTCTGAGTTCATCATCTCAGAATTAATGTAGATGGAAAGGAGAGAGGAATTAGCTTTGCATACAGAACTCAAAAACTTTAAAGGATATAAAATGTCCTCTGCAGGCTAGAATTAAAGTATTCTGTCTAGCATGCTTTGTTGAATTATTGATTCTCTCTCTTATTTCTCTATCTCATGTTTCACAGGCATAAGCTGATCTGTGTATTAGAACCTTTAATGACAGACCCTCATGAAGAAATATGGAGAGAGCAGATGAGATTTACTAGAGGTTTACCATGTGAGAATATGTTTCAAAAGCAGTTCAGGGATGCACATTACATACCACAGTAGGTTTTTAAAAGCATCTGAAAAACCACAGAATTATGCATTGACATTTCAAGTCAATATAAGTTTTCTTCTGAGTACCTGGAGCTGCTAAGATCTTATAAAGAGAGCCCGGCTTTGAATTCATTGGTAGGGAAGACAGACTTGGGGAAATTTGCAAGAAGATTCTGCAGTGTACAAACTTACCTTAACATTGATGTAGTAGAAGCTTAAAGCTCTTTATCTTATTTTTTGTCTACTTTAATTTTGAGAGAAGTATGCATGGGTTCTGTTCCTTCAGGGCAGTCCATTTATTTTTAGGAAATATTTTCAGTAACACATTGGACTATAAGCCCATCTTCTCAGCACCTGGACACACCTCCATATTTAGAGTTGTATCTGTTATATCTTAGATGTAGTGAAGAATTATCAGTGAGGTGGAAGAGAGAAAGAACTGGAGGAAGAGAGAGAGAGAGATTCAGAGAGACTTAGAGACAGAGAATATGTTGGGAAATGTCTATGGAAGAAATAGAGCATGGTCTTTAATAAAGAGGACGTGAGTTTGTATAAACCTTTATACATTCTTTTTTTTTTTTAAGATTTTATTGATTTGTTTGACAGAGAGAGAAAGATCACAAGTAAGCAGAGAGGCAGTCAGATAGAGGGAAGCAGGCTCCCCGCTGAGCAGAGAGCCCGATGTGGGGCTTGATCCCACACTCTGAGATCATGACCTGCACTGAAGGCAGAGGCTTAACCCACTGAGCCACCCAGGTGCCTGAATCTTTATACATTCTTGAGTGCCCATCACACTTCACCAAAAAATTAAAGCCTGAGCTTTTTCCTGACAATCCAAATCCTTACTGGCATTATTTCATGCTGTGCTCAGTGCTCTGGGGAATCCAACAGTGTGATAGTAACACTGTAAATGACAATGAGTGGGAATCAGGCATCTTTGCTAGGTGTATTAGTTCTATACTTGAGTATCTAGGAGTACCAGAAAACTCCTGCTTTACTAGATTTGACAATCATGGTGCAAGGGGTCTAAGGATTAAATTCAATTCTCACTCTAGAACTGAGAAGAGTAGCATAGAATCCTTCACAGTTAACAGTAAGAAAATAAATCCAAGATAATGCAATAAATTTGACAATATCTAACAAAATCAAACCAAAGGGGGAAAAATCTTCAAGAGCAGCAAAACATCATGTGTCAACATGGACTTTCTTGAGGCTGTTAATGTCTAGTCATCACTAGCAAGTAATGATGATATGGTGTTGGAATACATAAAGTTGAAGAGAAATGAGTACTGGCTAAGGAAGAGAGAGCGTTCATATACAAACTCTAAAATTACATATTTTTGACCACTAGAGTGTTATACTTGATGATAATGTGCCACAGAAAAAAATTCTCTATTCCTTATATATTGAAACTTAACATTAGTTGGATGGAAAGATTAGCATATGGCATGGGTGATAGATATATTTAACATCCTTACCTGATTAGGTTAAATTTCCACTAATGATGTCTTAAAACTATTTGGTAATTGGAACTTACCCCCCTTCTGGCATATCTTGTTACATAACATTCTATAGTAAATCTCTTCTTTAGAATTGAAACAGTCTCCATTTAGTTCATGTCACAAATCCATCCATGTCTTCAGCAAAGGGTCCAGTATCCTTAAAGTAGAGGAAAATATATTATGACTTGAAATTTATTTATCTTCTAATTCACCAATTGCTTATCTACAAGGCATCTGGCACACAGTGGTTGCATACTGCATTTCCAAAATGCAAGAATGCACATATGTTTAGTAATTTATTGATGCTCATAACATTCATATTTGTTGTGGGATGAAACTAGTCTGTAACTCAGTGTTGACATCACAAAACTGCTTCCTGTATTTGCTTCAAGTACCCTATAAAATGACAATGCCGCTTACTTAAATCATCAATTCATGATACATTTAACCTAGCCAAATTAAAAATTTCAACACTCACATCAAAACGTAGGCATGAATATTGCTTTAAGCATTTATGACGGCTTAAATCAGACGATGCTTCAAGTCTTTTTAAATGTCCATTTTACTATTAATTTATTATTATTACTAAAGAAAATATTGATCCATATTTTATTTTATGAAACAAATATTTTTAGAGATAACATAATCAGAAATCAAAGCCACTCTGAGCTCAGGGATACAAAATGCCTTGTTTAGAAGCCCCATTCAACAACTCCAGGCTAGAGAACAAGATTGTCACAGATCTGGCCTCTGGTGAATTGTTGGCTATGTGCAGAGGATTTACTGCAATTACCCATGCTGTGATTCAGATTAAGCCACTTGCAGCTTCAATTCACAGCACTTATGAACATTTTCACTCAGATTTACTTAAAAGAGTCCCTTAAACTTCAGACTGTTGTGTTGGATAATCACAGCAGTCCATTTACTTTAAATGCTGGATAAAGTAAATGTTAATATAAACTTTACCAAACTACACACATGCAAAATAAAATTATTTTGCTCCTGGAAGTTTAGTAAACACCTGCTTTTACCTCAATCAAGTGAGGTTGATTTTGGTAATAATAATAATGTATACTAAAACAGTAGGGTCTAAATGTTTATATTACTGCTCATCTCACGGGAAAATAATTTAGTTCCAATTCTTAAGAAGGAATTCTGTGATTTGAGCCCCCTCAAAATGAAAGAACGAACAAATGAATGAATGAATAAATGAATGAAAACATATTCATATAGTCCTGGGGATTAATCAGAGGTTTTCTTTCTTCAATTCTGAAGTCAGATGCCTTTTTTTTTTTTTTTTTTAAGATTTACCCATTTTAGAGAGAGACTGAGAGAGTGGGGAGAGAGGCAGAAGGAGAGAGTCTTAAGCAGATTCTATGCTGAGCACAGAGCCCAATTAGGGAGTCAATCCCAGGACCCGAGCTCATGACCTTAGCCAAAACCAGGAGTCTGATGCCCAACCAAATACACCACCCAGGCACCCAAATGCTATGTCCTTTTCTGACATTTCCATCCTCTTTTTTTTTTTTTTTTTTTAATTCCTAAAGATTTTTTTTTTTCAGTGTTCCAAGATTCATTGTTTAGGCACCATACCCAGGGCTCCATGCAATATGTGCCCTCCTTAATACCCACCACCATCCTCACCCAACTCCTCACCCCAACCCCTTCAAAACCCTCAGTTTGTTTCTCAGTGTTCACAGTCTCTCATGGTTTGTCTTCGCCTCTGATCTCTTCTGTTTCAACAATCCCAGGCAGCTAATTCCCCCCTCCCCCATACACAAATGCTTTGCCTCCACACTTGCTGTTTTCTCTCTCTACCCTCTCTCTACCTGTGGACTTCATCAACAGCATCTATATTGCCATTGTAACCAACTGTATACAGAAGCCTTCCCTATGACAAAGTCTTTAACATTTGCTGTTAAAGTGAAGAGAGTACTAAACTGTGGTCCTGTGCTGCACTCTCTAGGGTAGACCCCAACATTTTCATTTATGATCCATGGGTCTCACAAATATATGATACAGATCATTTAGTTTTTGGGGTATAGCATAAGTGTATAGGGGCTGGGTTGGATGAAAATACAGGAGTAGATGCTATAACTCGCTCTTGCCTCACTTATGTACCTAGGTGTCTGTGTGCAGCCTGTGACTTCTTTGCCCAATAAAGTGTGAATTTCCAAGCTTAACAATGACATGGGAACATGTATCTCCCCTATGGGTAGGCGGGATGAAGTTAGGAATAGCATAATCTTATAGAGGAGAGAGCAGATGATCGTAAATAGCATTGTAATCCATGAAGCTTTGTAAATCAGAAGAAAGAGTTTTGACTCTTTTTAGTATGGTTGAAAATCACAGAATTGTTTTTAAATAGAGAATTAATTTAATCTATTTTATAGTTTTAAAGATCTGGTGGTAGCTATGTGAAGATGAGATTGCACATAATTGAGAAGGAATGTAAAAAAATCCATTTAAAAGCTCTTCATGAGGGGATGGCATAGGATTGTTCTCATATAAGAAGACACAGAAAAATGAATGAAATGGGGTATGGTTTGGAGGTATGTCAACAGAATCACATAGATATGCATGAATTAAGAAAATGGGATGACTCAAAGTTTGCCTGCTTTCAGGGCTCTTCCTTAAGGTAAAAAGGATAACTAGGATTTAAAGTAGGTCTTCCTATTCTATTTATATCCCCCATAAGAATAAGTGCTTGTCAAAATTTCTGTGTTTATGATATCTGATGATTTTAAAGAAAGTGATGTTTGATTCTATGGCACCAACTTTCATTTTTTTTTCCAAAACACATAATATAATTTTTTGTATAGTGTTAAAATGTTTCCTTTTACCATTGTTCTTTTTTTTTTAAAGTAAGCAAATGCAAGTTTTTTTTGTCTTTTTGAAAGTTATCTGTACATAAACTTGTATTTTTATTATTATTTACTTTTCTCTCCTGCTCTTTCTCAAACTGCTTTTTCTGTGTTTTCTTACTTGAACTTCTAGTCTGGAGGCATGTTAACCTTTTAGTCCATTCTCTTCTCATTTCATTTCTGTCCTCCTCTTCCACCTGCCGGAGAGCTTGCTTTTTGTCCTTGACGTCTTGTTTTCACATTCTTACTAGATTGAGAAATACTTCTCTCCATTAAATACTCTACTAACATAATAGGTTTTGAGTTAAGTCCAATTTAAGAGAACTGGGACAAGGAAGTCCACTTAATTATCTCTATTCTAGAGAAAATGGGACTTTGCAAGTTTTCAGAGAAAAGTTCACTTCCTAATTTTTGGACGTGACCAGTCAATTTCTAGCCTGATAAAAGACAGAGGAGTAATTTCACTGAGAGAAAGGATGGTAAGCTGAATACTACAATATCACACCCATCTTTCTTGTATTGCTTTCCCTTCTCTGTTTCTACTTTGTTGCATGGACTAAACTTATAAATACCAACATCAAATAACAGTGATTGTTTGTAACATTTATGCCATTATTTTCCTCCAGTTACTTTGATGGACTCTTTTGCCTATTTCATAAGTATGCATTTAGCCCTCTCATTCCTCTATGTTATTATGATTTTAGAAAAAAGAAAATTAGATTAAAAAGTCAATTTAGAAAGTATTGCTTTAAACATACACACCCCAGGGGCGCCTGGGTGGCTCAGTGGGTTGAGCCTCTGCCTTCAGCTCAGGTCATGATCTCAGGGTCCTGGGATGGAGCCCCGCATCGGGATCTCTGTTCAGCAGGGAACCTGCTTCCCGCCTCTCTCTGCCTGCCTCTGCCTACTTGGATCTCTGTCTGTCAAATAAATAAATAAATAAATAATCTTTAAAAAAAACAACAACAACACACCCCATATCACAGTATTGAATGAATCCCATCTATTTATTTTTAAATAAAATTTTATTTATTTACTTGAGTGAGAAAGAGAGCAAGAGAGAGCACAAAAGCGGGTGTATGGGTAGAGGGAGAGGGAGAAGCAGAGGAGAGTCTGATTCAGGGCTCCAACCCAGGGCTCTGGGATCACGACTAAGCCCGAGGCAGAGGCTTAACTGATTGAACCACCCAGGCATCCCCAAATGCATCTATTTCTAATATAAAAAATTTGGCTAAAATATATTTATTCATTGAAAAAACATTTTATTGAGTTCCTACTATAAAAGTCACTGTACTAGGCGCTACTGATTCAAAAATAAATACCATGGACATAGTCCTATTTGTAATTGGCTCTTACAGTTAAAAACAAAACAAAATAAAACAAAAAAGTCACCACTCCTGTTATGCTGCTCGCAGCTTGGTAGGTGTAAAGACATATCCAGGCCTTTGAGTCTCTTCCTTTGTGAGTTTCTAAATATACCCACAAATCCAGAAGACTGAAAGTGCAGATTTCCTCCCTGCACTGTCAAAGAGAGCAGAGAAGTCTTAATTTAATATCCAAGGAGATACTAGATACTCATTATCCTTTGAAGCTTGGCTCACTGAACACTTTTTACAATGAAATCCTTTCACTTATCTTGCCATCTGAACCAGATAAAATTTCCCTGCATACTTAATGCCTTTAGATGGGCAATACCAAAGGGGAATAATAATGTAAATAACCACTACTGAAATTTCTCCATTTCCCTATAAAATATTGTCATAAAGAATTATGTTCTATATTATTTGAAAAATAGATTATTTCCCTTCCTGCATATAACTCAGCTTTGGAAGATGACGTGGTTAATATATTTCCATTTGGGTTTTTCCTAACATTGAGGACAATAATGATCTGTTATTTTCAGAACAGTAACAGCCAAAAGGAGGTAAAACACATTTTCTAGCATTCTACTGTTTGATTGCTTTTTTAAAAGGAGGTTTTCCATTAACTTTAATTAAATATTTAATAGAGATTGCAGCCAGAAAACATAATTTCCCACTGAAATTAAATTACTTTCCCCAAAGAAAACAGCGTGGGTGTCTAACGGGGTGGGTCGGATCCTCCATAGAATTCTGTCTCCTTCTTTCACAGAGTAATTACTGACCTGTTATTAACACTCCAGGAAACTTTTTTTTTTTTTTTTTTTTTGGTGATTTACATTTCTGGATCACTCTCTCCTTTATGTGCAACTACACTAAACACAGGATTTATCCTTTGTTCAGCATGTGCAGGAACAGATGCTTCAGCTACTAATTCTTTGTCTCATTTGGAGCATTAAAAAATGAAAGGCTAGTTCCTGCACAGATCAAGACCATCCCCTCAGCGGCAGAGTCTTTTACATACATTGAAGAGATGGAATTTGAGAGCCTTTCTGTACCCAGGGGGTTGAGCAGAGGAGGTGCGGATTCTTACCTCTGACCTGGGTTCTCGCTACAGGTCTTTCAAGCCTTTCTCAAATAGCACTGCTCTCATAGTCTCCAGCTGCTGTCAATTCATTAAATGCTGATTTAGGTTTTTATGGCAACATTTGTCTCAGATGAGAGTTACCGTAAAGCTCATCATTAAACCTTATAATTTTTAGTGCTGTATATAATTTATGGTTCCATTTTAAAATCAAATCCACCATGATAAATTTTGAAGATACATCATGTAGTTAGCTTTTTCTTGCAGCATCATTTATAAAGATGGGATATGACTTTATGCTTGAAGAATGTATTTTATTTAGAGCACAACAGTGCTTTGATGGATTTGTCATAAATTACCTCCAAAGAAGAGTATCTCCGAGTAATAACATACACAAATGACCTATATCCATACACAATGGCACCATGATCATTTTGGAAACATGATAGACATTCAGGAAAAATAATTGAGCACAGTCTTCTTCTACTTAACTTGAAGGGTATCAGTTGCTGTATGAAAGGTCTTCCATGTTTTGGGTCGTATTAACCTTTCATGTCTAAACTGAAATTCTGAAACAGAGACCTTCTGAGGCATATTATAGCACATTTCTTCTAAGGGATTAATCGTTTCACCTCTAGACAACTATAATATGCATGTGATTATTTACCTATCCTTTATTATTATCCCCATGCCTAAATCCATATTTCAAAATAATATTAAAATTGGGGTGCCTGTGTGGTTCAGTGGGTTAAGCCTCTGCCTTCAGTTCAGATCATGATCTCAGAGTCCTGGGATCAAGCCCCACATCAGGCTCTCTGCTCAGCGGGGAACCTGCTTCCTTCTATCTCTGTGCCTGACTCTCTGCCTACTTGTGATCTATTTCTCTGTCAAATAAATAAATAAAATCTTAAAAAAATACTGTTAAAATCAGCTATGTAAGGCAAAAGTATGATTATGAACCCCTAATACTTGTTAAAATGTTCTAGTAGCTTACACGGCTCATAGGATAAGGTTCAACATTTTTTTTTAAGATTTATTCATTTCTTTGAGAGAGAGACAGAGAGAGAGAGAGAAGCAGGCACCCCACTGGGCAGAGAAAGAGCCTGTGGGGCCTTGATCCCTGGACCCTGAGATCATCACCTGAGCCAAAGGCAGATGCTTAACTGACAGAGCCACCAGGTACCTCCAGGATAAGAGTGAACATATTTAACAAAACAAGTAAGAATTTTTCTTAATAGGTATCATTATTCTCTTCCAAATCAAAGTCCATCTTGTTATAGATTACACTTAACAGTCCAACAATATTATTTTGTTTCTTACTTCATTATTTTATATATGTCACTTTTCCATAAATCCTCATTGTACACCAGCTCTCTGGAAACTTGTGCTCTGTACTGGGTGAGTGAAGCTGGATCTGGTCCCTGACTATATGGTTCTCACAGTCTGCTGGGGAGATAGCTATTAATCAAAAAAGCAAATAAATATAAAATTGTACTGTGACAAGTGGCATAAAAGGGAGGAACATGGTGATATTTATGCTAGTGGTATAGGAATTTAATCAAATCACAGAAATTAAAGAAAGGTTTCTCAAGGAAGAATTTCAGAGCAAAGATCTGAAAGATACTGATGCTTTCTTTGCAGGGAGAAAAGAAGGACATTATAAAGAGAGAGAACACTTCTTCCAGGTTGTCATTGATTTCCTTGAGCTTTTTCCTCTTCCTGAAGTTATTTGTCCTTCGCACACTTTTCCACCTTCACCTGATTCAGAATTGACATCTAGAAAATATCCCTTATTCCCTTCTTATCAAACCGGTTCACTTCCTTTGTGTTCCTCCCCAAATAGCACCTTGTCCACATTACATCATTTCTGTGTTGAGGGGAGGGAAGAGGAGGTAGAACTCAAGTTGCTGCCAAAATAGACACTTTTGTTTCATTAAAAATCTACCTATTCATTAAGGCCAAGTTAAATATATATATAGCTTTCTTTATAAAGTTATTCTTGATTTTCTAAACCAGGTATGTTTTCTTCTTACTTGAAACTCCAAGTATTTAGACTTATTTTATTGGTTTACTTCCTTCTACTGTATGTATTTTCTTCCTCTTTCTTTCTTTCTTTTTCTTTTCTTCTTTCTCTTTTCTTCTTTCTTTCTTTCTTTCTTTTTCTTTCTTTTTTTGCATCTACTCAACTCTAAGTGATTTCAAAAGCGTTGAAGGTAGGTTCCAAGTTTACTCACTACTGAATTCAGCATTTTATATATTTTTTATTGAACTCATAAGATAAAATAAAATTCTCTCTATTTCAGCTGGCTTTATGTCAAAGTCTCTGTATCCCTTTATTGATCTCTGTAACTTTTGCCTGTTGGAAGTGGAACTGTAAATACAAAGCATAAAATTTGCAGGACAAATTCTCAAGGCTTGTTTCCTAGACAGGGTTTTCAGCGTCGTCACTACTGGCATCATTGCGGGCCAGGTAGTGTTTTTGGTGTGGGGCTGGGGGCTGCCTTATTGGATGTTTAACAGCATCTCTGTCTCTACCGTGTACCAGTAGCACCTTTTCCCCACATTCCTGGTTATGACAACCAAAAATGTTTCTAGTCTTTTTTTTTAAGGTTTTATTTATTCATTTGAGAGAGAAACAGAAGCAGGGGAGAGGCAAGGGGAGAGACAGACTCCCAGCCAAGCTGTTAGCCCGACATGGGATTCGATCCCAGGACCTGCAGATAATGGTCAGAACTGAAGGCAGATGCTCAACCATCTGAACCACCCAGGTGCCCCTGTTTCTAGTCTTATTTGCCTAATGTATCTAGGTGAAAACTGCTGCTTTTAACTAAGAAGAAGTCTCATTTTCTGCAAATAGAAACTGGGAACTCTAAGAATTTTCATGAGATTTTAATGTTCATAGAATGCCTGCAAGTCTGACACAAAGTAGATGTTCAATGTTTACTATTATGACTGTTACAATTCTGTTTATCTCCCATATTGTTCCCAGTGAGACCTATTATCATAATGTCCTTTTAGGCCAAATCACCATATTTCTCCAGTAACTTGAGGGAATTATTTTTAAAGGTTTGAATTTTTTTTGTTATTAGCAGTAGTGGGAGGTGGGAGAGCGTGGAGTGTCAAACTAGCTCTGCCAAATTTTATCCTCATGTAATGTGATTTCAATTATTTTCCAAAAAAAGTTATGACTTTAGATTTTCCTCTATCACCTGCCCAGTTACACTGACAGTGAAATTTTGAAATAGAGTTCTATTGACTTGATATTTCAGCATGTGGGAGAGATTAGAATCATTAGCAAGACATATTCATGTTCTCTTTCTTCTGGATCATTTATTTAAAAAAAGGTTAAATAAAGCAAAACATTCACCCAAGTACCAGTTGTAACCCTTAAACAATTTGTAACATGGAAACTTGTGCAACAATGCTTAAAACAATAACTGATTCCCTCTACCCACATTTGTATAAAATTCCTCAAGAAACTACTGCAAGTATCTATTTTTAAGGCAAATATTTTCCCAGAAAGATGTTTATGTTAACATAGTCTTTTCTAGTCTGGGATTTATAGAATTCTCTAATTTTAAACCAATCACCCGATTGTGTTCTATAATGTTTACTTAAAATTGCATAATGATCACATGATTACATATGTACTATTTTCATCTATCTGAAATGTCTGCATCGTTTCACAATTTCTTATTTAAAAACTTACATAATTTATTGTAGATTTCTAATACTTTTCTTCACAAAATCAATGCAAAATAAGTGGTATAGTTTCCTTACTATTTTCAAACCCAACAATTAGTGTTAATGATATCTAGATTGCTTTTGTTTAGATGTGAAGAGTGTAATTTTTAAGCATATGCTCCCAAATTGGTAGAAAATGTAACTTAATAAACCTATATTGATACTAGACATATGTTCTGCTAATTACTAATTATGGAATCACTTTAAATGTATGCAAATTAAAGTTTCTACTTTTATCATAGATACTTAAATCTCTTGACCTGTATGTTAATAGTTCACTTTCATTCATATGTACAGTTAAACATTTTCAGTTATATATATATTTTTTCTTATCTGCTTGCAGACTGCTTAAGGTAAAATATTAATTAAGATTAAGAAAAATGCAAGGAAAGATGTACTATTGATGAAAAGAAATGAAGACAAAAGTATAGAAGTCTTAAGCTGCGAAAGATATTCCAGATCATTTAGATCCTATCCACTCACTAGCAAAAGAAACAATAAAGAGTGTACACAACTTCCTGATTATCACTATTTGGGTGTTGTCTTGGTCTCTTAATTTCTAGGTCAATGATATTCCTAATGCATCACTGAATCAAAAAATTTTAGAGGTGCAAAGGTTTTCTACAAATCATCTAATCTACCTCTCTTCTTTCTTTGAGAGCTTTTTAAAGGACAGATAACTTCTCCCTCTCGGAAGGTGATGAGTAAATCTTTCTATTTGTTCAATGTGTATTTTTTTAGTTGTTTGACATATCTTACATATGCTGCCAATTTCTTTATAAATTTTGTCACTGCCTTTAGTTTTGTTCTCTAGTTCAATATAGGACTATTCTTCAAATGTTAAAAACAACAATCAGAATAAATTTCTCAAGTTGCTTTAGTTGCTTTAAATACACCAATTTCAGTGGTTCAGCCAGGTAATTTCTTAATAGGAATATTCTAATTTGCCATTATTTCTTCTCTTTCTCCAAAAGGGCCATACCTGGAATTAAATGCAAATTTTCAGGCATTGTCAAACATTTGAGACATTGCTGCCTTTGTTGTGAATATTGCAACTGTACTCATGAAGTCAATTTGACCATTTTATTAACTTGGGGAAAGTCATTTGAGTTAATTCAATAATATTAATAGAGATTGTAATCTATACTAGCCATTGCACTAAATGTGGAAGTTAAAAGATGAGGAAGGCATGATCTTGCTTTCACATATACAGTAAGATTACCTAGTGTAAGTCAAAGCTAATCAGGAGGAGAAGGAAATAATTCTTATTGGACATTGCAGCAAGAATAAGGATTTAGCATCTGATCTAAACTTTTGCAGAGACATATGATTTCTCAAGAAGAAAAATAAGTGAAAGCTATTCTGTGTGGTAGAAATAAAGTGTATATAAAGAAAGAAGGACATACATTAATGATTTATTTTGTGAACTCTAAGTAGTTATCTATTTTCAGATCATAGATTATAAAGACATACAAGGGTAGGGAAAAATAAAAGGTATTTCTTTTTTAATTTTATTTTTTATAAACATATAATATATTTTTATCCCCAGGGGTACAGGTCTGTGAATCGCCAGGTTTACACACTTCACAGCACTCACCATAGCATATACCGTCCCCAATGTCCATAACCCCACCCCCCCTCTCCCAACCCCCCTCCCCCCATCAACCCTCAGTTTGTTTTGTGAGATTAAGAGTCACTTATGGTTTGTCTCCCTCCCAATCCCATCTTGTTTCATTCATTCTTCTCCTACCCCCTTAACCCCCCATGTTGCATCTCCTCTCCCTCATATCAGGGAGATCATATGATAGTTGTCTTTCTCCGATTGACTTATTTCGCTAAGCATGATACCCTCTAGTTCCATCCACGTCGTCACAAATGGCAAGATTTCATTTCTTTTGATGGCTGCATAGTATTCCATTGTGTATATATACCACATCTTCTTTATCCATTCGTCTGTTGATGGACATCTAGGTTCTTTCCATTTGTAGACATTGCTGCTATAAACATTCGGGTGCACGTGCCCCTTCGGATCACTACGTTTGTATCTTTAGGGTAAATACCCAGCAGTGCAATTGCTGGGTCATAGGGTAGTTCTATTTTCAACATTTTGAGGAACCTCCATGCTGTTTTCCAGAGTGGTTGTACCAGCTTGCATTCCCACCAACAGTGTAGGAGGGTTCCCCTTTCTAATGTGAATATATTTAGGGATCTTTTTGTTGAAAGTTTCAGAAAATGCAATCTGGGGGTGGAAGAAAGAAAGGAAAAAAGAAAAAAATTTATTGGTAGTTCATGAATTTATTTAGCTTGAGGAAGCACTTTACCAAGGGGCTTTCATAAATCCAACAGGGCTGGTGTCTCTACTTCCCCCAATTCTATTCTCTTCTTTGTTACTAGAATCTATTTGATAGCAAGATGGCTGACAGGAGTTCAGCCCTACACTTCTGCACTGCCAAGCCAACATGAAAGGAAGTCCCTACGTTTGAGCAGTTTAAACAAAAGTTTGGGTACTGACTCTCATTGGCCCACATTGGGTTAAATTCCTCTCTCTGGACCAAACCTAATATTTCTGGAATAGAGTGTACTATTTTAGCCAGACCTGATCTCACAAAGTATCAACTTCACCTAAAACATAGAAATGGAATGTTGGGATAAGTTTATCTCCTACCCCCTTGCCACCCCCAACACGAAGTTTCTGATGGCAGGAAAAAGAAAAAAAAAAGAGAGAGAGAGAGAGAGAGAGAAGGCCAAAGGTATAGAGGGAGAGGAAATGTACATTAGAAGATATAATTTTATCTGAGAGTATACCAGAATCACTTCTGTTTCACGCGCAGTCATTTATTCACTGATCACAAGGTTATCATTATCGCTTATTTATAACCCTTGCAAATTCTCTGGAGGGTTTGTAGTATCAATCCATTTTATCATTGAAGAAAATTAAATCTGTCAAAGTGTACTTGAGGAGTGGTTAAATTAGATCCAGACACCTTTTAAAATAAAACCGATATCTTTTCATACATCTTAATGTTTTCGCAAAATAATAATAATATTTATTTAAAGTAATCTTTGGGGTGCCTGGGTGGCTCAGTGTGTTAGGCCTCTGCCTTTGGCTAGGGTCATGATCTTGGGGTCCTGGGATCAAGCCCCGAGTTGGGTTCTCTGCTCTGCAGGGAGCCTGCTTCCCTCTCTCTCTCTCTCTGCTACCTCTCTGCCTACTTGTGACTCTCTGTCAAATAAATAAAATCTTAAAAAAAAAAAAAAAAAAACAAATAAAGTAACCTTTAGCTCTACCTTCCAAGGAATGAATGAACATTGGCTACACATTGGAATCACCTGAGAAATTTTTTAAAATACTGAGTTCTGGTTCACACTTAGAGATACTGATTTAAATTACTATGTGGTAAGGCATTAGGGTTTCTAAACCTGCTCATGTGATCCAAATATGCCACTGAGCTTAAAAACCAAGCATACTTACATCAAGTACAAAAAGCAAAGGAATCTCACTCTATTTTGCATCTCAGATTTATGAGATTTTTAATTTTTTTTAAATTTTTTTTTTTAGAGAGAGAGAGAGAGAGATAAAAAAAAAAAGACCATACACATGAAGGGGGGAAGGTGGGGGAGTAAAATCTTAAGCAGTCTCCATGCCCAGTACAGCACCCCACAAGGGGCTCAATCTCAGGACCCTGAGATTGTGACCTGAGTTGAAATTGAGAGTCTGATGCTTCACTGACTGAGCTACCCAGGTACTTCTTATGAGATTCTATATTAACAGCAAATATCAAAGTCATGATATCAAAATCAGATAGAGACTGTATTTCCTTTTATGTCCCTGTTTAGTCTTAAAGAATGGCTCTTACAAGTCATCACCATTATTAAAATCTATACTTTTTTTTTTTTCACATGGTTATTTACTAAGCAAAGTTGAGTTAAATGGAAAAGACATGGTCACCAGTATATAAAGATTTCTCTTTCTGAGCCTCAAAACAGTTCCCTCCTCCAAAAACATAGTGGGTGACTGACACAAATCTGAGAAGGAACAGTAAGTAGAAACAAAGGCTCTTTTTATCCTCTGTGCTTTTCTGAGCCATGTTGACCAGGCTGTCCTCCTTTCTGCATGCATCCCTAATGCACAGAGCAGGAATCTGTCTTTCAGCATTCTCATAGACCCTGGAGTTCTGTGTCATCAGTTTCCATCACACACAATCCTCAGATCCTTGATAGAAGTTGGCTCTGAAAGAGAGAGATAATTATCTCCCAAAGTCTGAAATAGTGTGGCATTGTATTTCCCACTTAAATTAAAAGGCTGAAGAGCTTAGACAAACACAGTGATGTCAAATCTAGTTGGTAAGGAACTTAGCAAAGGGATAAAGTCAGACTTGGAGATCAGTACACATTTTTTTTTATCATGGGCAGAGTAATGTATAAAACTCTTCGAGCGAATGCCTAAAAGCCATTTAAACCGTTGCTGAAGAAAAAAAAAAATAGGGCTAGGGTAAAAATGAGCCAGTTTTATTCTCAGAGCAGTGTCGTACTTCACTAGAATAGAGTTTCAGAGTATCTTCTCTAAATGTATTAAAATGTAGGCTACTATATGGTATATTAAATGATATTCATAGTCTCATATAAATTCTTATAATAAACTACAATAAATGTTAAGGTTTAATGTATTTCCTCTTTTCTCTGTAGATGTTATTTCTACAAAGAATTCATTCAAACCTTTTCTAAGGTATATAAGACCCTCTTTAAATATTTAGTAGAGTGTCACTTCTTTCTGAGTCTGATAAAAGTAAGACTTTTCTTTATCCTTTAAACATAAAAGAAACAGTATCACTGACATCATTCTCTCCCTTAGAAGAGTGTTCTCAAATTATCAAAATGAAAAACCCTTTCTTCTCTAACTGAACTTAATTCTGCTGACCCTGAAAACAGTGTCAATCACATGCAACATTTTCGTATCATAAAAAAGTTTCCATAGACTAATTATTTTCACTCTCCAGAGGGAGGATTGTGTGGTCTAAAGTATTAAGAAAGCCTTCAACTTTTTAAACATTACATATCCGTTGAAAATACTCGAGGAAATGTAATTCAAAATGCATGTTTTGAAGGACAATGTGAAGAATGCCAAATCATTTGGAGGATTCACAATTTCCTTCATGTGACCTGCAGTTATGGATTGAGATCATAACACAGACCAGGACCAGAACCAGGCACCAAAGCCCCAGATAGAGTCCTGAATACAAAGTAAGAGAATTTGCACATTATTTCATGAGACAGGAAGATTATGGATATTTCTTTGTGTGGTTTGTGTGTGTGTGCATGTATATGTGTGGTGGTGGTGTTGCTATTGTTGTTAAGAAGATGACACTATTTATATCTTAAAATATCATTCTATTATCTTGGTGGATAGTAGTTTGGAGAGATACTACTATGAGAATGAGAATTCCTGGTAAAATAGTTTGGACCTCCCAAGGACACTACATTCTCACAACAGGTTATTTTTACATTATATGATTGCTTATTTTCTTAAATTTTTATATAGAAAGTATCTTCAAGTATTTGTGGCAATATTAATATTCAATAACCTCAATCTATGGAGTCTTTACGTGGGGAAAAACAGTGTGGTATAGTGAAATGTATAAGAAAAAATATTTTAAATATTCAAAACTTATTAAAATACTGTTTATGTATTTAAAGTTACCCTCTCATATCAGGACATAGAGAGTTATGTACTTCCTTGAACACAGACTGCTCACAGGCTGTCTCTGGGAATAGACACAAATAAGGTACACTTCACTAGGTAAAGAAGATAGTCAATGTAACTGCTCTCAAGAAACACATTATCAAGTCTGGGGATCATCATATGAGGAGAATGGACCCATTCCAGATATAAGATCTGGAAGGGCAAGTGCCATTCACAGCACTGGACCAATCCCACTAGGAACTATATATAGAGTAATTGTGAAAGAGACCTCATGGGGGAGATAATCTAGAGAGAAGCTGTAAATTAATTAAATCATTCAACACATATGTAGTCCCAAATATGTGCCTGGCCATGATCTGGTTCTTAAATATATTAAAATAGAGGACAAAAAGGATGCTCATGGAATTCATATCAAGAAAGGAAGCTCAAGGGGTGCCTGGGTGGCTCAGTGGGTTAAAGCCTCTGCCTTCGGCTCAGGTCACGGTCTCAGGGTCCTGGGATCGAGCTCCGCATCGGGCTCTCTGCTCAGCAGGGAGCCTGCTTCCCTTCCTCTCTCTCTGGCTGCTTCTCTGCCTACCTGTGGTCTCTGTCTGTCAAATGAATAAATAAAATCTTTAAAAAAAAAAAAAAGGAAGGAAGCTCAAAATCTTATTTCCTAAAAGAATTAGTAATATCAGCTCCAGTAGACATTGCATACCCTGCTAATATACATACTTTTCCTGCTATAAAGAAATTGAAGTCCTGTTTTGTTTTGTTTTTTAGAAATTGAATATATCTAACAGAGGGGTATTTTCAGTTTCAGATGATAAATAGAACATATACTTTTCTTCCTTGGACCCACTTCATATAACAACAAAGTGATTTTTAAAAAAGGTCTAGGGGCGCCTGGGTGGCTCAGTGGGTTAAGCCGCTGCCTTCGGCTCAGGTCATGATCTCAGGGTCCTGGGATCGAGCCCCACATCGGGCTCTCTGCTCAGCGGGAAGCCTGCTTCCTCCTCTCTCTCTGCCTGCCTCTCTGCCTGCTTGTGATCTCTGTCTGTCAAGTAAATAAATAAATAAATAAATAAATAAAAATCTTAAAAAAGGTCTAAAACTGCAAGGACAGATTAAAAGGAAGAGGTGAACACAGCAACGCTATAAATTTATGTATATTGTCAAGAAAAATTATACCAGACAAGGTTAAAGAGGCAGGAAAGTTTTTATTCAAGCTCATTGTCATAGGGGAGAAAGAGTGAACTTGAGTCCACTGAAACAAGAGGTGGGAGAGTGTTTAAGCACTGTGAGCCAGTGGACAAGTACTGACAATGTTAGTGGGGAGGTTGGTCCACGTAATTAGGCCATCTTTATTTGCCAATCAGCACTTTCTGACTTCCCATAGAGAATGAAGGATAAAGAGCTTGCCTTCCACTATGATTACCTTTCAAAGAGATGGCCTCTAGGTCCTTGAGAAAAACATTCCTGGATTATAAAACTAGCAAAAGGCTAGGAGAAGATTTGCATTTCAAAGGAGCAGATAAAGAATTTACAATTGCAAGTTTTCTAAAGGAAATGTTCTAAGAAAAAGAAGGTCAAGGGCCTAGAGTCAGGAAGAAATCTGTCTCAAGTTTAATTAAGCTGAGGGGATAGTTAAGGCCATTTCAGTTAATATCTATGTATGTGTACTTTGTTTATTTACTTTTTTATTTATTTTAATACTAAGTGAAGAAAAGACAATGTAAGAAAGGAGATTATAGACAAATTTATGAGTAAAATTAGGTTTAAAAATCCTAGATAGTATTTACTAATTAGCAAACCAAACCCAGCACTGTATAAAAAAAGAAGGAAAGTATGGCAGAATGGATCCAATATCTGCTTTGAAATTATGTGGTTCTATTAAGTTAGGGTTGTTTAAAACAGTGGATAAATTGACATTTTTGGACCACTGTTTTTCATCTGTAAAATAGGGATAGGTTTGCTTTCCTTGAATGGCTGTTTCAAGGATTAAGTACTGCATTTTATATAGTGTCTAACATAGTGTGCATGGTTTAAAAAAAAAGAAAGAAAAAACAACTCAGTAAATAGTTCTTAATTATAATATGATTTCATGAGTAAAATATGATGAAAGCTTGAAAAATATATTTTATATATTTTATATATATATATTATATATAATATATTTTTCAAGCTTTCATCATATTTTACATATATATATATATATATATATATATACACAAACACACAGAGATGTGAGAGAGTACAGTATATTTGGAGAAGCACAGATTGATGTAGCTATAGAACAGAGTAAGAACAATTTAGGGTTGACAAGATAGGTGTCTGTAAAGGTAGGACAGAACTCAACTAATAAAGGGTAGCATATTCTGTACTTAGGAAATTTTGTAATTTATCATGTGTGTGTTAGAAATTCATTGAGATTTAAGCAAGATGATGACATGGTGAGATTCAAATGTGAAAAGAAAAAAAAACTTTCTGGCAGTAGTCTGGAGGGTAAGGGCAGCAAAATTGGAGCCTTAAACAGTGCATTAGACCATGATAGGCAATTATTAGAACCTGTTGAATGAATGAATGAATGAATAATAATAAATGAGGTCATGATGTAGTAATAACATATTCATTTAAAAAATTGTTACAAGCCTAATAGGTGCCGTATCATTGAAAGAAGTTGGGAATATCATCAGGAGTAATATACAGACTCTTCCCTTAAGGCATTTACATTTGTGACTCCATATCTAGAAAAGGCTCCAATGAAAGTATGGGGGGAAGACTCCCGCCACTTGTCAAAGCTGAACTCAAGGAGTAGAAGAGGGAGTAATATTATGGCAAATTTAAAAAATATATACTTCATATATTTACCTGTTTAAACCATATTTCATTTCTGGTCCATTCTCCTTTCTTTTTCTTCTTTGGAAATATAATTGTTAGAGTGGAGAGGGTGATAAGAGGAAGGATATTGACAGCCTAGTGTAACATATTTTCAGATAGAACAGTTTCCTTAACAGTCATGTATTTAATAACTTCAAGTTTTCAATATGACTTTATTTTCTTGAAATACAGTGGTCATATAAACCACAGCAAATATAAAAGAGGTATTCTAGTATAAGCAAGTGGTGCACACTTTTTTGCCAACATCATTTGTTATGTTTGCCATACCATGACCTTGGATCTAATGATGATCCCAATGAAGACTATTAAGGGGTTAACTCAGATGCTCACATATTTATACATTTAAAAAGCCTCTACACATTTGTTATGTGTGGTAATAGCAAGGGATATGACAATAAGTCAGTTTCTTAAAGGAACAAACAATATATTTCATGTCTTAGAGTATTCCTGGAATATTCCCTATATCTGAGGAATATATGAGGCAGGATTTCTTAAAAAAAAAAATGTGTGTAACATCACAAGACCAGCAAACAACAAATGTCCTTATGTTAGTAATAGTAACAGTTAGTTATAGTTAGTAATAGTTAGTAATAGTAATGTGTAATAAAAGTGCTGTATATATCAATTTTATGATAATTAAATGGTTTTCTCAAGATCACACTGTTAATAAGTGGTAGATTTGAATTTCACTCAAAACAAATGTGTTATTTCTTTTTAATTATTAGAACATCATTTTACTCACAAATAAGAAATGATTATTTGCTTGCTTGAAATATACTTTTTAGGGGCACTATATAACTTAATACTGGTATTATAAGGCAGAATTTGGTTTCATGGAGATATAAGTGAGGCAAGCTTGTATCGTTTTTGTAACATACAGACACATATTTAAAATAATTTATACTATGCTGATGTTAGCTGAGTATATTGTAATTGAGATTATGTAATACAATAACATAATTTTGTTAGGTGCATTATTGATGGCATGAAGAAATATCATGGTGAAAGAGGACGCACATATTTTTACTAGACAGGAGGACAGAACTAGTTACAAGGAAGCAGATTTCAACTTAACCTAAGCCACTGTCTAAATTAAGAATTTCCTGATAACTGAGCTAGTTGCCTGATTAAAAAGATAAGCAGAGAACTTTTAAGCTGAGAGTTCTAGCATTGTTTTGTGAAGGTGAGAGAAACAATTTGTGTTTAGGGAGCTTTGGATCTGTTCCCAAATGGAGCATAACGACAAAGCTGGAAAACAGGAGAGTGCTCCATGTCATACTCCTTAACTGTTAGTTCACGGCAAGTTTATTCATTTTCTTCATTGCAAAGTTGCAGGATGTGAAATAGGGCAATTAAGAAGAGGTTGTGACAAGAGTCTCAGAGCGAGCAAACTACATATTGAAAGCAGTTATCTGGAATGAGGAAAAAATGTGAGGAATGAGGTAAGCAGATGCAGACATCTGGATAATGTTGATTGGCAGTTTAATGGCTCTTGTCTTCCCCAAATGAGGTATCCAATGATTGTCTCTATTCTTTCTTATCATAATGGTGTATACAAAATGGAAATTTTAAGGAGGGGGAATCTAGTAAGAAGACCAGGGAGGGCACTAAGTACCCAGCCACCACGCACAAATTCTGACTGAATAGGTTCAATATAGATGGCAAGTCTATTTGTATTGTGCATCCTAGATATTTAAATCCAAAGGTCTTGAACCACAGTCTGATCCCTGTATGCATGTATGTATTTCTCACAGTATGCAATATATTTATAATATTTCAACTTTTGCTTTGTTTATGTGTGCAGTGATTCCCGTGGCAAAAGTTATTTTCCCTGGCAAAGTGTTTAGCTGCTTTTTTAACATCCAACCCATCCATATCTGTACTTGGGCATTCGATCCGAATATATCTGAATCTGAAATTCAACCTGCCCCAACCAAAATATAAAACCCAACAACCGTTTTTCAATGTCTTACGTTTCACTGTCTGGTACCAATAGCCCCACATTTGCCCAACCCCAAATCACTCCAGGCATCTGATCTGCGTCCTTTGCCAAAGTCCCAGTGTTTCATCAGCAAACACATCCAACCTGGACTTAGGCAGGTCCTGCTGAGTGAATAGTTTCAAGATGAAAAGTATAACATGGAAAAGCTTTTAATCTTTCAAATATTCTTAACTATTCATAGGACAGAGGTCAAAGTCCTCATTTTGTACACAGATGCAATTTCCAAACCATCTTTCAGATATTGTGTTTCGTGGTAGCAATGCATTATGGTACACTTTATAGTTTTAAGTCAATTCATCATTTTCAATTTAAATACTTATTTCAGCCTCACAATACACATTAAAAAAAAAAACTTCAGTAACAGTTTATGCGTATTTTTTTAGTTGTATTAAAATAAGCTATACTTTAAAATGCTGCTCTGCATATACTTAAAATCAAATAGTGTGTGTATGACAAATACCTGGAAGCATGAGAACATAAGACACTTTAACATTGTGGTTTTTGTTCCTACTCACTCGTTTCCTTCTCCACCTCCATCACAGCATACTGAACTATCTGCATTTCCCTCATGATTCCAGATTAATTTGTACCTGAAGGTTTTTTGTTGAGTTGCACTTCCTCATGAGCTTGTCTGTGTCTTCGACACTGACTCATCTTCAAAGACCCAGCATCTGGGTTCTACGCTATGCTGTATAAATTGTCTCTTGACTTGCTTTATTCAGGTCAATACAGAAGATTTGACATCTCTTGATCTGTCCACATGCTTTTTACAGACTTTATTTTTTTTAGCTGAGAGAGGTGGGGAGATAGGAAGAGAAAATACAAGCAAGGTGGGCAAGAGAGAGAAGTTGGCTCCCCACTGAGCAGAGACCCAGGACCCTGGGATCCCGGGATCATGACCTGAGATGAAGTCGGACACTCAACTGACTGAGCCACCCAGGCACTCCTGACTTGTCCACATTTTAAACTGGTCCTCTTATGTTAGTAATTGTAAGGGCCAACTTACCCAGAACAACTTCATCTCAGCTAAAGAGACATTTTGTTGTTTGTGCAGTAAAACTTAAACTGACCCTGCCCCTCCTCCAGAGGAACTTACTTAAAAGCAAGTCTAGGAAACCAGTAAAATATGGTCGACCAGTCCCTGATAACAGAGTCCAAATACAAGGACAGGTCAGGTCAGATGGAGATAACAGAGCCCAGAATACAAGGACAAGTCAGGCCAGGTGGAGACATCCAATCAGTAAAGCACACATACTATCTCCCTAACCACCAAAGAATGTAAACCCCACCCTTTGGGTGCCAAACTTGGGCTAGTTCAAGCAGGTACTATAGGGTAAATTGTATGTAATTCAACTGGCCACCCACGTGTGACCTAACATGACTATGCAACTTTCTCTGTGTGTTACAATCTCATTGGCCACCTGTATGTGGCCAGGCTCAACCACATGGCCTTTGCTCTATAAAAGCTAGTCTGTGAGGCTGGGGGTTGTCGCTCTCTCCATAAGAGATGGCCCCAACTGGTCAGTTTGATTCCCAATACTGGTGTGAAATAAAGCTTTGCTTGACCTTCACTTTGTATCAGTCTCTCTCCTTTGAAAATGGATCCCATCAGTTATCATGGTATTTGTGACACATTTTTAGAGGTACTTTTGTCAATTTTTAAAAGAGGCACAGCAGATACAGCAGTTAGGGCATTTGGATCTAGAATCAGATAGTGTGGTTTTAATTCCCAGTTCTGACATCTACTAGCCATGGGACACAGAGGAGCTACCTTACTTCCCTGGTGTTCAGTTTCATCATGTAGGTCAAAACTTGTTTCATAGACTACGTGAGTTAATACATCTAATGAGTTCACCATGTACCAAATTCACAATAAACCAGCAATATGGCTAATAACAATAATAATATTTTTAAATTTTTAAATATTTTATTAATATAACACTGCAATATGCCTAGAGATCTTATTTTACATAGGTCTTATTGAGTAATCCACAATCTGCCTACTCATCTAGCACTTAGTAGGTGCTTATTTCATGTTTATTTAAAGAATGAAATAATGGTTCCATTCACTTAACATTTAGTTACAATAAAGCAACAAATGGTCAGCTTTTCTTGTGTATTTTTTTAAAAGATTTTATTTATTTATTTGAGAGAGAGAGAGAGAGAGTGTGTGTGTGTGTGTGTGTGTGTGTGCATGAGTGTTGGGGTCCTGGGGAGAGGGAGAAGCAAACTCCTGGCTGAGCAGAGAGCCCAATGCGGGGCTTGATCCCAGGACCCTGAGATCATGGCCTGAGCTGAAGGCAGAGGCTTAACCCACTAAGCCACCCAGGCACCCCTTCTTGTGTATTTTTATATCATACCTATGTTTATGTCTAAACCTTTTGAAAAATGATATCTGAACTTGCAACTGAAGTATACCCACATTTATCTTTAAGTTCCTGAAGATAATTGAGAAGACTAATTAAATTAATTCAGCTTCAAGCTAAATCTGTGCTTAAATTTGAGATCAAGGCACTAATCTCTAAAGAGATAATACAGACACACAGAAATACAGGAACACAGAGGTGGTGTTTGATTATGTGTTTTCTGGCTAGGTATAAAGATAATATCAGATGACTGAAGAAAGGGCATGAGTTACTTTGACTAATGAAACATTTTTACTTCAATGATTCAGATGAGTCACTTAAAAATAATGATGCATGTGTCTGTGGATCAATTTTTTTTTTAGACTTTATTTATTTATTTGACAGAGATCACAGGTAGACAGAGAGGCTGGCAGAGAGAGAGGGGGAAGCAGGCTTCCTGCTGAGCAGAGAGCCCGACGTGGGGCTCGATCCCAGGACTCCGAGATCATGACCTGAGCCGAAGGCAGAGGGTTTAACCCACTGAGCCACCCAGGCGCCCCTGTGGATCAAATTTTTAAGGTTTTATTTATTTATTTGAGGGAGAGAGAGCACAGAGGGTGAGCAGGAGGGAGAAGCAGAGTCGCCACTGAGCAGAAAGCCCTATGTGGGGCTCAATCCTGGGACCCTGAGATCATGACCTGAGCGGAAGGCAGACGCTTAACTGACTGAGCTACCCAGACTCCCATCTGTGGATCAATTTTAACCTCAGTCGTTTTTGGTTTTGGTTTTTTCCACTTAACAGCACAGAAAAATATGTTTGATCAAATTCAGTTTTGTGCTTTTCTTTCCTGTTTGAGGTCTATGTCACTTGCTGAATTATATTCAAGTTGGTATACTGTTTGTTGAAATTTTCACTCTACTGACTGAGTTCAAATGGTCATAAGACACTAATAACCTGATTCCTGTTCTACAACTGACCCTGTCGCTCTGAACTAATGAAGGTAAATTATAAAACAATAAATAAATAAGAAGCAATTACCCTTGGGTGACATAAGTACTGCTTTTAATTACTTTAAAGTAAGCTTTTTAGAGCCAACACTATGAACTCATTGTTTGATAAACACACTGGAAAAATAAGAGCTCTCATTTTGGCTTTTTATAAATTTATGAGGTTACATTAATGGAAGCCTTTAGTCATACAAAGCCTGCTATAATGGAGTTGTGTCATTCTGGGGGTAACTGTATAATGATAGCAATAACTCAATGGAAATAAAATGTATTTATTCAAATTGCTTATCTTGCTGCTAGAGAACACAAGATACAATAGGAACTTTGATGAGTACATCTTAAAAATCCTGATCCTGAAGTCTATTTATTCAGTCTGTAGAAATACAACTGTATTAACAAAGTAGATGTGTACTGTATTTTAATGAAAGTAGAAGAGCTCTCATGGGATCATTCAGTTTTGGTGATATGGATCAAGGGCTATATTCACTTTGGTATTTTCCAACCCATTGCACCAAATTCCCCAGTGCTGATGCAGTATTTGCCATAGTCAAAGAAACATGATCAAATAAGCAACCCACTGAGAATATTGCTTACCATATTTTGAGAGGGAGAGAGAGGTGGAAGGAAGGACAGAGAGAGGGAGAGAGAGAGAATCTTAAGCAGGTTCCATGTACCTAGCATGCTTAGCATGGACCACAATGCAGGGCATGATCTCAAAACCCTGAGACCATAAACTGAACCAAAATCAAGAGTCAGACTTTTAACCAACTGAGCCACCTAGACACCCCACTTACCATCTTTTTTAAGGGTGACTAGTATTTCATTCCGTGTGTGTGTGTGTGTGTGTGTGTGTGTGTGTGTGTGTTATATAACATTTTCTTTGTCCATTCACTTGTCAGTAAATATTTCTAAAATAATCAATTTCACAAAATCCAAGATTGAAATGGTGGTTACCAAGGCCTGGGGTAAGGGAGAAATGGACAGTTATTAAATAGGCATAAAGTTTTAGCTAAGTATTGTTGTACAGCATTGTAGCTATAGTCAGTATAATGTATTGTTTGTTTCAAATTTGTTGAAGAGGATAGATTTCACATGTTAACATATGTTCTTACCACAATAAAATAAAAGGGACAAGAATGTCACTCACCAGGTGCACTTCCCTAGAGACCATAGTTTTGACTGCAGATCCATCTGACAGCTATCAGGTTTTCCCAAAGAGTGTTCTTTGAAACCCTACTCCAGGGTTTACTCCTGGGTGGAAATCGGTATAGATATAATTTGCTTGAAAATAACTTAACCTTTTTATCCTTTGGCAATCTAGTGCACATTAGTAAGTTAATGATTTTATAAAGCTCTGTATTTATCTTTTCATTTCTTATTCAATACATATTAACAGGTGTTAACGAGCCAGTAATGGAACCTTGAATAAAACAGGAATGGTTCTCTCCTTTACAGATTCTTTTTTTAATTGAAGGGGGAAAATGAACAAATAATATATTCAAGTGGCAATAGTGGTGTGTTCAAAATTAAGAATTGAGAAAGGAGGGGTGCCTGGTGGCTCAGTCATTTAGCACCTTCCTTCAGCTAGGGTCATGATCCTGATGTCCTGGGATCGAGCCCCACATTAGGCTCCCTGCTCAGCGGGGAGTCTGCTTTCCCTCTAACTCCCTTGTGCTTGTCTTCCCTCTCTTGCTATCTCTCTCCATCATAAATAGATAAAATCTTTCAAAAAAAGAATTGAAAAGGAACAAAAAATACTTTGGAATACTATTTTGTAAAGGTTGATTAGGAAAGAATCTAAGAAAAGGAGACAACTGAGAAATCTGCAGGCCGTGAAGAAGCAAGTCACACATTTATTAGGAAATGAGCATCTCAAGCAAGGAAAGGAGTACAAAGGTCTTGTGACAGGAAACTACTTAGAATGCTTATGAAATGAGTCAGCCAGTCAGCCAGGAGTGGTGTGAATAAGAGATGAACTCAGAAATTTAGCAGAGATCACATATGCCACAGCAGGAATTTGGCTTCTATTGAGGGCATCTGAACATGTGAATGCCATGATTTCATTTTCATTTTCAAAGGATATTCTTGCTGAAGAGTGGAGAATAGATTTTAGCAGAGCAAAGGTGGAAACCAAAAGATCAATTAAAAAAAAAAACTGCAATAATCTAATAAAATATAATGATGGCTAGAGACTGGGCAGTGCTGACTGATGTGGTGGGATTCTGTACATATAAAATTTGTAGACATAGCCAATAAAACATCATTGATAGGTTGATTAGGATGAGATGCACAAGAAATATTCATTGGCCTGAGAAGTGGGAAAAATAATGAATTGCCAATTGCAAAGATGAGGAAGACAATGGAAAGGGAAAAAGATATTTATTTTGTGAAGCATCATATGTTCTTTTTGGAAAATATAAAATCAAAGCTACTTATCATATACATAAGTGAGGATGTTGCAGTGTTATTGGATATAGCAATCTGAAGATCAGGCTATGTAAAGATGAACACTGATCAAATGAAGAGTGAAAATAGACGGTGAAAGGAAGTCTAATAATTGAACTCAGAGATGAGGAGGGGCTTGTAAAGGATATTAAGGTGTAAGAGCCACAGATACTGAACTTGAAGTGAAAGAAAATGGCATCCTGGAACTCAAGGGAAGAAAATGATTCAAGAATTATGTTTCATCTATGTCAGCTGATCTCAGTGAAGAGCTCAAATTGGATATGGAGAAGAATTGTTAAAGGATTTGGCAACAGGAGTATTTTCAAAGACTTTGGCAAAAGCCTTTTGGGGAAGGTTAATGTTTGGAAGCATGATGAGAGAGGGCTTAAGAGATAGCGGGAAGACAAGAACTGGAGAATGTGAGTAAAAACAACTTTCATTTAAAGCAATGAGTTTGAGATTGTGAATAAGCGATTGTGGTTACTGAGAGCAAAGTGGACTGTTGGCTTGGAAATGGATAGATTTAATGTACTCCATCACCGGCGTGCTTGTGTGGCTCAGTGGGTTAAGCCTCTGCCTTCAGCTCAGGTCATGATCTCAGGGTCCTGGGATTGAGCCTGGCATTGGGCTCTCTGCTCAGCAAGGAGCCTGCTTCCTCCTCTCTCTCTGCCTGTCTCTCTGCCTACTTATGATCTTTCTCTCTGTGAAATAAATAAATAAATAAAAATCTTTAAAGAAAATAAATAAAGTAATCCATCACCATGTACTACACTGAATAAGTGTACTGTTTACTGTTACAACATTCTGGTTTTATTGCCTGGATTCTACTTGCATATATCACACATACAGTAAAAATTTCTAACACGTAAGGTTATGAGATAATTGCACTAATTAATAACTTGTTTTACACTAGCATATTTTGGAAATTATATTATCTGAATTGACTAGGTAACTGAGAAAAATCATGTATGTATTTATTTTTAATAAATAATAAGGCCACTTTATTTCAATGGACTATAACGTATTGCATAAGCTTTGAGATTATTTATCAAGTGTATAGCCCTAAGTAAATATAGCAACTCTGAATTTCCAGCACTTATTCACTGCTCAAAGCAATCTTTTTTTTCTTGAAGGTTCTCCTTATCTTCTTGCTGTCAGTTACACCTGGCCATCTCCTATTAACACTGATTTCCCCCAATGACCTCTCCAAAGCAATCTGTTTATTCTACCACTCTCTACTTATGTGAGGTCTTCAGATGGTGAACCTCTCCTCCTTGTCCACTAATGCTGGTCTCTCCCTTCTACCTCCTCCAAAAGCTCAAGCCATGTGAGATATAGACACTCAGAGCATTCCACTCAGGGTTCTTTGTTGCTATTACTGCTCAACGTCCAGGTTGCTTTTTTCATCACTTAACTCAACTGTCTTCCCCCTCACTACCCTAGCTGTTGGCTGTTTCAGAATCCAAATGGTACACACAACACTGATCTCTCCTATCCTTCACTCTTTATTTAGCTCTAGCAATATTGCTTTGCTTTTTGTTTGTTTTATTTAGTTTTCTTTTGCTTTACTTTGGTTCCACCTTAGCCACCACTAGAACTTATCATGAAAAACAATCCATTTTCAAACACTTCAGTCTGTTCATTAACTCCACTCTTAGCTCACTTATCATAGTTTCCTTTCACCAAGAATTCTTCAACTTATCAAGATTTACGTTTCATTTTCTTACTCCTACTAATTATGTTTTATCTCACTCATATGATCACTTTCTTCCAAATCCATGTGAATTTATGTTTCCACTCTTCAATTGTCCTTTGAAGTTCCCTTATTTACCCATCACTTTTCCAAATCACTTACCTTACAAAACTCCAATTCTGGTTTTACTCAAGTACCACTTTATCATTTTCCTGAACCAATGCAGTTGAGTATTATGGGAGAAATATGACACAACGAGGATGGCTGGACTCACTTCAAATTTGTGGTTACAAATCTCAGACACTACCTCAACAGTGTCCATCAATACTTCCATTCTTCCCTGGTAAAATCAATCGCTCCCTTGCCAAGATTACATATTCATAATTTCTTCTGGAGTCAAACTGTTACTTCCTTTCACTCACTCTCATATGGCAACCCCATCATAGAAATCATAAGAAAATTGATGTGATTTTATGAGAAGTATTTTATCAACATACTATCAGTTTAATCAAGCCAGTTAAATTTGTGCTAGCTAAAATAATATGCTCAATTAGCATTAAAATGGAAGATATATCCCATCTCTACAAGAAAAATCTAAGTCCCTCCCCATAGTATCTACCTTTTATTCCCTCTCCTCTTGCTTTGTTAATGACCTTTAGGCAACCATATCTCTTTTCTCTATACCACTAGTATGTCTTTTTAAAGAATGAATCCTATGGTCCTGTAAATATGAATTAATTTTATCCATCAGAGGAATAAAATACACAAATGATGGCAATAAAAATAAAAGAGTAAGTCTTTTGACTCCCACACTCCATACAAATGCTGCCCCATTTTCCTCAGCTGCTCTAAAAAGAAACTGATCAAAATACAGAGTACCCAAAGATAGCTCTCCTACAGAGTGTTCCCAAAGTCTCCAAACACTGGAAATAGAACATACCTTTTATATTCTTTTCAAGTAAACAATTGAACTTCTGGTATTAGATTTAGAAGCAGCATGATTGAAAAGACCTCTAAAGGTTAAAAGAGTGAAAAGATTACTGGAAAATGTAACTTACATTTTATTTTATTTATTTTATTATTTTATTTTATCTTTAAAATATTTATTTATTTTAAAGAGAGAGAGAAATAGCGAGAGAGAGAGAGAGAGAGAGAGAGAGAGAGAAAGCACAAATAGGGGGAGTAGAGGGAGAAGGAGAAGCAGGCTCCCCACTGAGCAGGAAACAAGATGTGGGGTGAGGTTTGATCCCAGGGGCTTGATCCCAGGACCCCGGAATTATGACTTAAGCCAAAGGCAGACGCTTAACTGGCTGAGCCACCCAGGCATCCCAACAAACATCTTAAAAATAATTTTACTCCATGCTTTCCACCTTTCAGGATCACCTATAGTAGTCTAAACTCATTCATTTGTTTCCACTTATTCACCCCCATTCTCTTCTATTTGAGTATTTGCTCTACTTCACCACTGTGCTGTTTTTGTTAAAGTCATCAAAACTTATGATGAATTTTCTGATTTTCTCTTACCTCGCCTCCTGATAACTTTATTTATGATATACTAGCCATTCTTCCTTGTTAGTACTTACAATTCTTTGTTTCAGGGAAATGTCAATTTCTAGAATTTCCCGTGACTTCACTGTCCACTCCTTCTTCTTCTTCTTCTTCTTTTTTTAATTAACATATAATGTATTATTTGTCCCAGGGGTACAGGTCTGTAAATCATCAGTCTTACAGAATTCACAGCACTCACCATAGCACATACCCTCCCCAATGTCCATCACCCAGCTACCCTATTCCTAGCTCCCCACCCCCCAGCAACCCTCAGTTTGTTTCATGAAATTAAGAGTCTCTTATCATTTTTCTCCCTCCCCTTTCTCATCTTGTTTCATTTTTCTCTCCCTTCCCTCCACAACCCCCACCTTGCCTCTCAAATTCTTCATATCAGAGATATCATTTGATAATTGTCTTTCTCTGACTGACTTATTTTGTTTAACATAATTCCCTCTAGTTCCATCCATGTCATTGTAAATGACAAGATTTCATTTGGGGTTTTGATGGCTGCATAGTATTCCATTGTAAATATATACCACATCTTCTTTATCCATACATCTGTTGATGGACATCTAGGTTCTTTCCATAGTTTGGCTATTGTTGTCCACTACTTTTTAGTCTTATATACAAGTTTCTTCTTTTCTAAAAATCAGTGTGTTCTGGGGACCTTGCTTGAGCACCCTTCTATTTTCACTCTCTGCTCTCAACCTATGTATTCTCTTTCTTTTCTACGTGTTTGATATTGTTATCTTCCAGATATCCACTCCTGACCTAGACATCTTCTATGATCTACCTCTATTTTGGTGTTTGCAATTGGCCATCATAATAGGGATAGATCCTAGCTCCCTAAAAACCTTTCTTATCTTAGTCTATGCTATAAGTCTTCTCACCTGTGTCAGTCAGAAACCTATAAATTATCTTGAACTCCTCTTTTTCCTTCACACACTATATCTAATCCATTGGTAAATTTTTGATTTCACTGCAAAAATGTATCCTGAAGATGAATATCAAGAATATTCCAAAGACAGATGACATATCCTCTCTTTTTATAGATGCCTCTACAACCACCATCATCAGGCCTCACCAGGACTATTTCAAACTCTAACTGGTCTCACAGTTTTCGTTTTTGTCCCACTATAACATATCCAGTATTGAGTAGTGAGTGTGATTATTCTCAGGTACAAATGAGCTGACATCAAGTTCCTATAATGGCTCATAACATATTAACATATTATAATGTACTATAACATATTAACAACAGAACTGATCATTTATATCAAGGCCTAGACAGTCCTGCAACATCTGTTCTAAGTTTCTTCACTCTTTCCTTTATTGTCTTTACTACATTTTCTTATTTATTTATTACCTTAAACATTCCAAGTTTATTTCTGGGTTAGGTTTCCACCTTTGTTAGTCCATAAGCTTTGAATGTTCTTTCCCTGATCTTATGAATGTTTTCATCTTCTCATCATTTTGACTTTTTCCCCTAGTGTCAGTTCCTCAGAAAGCTCTTTCCTAAAGATTGAGGGGTATCCTCTGAGGCTCTTTGGAGCTTTCTGGGGAGTGACATCTTCTCTCTAGTACTCTGTCCCACCAGTGATAACTGCCCTAACCTCCTCAGCCCCATATGTTTCCTTAATCCAGTGAGAACACTCGACTCTATTTGAGTTTCTCCTCCCTGGACTGCATCATGCAAACTCCCTCCAAGCCATACACATGGGAACAATAGTGTTTACCTGGCCTGACGACCAATAGTGATTACCTGGCCTATCTAATTTCAAAGAATGTAGTTCTGCACTGCCTATGCCCCCTGTCATTTTTTGTTTTCTAAATTTGCCTAGTTTTCTATCTATTTAAATCTGTAGGGTAAATCTGGTTCCTATTACTTCAGAAACCTCCTGATGGCTTTAGGCACATGTTTTTTTTTTTGTTTTTGAGGTTTTTTTGTTTTGTTTTTTTTTCATGATTTTATTTATTTATTTGATAGAAGACACAGTGAGAGAGGGAACATAAGCAGAGGGAGAGGGAGAGGGAGAAGCAGGCTTCCTGCTGAGCAGGGAACCCTATGTGGGTCTCCATCCCAGGACCCTGGGATCATGACCGGAGCTGCAGGCAGACACTTAATGATTGAGACACACAGGCTCCCCTAGACACATGTGCTTAAGGACTTGGTATGCCACTCAGTTTCTTACTAGAAGAATTATAAGAAAAAGAACTTAATAGGCATGGGATTTATATGTTTTGAGGTATATTAGCTATTTCACATAATTGTTATAGATTTATATTATTCTATTATTCCTATATTATGTTAAACTTTCCTGTTCTTACAGCTTGATGTATGATTAATTGAAACTTTAACATCTATTTAATAGGAAATAAACAACACCTAATTATGTGACTTATCAACTTTCTTCTTAGACAGATGGAAAGACTTGGCCTAGGCTGAGATTCCTTCATCTTTCTTTGCTTTTTTGTTTCTCACACTTTTTCTGTTAACATGGGAAATTATCAAGTGCTATGATCTTAAAATCCTGTCCTGAAGGTGAAAGAAAAAGTTCTGTTTTTTAAAATGTAGAAACCTATCTGTAAAAAAAAAAAACAACTTTTTTTTTATTAAGGAAGAAACTTAATTTTCCAAGTACGTACATGTATGTGTGTTTATGTGTGTCATATAATTATTTTGTATTTATTTAAAGAAAATAGAAAGTAATTTTATTTTTCTAACCTGACAATTTTAATTACCATCTCTCTTTTATCATAGAATTTGATGAAAACTGGGGTGTGTGGGTGGCTCAGTTGGTTAAGTGTCTGCCTTCAGTTCAGGTCATGATCTCCAGGTCCTGGGATTGAGCCCCATTGCTGGGCTCCCTGCTGAGCAGGGAGGCCTCTTATCCCTCTCCCTCTGTGTGCTGCTCCCCTTGCTTGTGCTCTCTCTCTCTCTTTCTAATAAATAAATAAAATCTCGATAAAAAAAGAACTTGATGAAAACTAACCCTTTCAACTTAAAATAAATTGAGTTGCTATTTTGTCCTAATAGTCATTATCTTCAAAATACATTTATAATGAGGTTGCAAATGTGGCTTTATATATTTGTTTAACTAAATATATATTATATTAATATCCATGTATGTTAATATACACATATTTTCCTAATAATAAATTTCCATGTCTGTGGGTTTGTTCATATATAATGGGCAAGTCTATAAGCATAGTTTCTTTCCATTTAAAATATTTGTGTACATTTTGATAAAAATCTGATTTATATGCTAATTATAAAAATATGCTTTTTTCTATTTTTTGAACTTTATACAAAAACCATATTTATTTCCATCTTTAGATAGGTTGACAACTTATAATCAACTGTAGATTAAAACAATTTCTTACCATAATCTTTTTTTTTTTTTTTAAGATTTTATTTTATTTATTTAACAGAGACCACAAGTAGGCAGAGAGGGAGGGAAGCAGGCTCCCCACTGAGCAGAGAGCCCGATGTGGGGCTTGATCCCAGGACCCTGGGATCATGACCTGAGTTGAAGGCAGAAGCTTTAACCCACTGAGCCACCCAGGTGCCCCTTACCATAATCTTTTATTTAGCAGTGCACAATTATTACGGTTATCTATGCTAGAAAATAAATTAGATTCTTGGATGGTGATAGTTTGAATAAAAAAGCACATCAATGTCCCAAAGGTGAACTAAGACACATTGAAATATGGTACATTGGAATAGGTGATGGTGTGTTAGATGTAGACAGTGAATGGCCTTTTCTTCTTCTGAAATATAAATAGATTCCAATATAAGAAAGGGTTCTCCTAAAATGAAGCAAGGAAAGAAATAGCTATAAGTTATTCCTATGGTTCAGGAGGGAGGTCAGTTCTCAAAAGAAGCATGGAAGTAACAGTCAAAACCATGTCCAGATTCCTGCTCTCCTAGGTTCCTTCCCCCACACTGATAACAGAGAATAGGTAAGCAAGCACAGGTGTGTAGGCATTGGCTGTTAGATGCCTTAGTGATTGCAGGAATAGAATTAAGGTTGTTTAATATTTCTACAATTAAGGGAGAAGTACAGGTAAGCAATGTAATAGAATGATTCTGGATAGGAAGAAGGATGCACATTTTAATAAACCAGGTTTCTTGAATATGCTAAGTCAAGTGGTGAAAAAACTTGACTTACTATAACAATGCTTTCATCTTTAAAGAGTCTACACTTTGGTTATCATAATTATTATCTCTTTCAGCAACAGAAAGAATAAATTAACATTTTAAGGCTACAGCTGCACTGATCAAAATAATTTTTTTTGATTTTACAACTCAATCTTCTGTTTTTTAATTGATCAAACATCCATCCAACTATAGAATTTTTAAACAATATTAAGTAACTTTTTAAAGAGGTGCTTGCAGTTTCTTGACTTTTTAAGATTTATACTTAATTTTTTATTAAAAATTAAAAGTTGAGCTAATCTTAACAATGAGGTATAAAACAATTTTTAAAACTTTAAAGAAGGCATTGAAATAAAACTTATAAAAAACCTCATTGTGATTACTAATAAAATGTTTCTGTAGTAACCAATCAATCAGTCAATCAATCCCTCAGTAAACAACACCATGCTGCATAAATAACAGAGCTAGTTCTTATTATCTGGTTTACTGCCCAAAAGTAAGCATTTGAGCCAGCCTTTATTCAGCCTGTTCTGTTCAGCCTAGTCTCTGCTTGTCTCCCTTTGTCATCTTGTGGCTTAGGGGTCTCTGGGGATTTATTTGTGTAAGTATGTGGCAGGGGGAGGGCTCTGTGTAAAGTGTCTTCAGATCCTGGGTTTTGACACCTTAATTGTCTTTATCTTTTCATTACCATTCTGTCTAGACAGTCTCTCCAGAATGGTGCTCTATTACCCAGATGGCTGTTCTGTCTCATAGTCTCTCTTGTTCCCAGGACCCTGAGTGCCACCACGGTCCATCACTTCCCCTTTAATAGAGTCTTGGAATGAGGGGTGTCCTCCTGTGGAAAGATGGGAAGAGCCTCCTGGTGCAGTTGAAGGCCTCTGGTAGCTGTTGGGTCTTGATCTTGCAGCTCAGTTGCAGTGTCAGGGCCGGGAATGTCTGTGGCTGCAGAGGCTCCTCTCCAGGCCTGAGCATGACCAGGCCGCTGGAGCTGCTTGGGCCTCTGGAGTCCTCCATCCAGTGATTCTAAAGATGGAAGATAAGATAGTGTTTCTAGAGGGAACAAATTTGCATTAAGTCACAAACCTTCCAGGACACAAAAGTAAAAAATCTAGGGTCAGAGGCCATAGGAGAATTCACAAAGTATTTCGAGTCTATGGGTAACGTAACATTGTAAGCATCTGTTCCACTCAGGTGACCCCCTTCACTGCTTTCTCCCATCTTTGGGGTGCTTTCCTGGAAAGCCCTGTGTGCCTTCCTACATTGCTTAACATGACCTGCTGGCAGACCACAGTTGACTGGAACAGCGGCAAGCCCCTGCGTGAGCTGGAAGACTTTCCCAGGAAAATGACCTTATGACCATTTTATGGCACCATTGTTCTCTAAGACTATACCTGCAAGATGTGATTTTGGGAGCATGGGTGAGGACTTAACTTCAGTCCTCATGGGGACTAAATGGGAGAGAAATTCCTTCTGCCAGGAAGGGAAGGTGGTGCTGAAGTCCGTAGATGAGAAGATAGAAGACAAAGAGGAAGACTTTAGAAGTTTGTAAATAACTATGGAAACCTAGAGCCTCTATCATCCCACTGCTCCTTAGGTTTTGACCTATTATAGCTTCAAGCCTTTTAACACTTCTTCGAAAATTTCCCTCAAAAAGTCTTTCATAGTGTATTCTTCCAGTGCATAAATATCCAAATCCTAAAATCCAAGCTTGTTCATTACGAGTTCTCTAATCACATTTTAAGTTCTTCCTGTGGCTCCAATATATGTCTTTCTGTGTACTCCATTAGATAACTCTATACCCTTAAATTATCCTTTACTCCTTAAATTAGCTCAGGGTGATTTTTTTGGGTCTGCATTTATATATTATGTTACAAACAAATACAGCCTATATTTGCATAAACATATGCCTATAAATGTATGTATATAAATATCAACATATATAACTATGTGTATGTATAACTTTATAACTTATCAAGGAGTTTTGATTAATCATAATTCACAGGTCTACATTATGACTGTCTATATGCTGAAGTATATGTTTATTTAGAACACAGTTGGACTTAATAGTGACAGAATTATTTAGTCCATCATTATTACTCATTTTTTGAAAATGGGTGGGATTTTTTTTTAATTTTTTTATTTTTTTAAAGATTTTATTTATTTATTTGACAGACAGAGATCACAAGTAGGCAGAGAAGCAGGCAGAGAAAGAGGAGGAAGCAGGCTCCTTGTTGAGCAGGGAGCCCAGTGTGGGGCTCGATCCCAGGACCGTGAGATCATGACCTGAGCCGAAGACAGAGGCTTTAAACCACTGAGCCACCCAGGTGCCCTGGGTGGAACTTTTAAATGGTAGTATCCCAATCACAGGCATAAAAACTTGTTCCACAGAATGTTGTCACTTTTCAGCATCATGATGATTTAGAAGAGGTAGTAAAGAAGACCTATTTTCTAGTTATAAAATAGTTTATTTTCAAGGTGGTTACTACAAAAAAAAAATGCATCTTTATTTTCCAAGGTTAAAAACCCATATATATTTAGGATTCAAATGAATCAGAGTAATTCCAAACATCCTCAGTATAGCTCAAGGAAAAGGATTTCTATTGATTCTTGACTGGTGTTTCTATATTGCCTGTGTGGCGATGGTGACTCCTGGCAGATTGCATACTCATCAACCAAATATACCCATGCTGCTGAGGGAATCCCGCCATTTCTCAGGGAAATCGCAAGGTGCTATGTCCATAAAGCTCTTATTTCTGGAAACATCCCTGCAGTTACGCTCTTCACTTAGTAAGAATCAGGGACCAGGTAGAGATTAGGAGAAGTGCATGGACGGAAGGCACAACTTTAGGATAATGGCAGGAAACTGTGAGGAAATTAGAGCAATCTATCCTTCTTGCCATTATAATGGTGTTTGCGAAAGCAAGTGGACTCTGATCCTATTCTGCTGTGACCACACTGAAGTCATTGTGGTAAGTTGCCTCTGATATGAGCACAGTAACATACTGAGTTTCAGTCATTGAGTGCCCACCTTGAGGTGGGCTACTTCAACCTTGGGGGGAGGACAGAGATGGCATGCATGTGTTTTTTGTTTTGTTTTGTTTTGTTTTTTGTTTTCCATTTATTTCCTTATGTGGCATTTTGATACTTTGTGTTTCAGCAAACGTACTTCTTCTTACCTTACTCCTACCGTAACTGTGAGAGAAGGCGTTTAATAATTACACCTTGCCTTCCTGTGCTGAAACTGTCTGGGAGCTCACTTTAGGTTTTATTTATTTATTTGACAGAGACAGAGATCACAAGTAGGCAGAGAGGCAGGCAGAGAGAGAGGAGGAAGTAGGCTCCTTACTGAGCAGAGAGCCCGATGTGGGGCTAGATCCTAGGACCCTGAGATCATTACCTGAGCTGAAGACAGAGGCTTAACCCACTGAGCCACCGAGGAACCCCTGGGAGCTCACTTCTAATACACCTCTTCTTTTACATTAAATTCCCCCAAAGAGGTTTTGCTACAATACAAAGTAAAAATGTATGTGAATTCCATTTAATAATTCTGCATTTAAAATTTTCATTGTTATTCATAAGTGAAATGTGGTCTTTAATTTTAATATACTGTGTCACCTTTTTCAGGTCTTGGAATCACTTTATTATCTTCTTAAAAAAATATTTCAGAAGTTTTCCTGATTTTTCTATTCTTGGTAATTGTTTAAAATAATCTATTTCTTAAAGGCTTAAAAGTCCTTTTGAATCTACTAGGAAACCTGGAAAATTTTTGTGAGGGGTCCTTTTTGCCTAGTCTCTGTTTCTTTTTATATGGAAATTAGTTGTTTTCTAACTCCACTAAGTTCAGTCACTCCTCTTATGGTTGTGCCCATAAGATACTTTTAATGTACCACTTTTATGTACTTTATTTTCTACTAAAATTACCAATTTGATTCAGATTTTATTTTTTTTATTTATTATGTTCAACTAGCCAGTATAGAGTACATCATTAGGTTTTGGTGTAGTGTTCAGATTTCCAAATAAATTTGCTTACAAATGTATTTTTTTAAAATTTCTTTTAGTTTCTTATTTGGATATTTGTATTTTCTACTTTTTAAAAATTAAATTATTTTTAAACATTTTATTTTTTTAAGATTTTTGTTTATTCATTTATTTGAGAGAAAGAGACATGCGCGCATGCACAGGCAGGAGCTGGGGAGAGGAGAAGCAGGAGAAGAAACAGGTTCCCCACTGAGCAGGGAGCCCCATGCCAGATCCCAGGACCCTGAGATCATGAGCTGAGCTGAAGGCATCTGCTTAACCAACTGAGACATCCTAAAAATTATTTAATGGCATGATTTTTTTTTATTGTTAAAAGCACAATTTATTTTTTACTTTTTCTTTGCTAACTCAATAAATTTGACTCTTATCTTTAATTATCTCATCTGTTTCAGTTTTTTTAGGTTTTTTTTTTTTTTAATCTTTCTGTATGCAATTGTCTACTTCATTTGTTATTTTTCTTGATAAAGGTGTTTAATGCTATCAACTTTCTCTAAGCACTGCTTTGGTTATATTTTGAAGAGTTTACTATATTATGATATTATTCTAAATTTATAATAATTCTTTCAATTTCAATTCACATTTCACCTTTGATCCAACATATTTTTAAATAAAATTTTGTGGTTGTTTGGGTTTTGTTTCCTGGAGAAAGATACTTTTTGTTTTTTTATATTGTTACCAATTTCCAACAGTACATTGTGGCCAAATTAACATTTGTGTGTAATTACTGGTTTAGTTTTTGAGTTAAGTTTGTCTGTATTTTAATATGTAATTAATTTATTGCCTCCTTGACCTGCCAGAATAAGACAAGCATGTTAAAGCCTCATATTATATATTTCCCCTTCTGTGTCTTTTTGATTCTGAGGTTGGTAAGATCTCGGTTAGTCGCAGGAATTTCAAGAAGAAATGTGTGACTAAAGCCCAGTTTGAATAACAAATTATATGGCTGAACTGTTCCCCTGGAAAGCCACACTTCAGGGTAGGAGCCAAGGAGCTGAAGTTTACTGCTAAATTTGGGTATGGGTGTCATGCCTGGTTTTGAGAGATAATCATTTTCAGTGTGATGCGGATGGTTTAAAATATACATTAAGAATAGCTTAGTAGAAAGATGTTACATATCCCATCTGAGGAATTTATTACAGAGCAAAAATCCATTTTTAGAAAATGAAAAATTATTAAATCAAATAAGAGGTATGCTTTTTTGAGTGCAAAACAGAGTTTTTGCAATAAAATTCATATTTAAGTAGCTTGTTTTCTTTAGTTACTCATTTTATATTTCTTTTAAGAGTTCACTTTACTTTAGGGCAACAATAATAATGATAGCTAACGCTCTGCAGTCTTCTCATATGCCAGATACTTTTCTAAGTGATGCACATGTATTAATTCATTTAATCCTTAAAATCTTTTGAGGCAATACAATTTAAATAAATTATTATCTTTTTAATAAATGAGATTCCAGTATTAATGAACAGATATGTATAATATTTAATGCACCTTACTAGCATAAATTAATAAACTTTGAGTTATAAAAATTAGGCTTTTGTATATATTTCTTTCTGAATATATTTCCTATTTCTTTATGTTTTAAGCCATTAATTTATTTTTACTCTATAATTTAACCCAACATGAAATGATATACATGATAAGATCTATGCTTTAAATTTGTCACACATCTCATTATTTATACACTAACTTTCATCATATGAGTGAAGGGTTGAGTTAATTACACTGTATTCATGCCGCACATATCTTTGAACTATTATATGATGAAGGGTATGAATGTTATCATTTCTTTAGGGAAAATATGTAAATATATACTGTTGTCTATGCTATGTAAATACAATGTTTTTTCTTTTGCAAAAATCTTTTTTTGGATGAGGTAGGAAAGAAAAGTTTGTTGGAGCAGTTAGTTGCCACAAACCATGTACCGGAAGTCCTACTAATTTGCTTTAGCAGGGACACTATATCTGAACACCTGACACTGTGGTTAAAATTTGTCCTGACACTTGAATAAACTTGCAATAGTCTGTGGTCATCTCCTAAGCTCTAACTAGATTCAGCAGGGCACTTTCTGATTGGGGGAAGGGGATGTCTTGGGCTGGTGGTGGTACATGATGATGTTTTAGAGCTCTTGGCAAAAATTCAATTCATACTGATAATGTCCTTCCCTGAGAAAATGACTAAAGTACCTTAGGGTAAGACCTGGAGAACAATTACCAATTTATTTGACATAATGTTTGGGGGCTTTTCTCCATACATATATGGCCACTGTGCATTGGTTTCTGGATCTGAAAACCGTCTTGAGTTTTAAAAACTCCACATGAGTTTATGGATTTTATTGGGGTGACTGGTCTTTGCCTCCCAGACATCCACCACTGATTTCTTCTGCTATCACAACCTGAGTGTTAACATCACTTTATACCTATTTCTTTTGTACTTCAGGATGTTGTATCCTATTAACTGTCTTCGTAAAACTACATATCAGGCCACTTGAAGGCCATGCTGGACTTGGTAGCCTTTGTAGTAATTGTGCCCCTGGTGTCTCATGGTTAAGTGTTAACTCTTGTTTTGGGATTCTCTCTCCATAGTTATCAGAATACTAAGTTCTTCAACAATATTTTATCTTACCCTCATGGCTGGCTATAGAAGAACTACAACTGAATTGTTTTATGATATCCTCTCAACTGTATTTCTCATGGACTTGGCAAATGGTATGCTGTGGACTTCTCATGAAACATAATCATCTACTGGATGTTCTGGATGTGGACAGCTTATCTTCACTACCATGCCCATACTGTCAAGCCTTTAAATCCCCTTCCACCTTCTTCTGTGGGAATTTCGGCATTTCAGTTTTGCTCAGTATGCTCATTGCTTTTTCAAATCTTTCAGCAGCAATTGTATTAGGAAAGTGGTACCATCCTTGGAGCCTTTGCCAAGGCTTTTGATCTAGTATTTTAAAAGAATGATCTTAAATTGATAAACACCTCTCTATCCAATTTTCTGATCTAGCCTTCTTGGTCACCCTCAAGATCCATTGCCAAGTGTATGTCTCCATTCTGTGGCATGAAAGAGACTTGTGACATTTATTTATTTATTTATTTATTTATTTATTTTCTGACCTTTACTAATCCCTCCTAAAGTTCTACTTTTACATGACGGTTATATGTTCATCTGATTGGAGATTTTCATTTCATTCATACTTAACTCTCAAAATGTAGTTTAAAATCAGGATACAACTCAAAGCAAAATGACTTGACCAGATATTATGGATCGAAATGTGCACCTTAAAATCATAGGCTGAAGACCTTAGCTACCGGTACACTGGAACATGAATATATTTGGAGCTAGAATCTTAAAGAGATAATTAAGTAAAAATGAGGTCTTTAGGGTTGGCTCTCATCAGATATGACTCTTGTCTTTATAAGAAGTTGATATTTGGATACTGACAGGTACAGAGGGAAGACCAGGTGAGGACACCATCTACACAATGAGAAGAGGCTTCAGAAGAAACCAAACTTGCCAACACCTAGATCAGAGACTTCTAGCCTCCAGAACTATGAAGAAATCAATTTACATTGTTTAAGCCACCCAGTCTTGGGTGTTTAATTTTGGTAAACTTAGAACACTATAGACCAGGAATGAAATATCCTAATTTTGTTAGAATCTATTTCAATTTATTGAACATGTAATTGGTTTTTTCTTTTGTTTTTGAGCTAGAAGATACATTTGCTCCAACCCTCTCTCCTTGTTTGACTTAAGTGACAGTTTGGAGAAGTACATCAAAATACTGATTCTTTTCTTGGAACCTGAAGTAAACTTTTTTTTTTTTTTAACATTATCTTACCATTGTATCGTGAAAGATGGCCTTTTAAAGTATGAAGGAAAGAAGAGAGAAATAGGTTCATGTAAAGAAAATAGTATGGAAAATATGAAATTTATATTGATGTGAATTACTAGTTAACAGTTTATCAGCACCGTACAACTTAAAGCAAGGGTACACACAAAGATGCAAGTAAACTTTACTGAACTCTGAAGATTTAAAGAGATTGTACATTAACTGGACTTTAATCTATGAAATCTTAATATTGATATATAATGTGTGTCTCTCTGTATGTGTGTGTATCTCAGAATCATAATATTGTTCTGTAGTCATAATGTACTAAGGGAAATCAAATTAAGGTTTTACTTAAATGTGGGATCCTGAAAATATGCTGGAGAGATAGGAACTTTAGAGATTACCTCTTCTCTAAAAAGTTTTTAAAAAATTGTTTTATAGTTAGAATATATACCCCAGCTATGCCATCTTCATGTTTTCTTTTCTTTTATCTTTAAGATTTAATTTATTTGTTTGACAGAGAAAGTGAGAGAGCACTAGTAAGGGGAGCAGCAGAGGGAGAGGGAGAAGCAGGATTCCTGCTGAGCTGGGAGCTTGACGCAGGGCTCAATCCCAGGACCCCAGGATCATGACCTGAGCTGAAGGCAGGTGCTTAACTGACTAAGCTACCCAGGCATCCTTTCTTTATCTTTTCTAACCTCATTTTAGAGTCTCATTTAGAATAAAACTCTTCATTTTGCTTGTGAAACATGAACACAATCATTTAAACATCTGAGCCTAGCACACATTGGCTTCCTATAAAAACTTGATCATGTGAGAAGTAGCTCAATCACAAAACAGAACTTGTTCTTTAAAGTTAACTTTTATAACTCTTGAATTATAGGGCTCTACTTGAAACCTCTCTTCATAGTGCCTATCATGAATGGGACATCTCTCCTATTTGCAGTGACAGAATCTTCTTAATGTCGCAAAGTTCCTTTTATTTTTTTTTTTTTTTGTTACTCTTGTTACTCTTTGTAGGTTACTCTGTTACTCTTTGAGGTTCCTCTTGGATATCTGCCCCCAAATTTTGTGTATACTACACAGACTGCATATCAATTTACAGTATCAAAAATATAGCTTCAAAATTTGATGAAAATCAACCTAGTTTTTAGGTATGACTATAATAAATGAAAAAGCCTAATTTTATTTGTAGATATTTCCACTTTCAAAATTTACCATAAAACTTCATTCTAAGTAGACCATTAGATGATCAGAATCCACATTAGAAGTGACTCTGCGTTGTTTATTTTGTTATCTGCATAATTTATTAGATAACAGGGATAGAACAACCATCAGGATATGTATCCATCCATAAGCAAGACTTAAAATCAAAACATACAGAATCAGAGCAGGTCAGTTTCATTTTTAAACATCTCTAAGAACCAGTAATTTTTCTTAAAATCAACCATGAAAAATGTATAAAAGTGTCATAAATGTTTCAGTGGATACAGTAAACCATGATATTTTGTTCTTGATTGTCATTTAAAAGGATCTCTTTGTGGATAAGTATATAATTGCTTTTGTAAAAAATAAATCGGTTAATGAATTGCAGTTGAAATTGATGGTGTTGCTTAATTTTATACAAGCCCTTTAATTTGACTAGCTACTTAGGATTCATTTACTCCTAGCAAATTGTGTGAAACCCTGGCACTATTAGATTTGGACAAAAGAGATGAACAGATTTGTTTATTTAGTTTAAAGTTTACATAAAGTGACTTCCAGATCTTGTCTTTTGGTTTTAAGACCTTATCCAGGATAAGAGGGGAAAAGGAAAGATAACTGTACCATCGATGCTCTTAATTAAATTTTTTTTCCACTGAATACCCTTTAACAAAAGAAATACAATAACAATTATAGCTGTTCACAAAGGATTATAGAAAGGGCTTTCTTGAAAACTCCTGTTTTTAATCTTCCAGAGAGAAACTGTACTCTTTCATTTCCGTTGTACTAGAGTCTAAGAAATCAATGACAGGTACATATCTCTTTGGAATAACTTTTATAACCTTCTCTCAAAAAAAAATCTCTATTCTCGGCATGCCACCCACAGTTCACTGACATTGAACTAGTCATGTCCAATCCCCAGCCCAACTAGGTTGTTTCAGCTATCTCTGGTGGAAAAATCCCCTGAGACTTCTTTGCTAAGATATTTCCAATCGCTCTTCTCATAATAAAGAAGACTTAGAGGCCAGCCATGTTACTCAACAAATACAGTTCCGGGCTTATTTTCTTTTTTAACATTTTGAAAGTCATATCAGTTTACTAGTGTATATTTTTTTAAAAATAAAGAATATTACCTAAAAAATTACTTTCATTATCCCTGTGTTTTTTTACTTCAGAATGTGTATATAATTAAGTCTTGTATCCTTTTATTATTTTGAAATTGAGGGAGTTTATTCTTCAGGGAATAATAGTACTTTCAGGCAGGAATGTAATTAATACCATAGTGGGTTCATTTATCTTTTATTATATTATCTGTCTTAAATAAAAAGCTATAAATAAAGTACCAAAACTCTGATAAGAAGAAATTTTTCCTGCCATTATAATATCGGCTTCTGGTGCATATATACATATATATGTATATATATTTAATATATTATAATATTATAGACAGGTAATAATATAAATTCATAAGTTATATATAAAGATTGATTCATGATATATATTTATTCATTATATATTTCAATAAATATTTATTGAACCTCCTACTGTGTACCAAACACTACACAGTGGCTGAGTAGCAATAAGAACTAAGAAGCTCCATGAATTTTAGAGTGTACCTATTAATGGGAAGAAAAAGAAGGAAAACATAAATATATCTTCACTATGTAATATGGTAGCAGAGGAAGCATGCTAAGGAAAATTAAAGCATTATAGTCTGAGCAGTACGTAAGGTTTTCTTCTTTCTTTCTTTTTCTTTTTTTTTCCTAAGATTTTTTATTTATTTATTTGACACAGAGAGAGAGACAGCGAGAGAGGGAACACAAGCAGGAGAAGTGGAAGAGGGAGAAGCAGGCTTCCCGCCGAGCAAGGAGCCCGATGCTGGGCTTGATCCCAGTCTGGGATCAAGACCCGAGCCAAAGACAGACAATTAACTATTGAGCCACCCAGGCCCCCTGCCTTTCTTTGTCTTGTTTTTGTTTTTATTTTTATTTTTTTATTTTTTTTTTAATTTTGAGAACTCAAGATAAAAATTGAGGAGAAGGTGACATTTAGGCACAGTGTTTCAAGCACAGAGAACAGATAGCAGAAATAATCTCAGGATAGGAACACGTCTGGCATATTTGAGAAAAAGCAAGGAATGCAAATGAAGACAGTGCTTATGATGAGTTAACAATTTTGAATGGCTTGGATTGAGCAGAGCATGTTATGCATTTGGGAAGCCATTGGCTTTACTATAAATGACATGAGGAGCCATCCCACAGAACAGTGAGCAGATGCACTGATGTATTGAAAGGCACCCTTCCACTGCTTTGTTTCAAAAAGACTCAGCAGGGAAAAGAATGGAAGCAGGGATAGGAGAACACCACAGTAACCTGGGTGAGCAGAAAGAGTGCCTTAGAGAAAGTTTGGGAGTAGAGGAGATAAGTAGATATTCCAGATATGGAATAAAATTGAAATATTTCAAAGAAGAATCAAGTTTTTGTTTGTTTTTGTTAATGTTGTTTCTAATGTACTGAAATGATGCAGTCCAATTATGGAACAGAAGGTGTGTGACTGGAGCAGGTTCTAGAGGAAACCTCCACAGTTCAGTTTTGAGCACTTCAAGTATGAGATGTTTTAAGTAGAGTTCTATAGAGTTTTACGGATTCTAGTGAGGAAGCCTGGACTAAAGGTATAAATGTGGGAGTCTTATTATGTAGATGATAATTGAAATTGTGAACCAGAAAGAATGTCAAAAAAAGGAGGATAAAAGACTCAAGAGGATGATCCTTAGGGCACTCCAAATTTAAGATGTTGGTGATAATTGGGATTTTTAAAAGTCCAAAAGTAATAAATGGATAAATGAATGAATGAATAAATAAATAAATAAATAAATAAATAAATAAAAAATAAATAAAAGTATATCCAGTGTCAAAGGAAAAATGTCAGACAATATGATATCCAGAAGGCAAATGAAGAAAACTCTTCCTGGATCAAGAATATATTAGCTTTGGTAAATGATGACATGTCAAGTAGAATCATGACTCAAAGATGATCAAACAATGATCACTCCCTTCTCCTACCAAAAAAAAAAAAAAAAAAAAGACACCCAAGTATCACATCAGTATTTACCACATTTTATTTTAAAGATAAGCAAGATCATCTGTCAATTCTGTTTTCATATTGATAATAATGTTAAGCTTTAATTTAGGAAGAATCTCAATCATCTAGATGTCTACTTGTTATCGCCGTGTGACTTTGGTCCCTGTGCATGTCAGAAGAATCTTCTGGATAGAGAGCTGAATTGTCAGTTACCAGAGCAGCCATTACAGCAAAAAGACAAACATGAAAGTAAGACTCAAGTCTTTAATTACTAACTAATAGCATAAGCAAGAGACTCAGATCTGTTCCATTTTTCCTATTAAACAGCAGGTGAATCAGTGATGAAGGAACTCGGAACAAAAGTTTTATGGACTCTAAGGTCAGTTTCCCATGATTAGAACTTTTTTATCCAATCGAAAAAGTATTTGTCTAGTCCAAAGCTGTTCCTTTATTTTCATACAGGGCCTTTAAAATATTGGCTTTTACATTTTGGTCTATGATCTGTTGCACATTGCTTTTCTGATATGATATGGTATAGATCGAGGTTTTTTGTTTGTTGTTTGCTTGTTTGTTTTTAGTATCATTATTCTGATGTTCCTTTTCCCATTTCGTTACATTGACAACTTAATTGAAAATTGATTGATCATGTATGTGCAATCTATTTCTGGGCTCAATTCAGTTCCTTTAATATTATTTTGCTTACCCTTATACAGAGTTATATTTTCTTGGTTACTATAACACATAGGACATATTGTTACTAGATGGTATAATTTTTCCAAATTTTTTTTAAGAATTACAATGGATTATTAACACCTTTTATTCTAGTTAGATTTCATATGTTCTATTTCACATGAATTTTAAGACAAAACAATATGATATAATTCCATTTACTCCCCCAAACCTTTGTGTCTTTGTTGCCAAATATTTTATTTATACATGTTATAATAATTACATATGATAATTATTGTCTTTGCTTTAGTCGGTTACCATTTAAAGACCTTAAGAAAATAAAGATGAACTCTATATTTATTATTACATTTTCAATTGGTTCAGTATATCTGAGCATCTGATTGTCTATCTGGTAGCATTCTGTCAGCTTGAAGAACTCCCTTAACCATTTCTTATAGTAATACTTCAGTAACTTTCTCAGGTCTGACTTTTTTTTAAATGTCAACTTCAGGCCTCTCTATGCAGGTTGATTTCTGGGGAAATAGAATTCTAAGTTGACAACATTTTTTTAAAGCACACTAAAGATGTTCAGTTGTTTTCATCATGCATTCACCATTTCTGACAAGTCTACTGGGATTTTTAATACTGTTATCTTGTATTTTTTTTTTCTTTTTCATCCTTTGCTTATTTTATTTATTTTAGGTTTTTAGAACTTTGACTATGATATGTCTATGTGTGGTTCTCTATATTTATCTTCCTTTGGATAAATATAAACCGGGCATCTTGAATTTGTGGCTATTTTTTCACTAACCTTGGAAAATTTGGAGGCCAGTATTTCTTCAAAAATTTCCTTCTCTTCTCCTTGTTTGGGGAATCCAACTGCATGCATTCCACATTTGATCCTTCAGGTAATTGAGTTTCTGCTTTGTTTTGTTTTCCAACATTTGATCTGTTTGGATCAGTTTGAATAATGTCTATTAATCTGAATTCAAATCCACTGATGCTTCTGCTTTATAAATCCATCCTATGACTTTTTCATTTCAGATATTTTGTGTGTGAATTTCTGAGAATTCTTTAGACTTTTCTGTTATAATTTCTCTCTCTCACTCTTATTTTTTTTTTTTTTTAGGCCAAATTTCTCCACTTGTTCTCTCACTTGTGCTTCTTTTCCTGAAAATTCTGTACATATTTATAGTATCTGTTTTAAAGTCCTTTTCTGTGAATTCCATCACCCATGTCATCTGTTGTTGAGGTCTGTTTCTAATAACTAGCTCTTTAATGCCTTTGGTGGAAGAATACATGTTTCTGTGTTTTCCTGTCTAGTAATTCTGACTGTTTGCTATAACGTAAGGTACCTGGATTATGTTTCTTCCTTTAAAGCATTGTGTTTTGTTTTGGCATAAATGATTGATTGATCATTATGAGCCTTTATTTTAGGCTTTGTTTGGGTAGCTCTGTTTCAATTTCTTACTTAACCTTAGTCTGTCATCTCACTTTGGAAGGATGGCCTTTCTGGAGTGTCGCCTGCATCCCTGGGATCCCCAGCAGGAGTTTCCACTCTAGCTAGACCATCTTGCAATGTTTCCCTAAACCGAGCACCCTCTTGTGTCTTCATTCAGTTATTAGTCCTCAGCAGTTGCCCTCTGCTAGGCCTTAGAATCTCACCCTAAGCCCTCAGAACCCTGCCTTCAGCAAAGAACAGAGGGAATAATATGCTGGCATGAGATTTTCTTCTCTGTACAGTTTTCCTTTCTAGCATCTAGGCTCACAAAATTATTCCACCTCAGAAGCTCTGGACTCTCATTTCTGACTGCTTCATTCATTGAGAATGTAGCTTTCTGCTTGGGTTCCTTCTCTTTGTGCTGTGGTCTAAAAAAATCTTCTCAGCAGGAAGTCAGGGTAATGCAGAACTCATTTACAGGAGTGTTTCTTTCTTTTCTTTTCTTTCTTTCTTTCTTTCTTTCTTTCTTTCTTTCTTTCTTTTTAAATCAAATAGAATAACCTTGCACTCTTTGTTGCCTATTGCTTACAAATAATGGTCTCGTATATTCTGTCTCTTTTCATATTTGTTTACAAAGGGTGCTGAATCCTGATATGGGAACTGTGTTATAGCCAGAGATGGAAATCCTAAATATATTTTATTTCTAACTAGTTAAAGAAAACTGGAGATATCTGGTTTGCTATATTTATCTTAAAGTAAGACTTTGAAGAAATATGGGAACTACTTTGAGGAAAGTGCATTCTACCTTGTCTTAATCTAAAAGGAAATTTAGTTTGATTTAACCTAAATTGTTAGAACCTAGTCTAAAATATTACCATGGAGACAACATTTAAATATTTACCTTGGATTTTTAGGCTGATAAAACATCATTTACATCATTGTCTTCATCATCACCATCATCATCACAGCTAATACTGAATATTTTTGCATACAGTACATTTTTTAATTCGTTTACCACTCATGGCAATCTTGTGATTTGACAGTATTTTATATGATGAAACAGAGAGATTAAGCAATTTGCTCAAAGACACACATAAAGGATGCTTTGGAACCAGGAATTAACAGAAGCAACCTCAGGGCACACTCTTCACGAGTATGCACTCCCACACAAACCTAGCCATTTCTCTTATGGTCTCCAAAAGCTTGTTTTTGAGGAGTGCAGGAAAGGTGGAAAACACAGTTTATGTTAGAATTACAGAGCATGGAACTTCTAAGAGCAATGAAAATATCTAGGAATGATAATCTTATGATTGGAGTAACTTATTTTAGACTTGTCTGTACCCCGAACTCTACCTTAAAGAGCTATTACTTATATTTCAGAGCTCAGTTTAGATGTCATCTCTACTATGAAGACTTTGCTAAATACCCACCCCCATCTTACCTCCAAATTGCATGGGATGCTCCTCTTCTGTGTGTTGGAATCTTTATCTTAGTACTCCTGTTACTCTGCTATGAAGTCCCCTTTACTTATCTACTTATGGACTCCAGATTCAAAAATTTGAGTCTTGAAAGCTGGAACTTAGGTCATTCACTGCTTTATCTTAAGAATAGGAGCACAGTGCTTAACACAGCGGGGGTTCAATTTCTTATTTTAATTCTCATATGCCTTTAATTCTACATACGCCTTGTACAATTAAGACATTTAAGATGATTGAAACACAGCTATCCATGATTCAGTCAAGATCTGCCTTCAAAGACAAGATGTTCTCAACCCAACATTATCACTCTGACAATGAAGCCTTATTCTGGTTATGGTATGATTATTTGTAGTCTTTCTCCTGGAGGCCCTTGCCAATACTTGCACTGAAGAAGAAAGGTTCATATACATCTTAAGAAAGTCATAGAAAGACAAGCTTCTTCACGTTAAATGTAGTTTGAAGTATGCCTTTTTATCAGGGGTGGGGCTTTTATTGTCTTGGTGAATTATTTTAGGAAATAAATGATAGTTTAGACATTTCAGAACATATGAGTGTCAAATGTGAGTCATTTAATAGCATAACATTTTAACGGAGTACCCTTAATTAGCCAGAAAATTCTTCCTTTTTTGTCCAAATGTACAATCATAGTGTTAAAACAAGTGGCTAAAATTATTTTACAGGATGACATAGGCCATGTTACACATTTGGCCAAATATGAATGCTTTCAGGAAAACAACCTTACAAAAATAACTAATTAACTTTTAGCTAAAATTAATAAGATTTTTTTTTCTTTTTCTACCTTTTCCTTCTCTACTAGTAGGTCTTACTTAGTAAACTGTTTAGGTTGCCTCAGGGTATAAAATCTGTCAAGAGCATTATTGAGACATGGGAGAAGTTTGGTAGAATCTTCTCCGTCAGAATAGATGACAACTAATTATAGCCAAGAAACTGGAAAGCCTTGGGGAAGAAATGAAGTCTGAGTCTGCCCAGATAAGATTGTTTGAGGCTATTTTTGAGGGTGAGAGTATTTATGAGTTGTATTAATAATAGATGAACGAATGTTGTAGCACTAAAATATGAAAACATTCACATTCTTATTTGACCACTAGGAAGTTGCTTGCTTGGCAACAATACATAATAAAAATAATATAAGCATTAAATAATAAATCATTTCTTTAAAAAAGTTGTCATGGTATTCTTTAATATTCATAAAGTTGTTAACAAAGGTTTTTAAAGCTTTGCAGTGTGACATTCTAAGAGAGATGAAGCAATGTGTTTTCCTGAAATTAAGAGATGCTTTGTGATTTTTTTCTGTAATTACTGTGCTTTCTTAACAATAACATTGTTTTCTGTGTGTTCTCTACTATTAAACAATTAATATTTTTATAATAAAATGATGCTATTAACTTGCCTTTCTAAGATCAAATAATAAGATTTAATAATTAGATGATCACTCTTGAGATTTCATTCTCTTTTTTGACAAGGGAGAGAAAAGGGCTTCCTGTTATCTTTCTCATACCTACATGAGAGCTTTCTTCTGACTAAATCTGCACACTTAGGGAATGCACTGGGGAAGTATCACCAGTGTGTTTTTATTTAAGAAGCACCAAGTAAATTATACTCTGAAGCTTCAGCTAGACTATGGTGTCACAATGCCTAAAATATGCCTAAAATTCCCCCAAGTATATAAGATCCCTTTCATAAACCAGTGTCCCTTTGCTATAGACTTTAGCTGCAAAGCCATGTGCTTGCATATGTGAGAGGAGGGCTGACAATGCTACTGTTGTGGTATGAAGGGGTGTATTAGATTCTTTGTCACTAGGACTTGACGTATGTGCAAGAGATGGTAGGAAAGGTACACGTGGGGTAGTAAAGACACATTTTGTTTTCTCATTTTCCAACCCTGTATGTAAAACTAAAAAGAAAGGTAAACACAGATTAGATAAGTAGCTAATAGATAAACAGTGACGCTGTTGAGGCAAAAAACCCAAGTTTCAGAGACTGTGACCCTCACTTCTGTCTTGCAGCTTCTGTATTCACCCACAGATGCAGTGTGAGCGATACAGACCACGCCCACGTGGAGACGAAGAACTGTAGGCAGCAAGAATTCTGCCAAAGTATTAGCTGTCAGAATAACTCTTGTGTTAGAATCTCCACTTCCAGTATTTCTCCTTCAATCGCTCTGTCACCCTGCTGTCATGTGGTTCGTCTAAAATTTAAAAGTGCTCACGTGGCTTATTGCTCTAGATTCTTCCATGTCCCTTAAAGCTACACTTTTCTGCCTTCTGATGGTAGACTAAGGCTTCATAATTCAGCTCCTGCCTATCTCCATTACTTTGTTTCTTTTCAACCTCCTCATCTCCCTACATTTACCTGTATATAATATATATATGTATATAATATATATATGTATATAATACATATA